>NC_090940.1:562013908-562316938 GCF_040938575.1 Ambystoma mexicanum
GCGTCTGGCGAGATGAGGAATCCAGTTACGCTCATGGTGATGTATTTTCTTTTGAATTCTCTGTTTCTTCTGTGATTTATTTCTATGTTATCACTGGTTGCTTCTAAGCTTTGAATAAATAGCCGTAAAAGTGCTCATTATTTTCTAAGAGTGTGTGGTTGCAAGTTATTGAGTCTTCCTGCATTCAAAGTATTGGCTCCGTAATTGCACTGGTGATTTATGACTGTCCGTGCACTCCGGGAGAGCAATGCAGAAGGGTAGGAGCAGGTGGGAGGTGGGCTTGGGGTGGTATGGAGGGAGCTCCTCATCTTTATATATAAAGCAAAATGTATGCATGTGTGTATGTTTGTCCAGCTGTACAAATCCACACCGTTGAACCCACGTCTGTCAAATTTTGCATCGATTCCTCTTTTGTCTGGGGCAAGATCGTAGTCTACATTTGGATACAAAAAATTCACTCTGTAGACACCCTCATTTACTGATGCTCACCCTGATTCACTACAGTAGGTACGAGAAGCAGGCAACATTTGGAAAAGTGTCTGAAGCAAAATGTTTGATGTGTTGGTTATTCCTCTGAAATGTATTACTACTGTATACAGTTTGAACGTGTTTATTAAAGCATTTTTAAAGGGAATTAAAAAATCTTTTTTTTTTACCATGCCACTCCAAATATGGGAAATGGCAAGGTTACAGTTTACTTAAGATCATTCACAAGAAGAGAACACAATCAATCACTCTTTCTTGGATATTTTTTCAAATGTGCTGAAGCCATTGAGTGACTGAAACATGCAGCACACAAAATGAACACTTGGAAAAGCTCCATCTGAAGCAAAGCGAAAATCAATATCAAGAGCTTCTCTAACACAACAACAAACAGCAGCACGACTTTCCGACCGGAGGCCAAGAGCAACTTTCTTGAGGGCAAATGAGATACCAGAGCAAACAGAAGCAAGACTTGCTGACATGAGGAAAAGAGCAACATCCTCCAGGGCACATGAGACGTCACTCGATCAGGACATGCGCAACACCGGGTCCCCCGCTAAATATAAATAAAGTGAATTACACTTCGATGAAACAATGTAGAACTGTCATAATCGTTCTAATTTTTCATGGTCATCCATCCCAGTTCATCATAGTCTTTTGTTTTTTGTACTTCTCTTTTGGCATAATCCTTCTTCTCCCTTTACCATAATGCTTTGTAATAGTTCTTCTCTTTTATCATAGCCCTTCTCGTTCATCCTGGTAGTCCGACCCCTTTATCATAATAATTCATCCTCGTCGTTCATCATAGATCCTCTCCTTAATCATGCTCCTCCGAATAATCCTTTCTCATATTCCTTTTCCTATGGCCTTGTTCTTCCCCTCATTGTAGTTTTTCCCTTTCATCACATTTCTTTTGCCTCATCATAGTCCTTCATCAAACTACTCCTCCTTCATCCCAGTACTTCTTGATGATAGTCCTTCATTCTAGTTCATCTCTATTATCTTTGTTGCAGTTCTTTGCCATAAAACCTGCTCCTTCATCATAGTCCTTGTTCATAGTCCTTCTCCTTCATCAAATTCATTCTTTATACTCGTACATCTTAGTCAAACTCCTTCATAATCATCATTTACATTCATCATCATCCTTTTCCTTCATGATAACCCTTCTTCTCAGGGACGTCATTGCACCAAAAAGCCATGGGTAGTGGAATTGACATCAACAACCCTTGACCTCTGATGACATCACAGAAAGTGATGTCATTTGACCCTGGTCCCAAGTGAATTCACAGGAAGTGATGACACACAACCTTTCACCCGTGGACAAAACAGGAAGTGGCGTCACATAGCATTGTTTCTCAGTACAGAGGTCCCAGGCACCCCTGCCAGTACTTTCTGCACTTGCCGCAAGGCCCTACACCTCACTGCACTTGTAATAAAACATTGAGAGCTTCTATATCTGCAGTTCACCAGTCTCTACTGACTGGGTGCACTTGGTCCCCTGCCGCTCCCTTACGCTCCCACACTTGCACAATCTGTATACAGCCCTGCCTGAAGATCGTTCTGTCTGTTCTCCCTTGTCTCCACCCCTTAATGTGCACTTGAAAAAAACGCAGAATCGCTGGCAGGCCTATTTGCTGTATCTAAACTGTTATATGTATAATATTCACTGAATCTGCCTGTGCAGACCGTTATCGTCTCAGCAATTCAAGGGTTCTGAGCGACTGTTGTTTTTCCCTGTGTTTCTTCCCTCATTGAGCGCTTTGAAACACTTATAGGCGCTATACAAATAAACATTACCAATATCATTACCAATACGCTACGAGAAATAAGGTCACAATATCACTGTAATATGATATACATTTCATACAAGAATGGATCATGATGTGCAGCGTTAATATCAGTGTGTATATGCCCATATTACCAAATCACTGTGAATGTAAGCAGACGTCCAACACAAAACCTGGACTGTTGTGCATCACTCGGCCTAAACTCTAAACAGAGCACCTTGAAGAGGCCTAAACTCGAAAGTGCAGACATCCAGTGCCTGCCAAGTGTCTGTCCAAGACTGGAAAGATCAACTGACCAACACAAGTCCAACCAGAAGACAATCAGCGGCTGTACCGCTTTTACCCTTGGACCATACGCGCAGGGACTTTCTTATCAATAGTGCACTTTGAACCATTTTACAGCAACCCACTCCTGCAAGTCACCCAGATCCTGAATATACCCCAACCATTTTCACCATGGGCACCCTACCATCCACTTCGAGTTGCTAAGGGCCCTCTGTCAACAACCTTACATGCCTGGCTCCCTCTCCCGCCCTCCCACGCCATACACCTCCAATGCCTTGCTCCAACACCTTCATGTTTACACAGTGCCACTTTCCAGCAACTTAAGTCTCCAACATTCTCCAACACCATCAACCTCAAGCAAACTAGCAACTTAAGTCTCCTATACCCTCAACACCCAACAGTGTGAGTCTCAGTTACAATCCTCAAACATCTTATATCTGCTTCAATACATTTCAACTCTCTTACAACACATTACGTCTCAAACACTCTCTCCCAACATCCGAAAGTCGCTAGTACAATATCTTAAGTCACCAGTACTTGCCTCCTGAGGTCACTGTTGGTGGGGTTCGCGCTTTTGATTAAGAAACAAAAGGAGATGCTTTGTTATCATACTTTTGGTGCTCCATCGCTCTTTTTCTTATCAGAAGGGTTGACCTCCACAGCCAGCCCTTTTTACCATGTCCCTCTGTAGAGTGAAAAGGCTGCCTAATGGAGTTGGTGGATCCAGGGCTAGGCGCGAGGAACGCGGCAGAGACTGGGCGCAGGAGAACCTTTTGAGATTGCCATGGCTCCGCCCAAGATAGCCCCAGCCCACTTAAAGCCTTGGGTGCAGCCGTTGTAAGAGGTAACCAGGCCTCGTCTCCAGTATGCTCTTTGGGAGAAGCAATGTATTCTCTCTGGTTGAAAATATTCTCCAGGGAAATCCATGTGCAGGTGTTGTCAATGCTTTTCGAATTATCAATGCACTGATTGATCGATGCCATCCTTTCATAGGAAGAGCAAATTGTTTGTTTTTTCCCCTCTGTAACCTCTACTGTGTCTTGCAGGATAAAACCTTCTGTCAGGAAGGACTTTCATTAAGCTGCTTTCCAGCAGCCCATAACTAAAGAGGTAACATTCTTTTAGGAGCAGGTAGAGGGCGGGGTTAGAGGGCATGGATTATTGAGGGTGACAATGCAGAAGAGCCAGAGCCCCCTGTCCATTGTGAACAACGTCCTTGGAACCCTCCCGCTATAATTGAATTGATCTCTTGACAAACACTTCACATCAGCCAGTGCTTCCACGCTAAGGCTCTCATGATAATATCATTAGGACGTAACCGGTTAATAATTGTGCTTCTGTGAATTACAGCCTTGGTGGAGACCAGTGAACTCCATTCACTGCAGTCTGGCCTCACTTCCAGGCTCTGCTATAGACAGCCTTTGCTTTACGTGAAGAGCTACGTTATTTAGGAAAAAGACGGCGGGGGTCATTACGAGGTTGGAGGTAATCGAAAGACGATGCTGGTAAAGGATTACCGGCATCGCATACCGCTCCGGGCTATTCCGACCTAAGACCCCAGTATTAGAGGCACCGGTAATAACGGTGCCTCTAATAGCAGCAAGGGCGTGGGCACGCGGCCCTTCAGGCCGGCAATACCGGGATGCCGCTAATGGGAGGACATCACAAGTCAGGCAGACATGCAAATACCGGCATCATAAAGGCTCTAATAGGGGATAACGGCATGCCGGTAATACCAGCATCGCGAACCACCCGTAAAATGCTATGTGCAGTGTTCCCAACTGCCACAGGTGCACACAATCAGCACAGGTGGAGGCAATGGTGTCTGGGCCAGCACAAAAGGAGCACACCCACACACCACATCCCTTCCCACACCAATATGATTCCACTAGTAGTAGCAATACTGGGACTGGAGGACATGCTTGCATTGCTACACCAGCAACAACGACAACAACAGCAGGCACCACAGAGGAGACGCAGGAGGGGAAGGAGGGTGAGACAGGCCCAGCATGCCCCAGCAGTGCAGCCAGTGGTACCACACAGACAGCCCCCAATCCCTCGCATCAGAGTCAGTCCATTAAACCTAACCCCTGAGCAGATCCACGCCCTGTACCGTCTGGACCAGGACACTATCACCACTATTGTGGACATGTTACACAACGACATTGTCAGCCTCATCGAAATATGCACCGCCATCCCCCCTCTACTCAAGGTAGTGTTGGTGCTCCACTTCCTTGCCACAGGCACCTACCCGCACACAGTGGGGTACATGCATGGCACATCAAAACCCTTATTTTCTCGCATGCTGAACCAAGTACTGGATGCCCTCCTGAAGCACACAAAGGACTACATATCCCTACCACGGACTCCCCAAGAGATTTGTGATACAAAAGTTGGCTTCCATGCACTGGCAGGAATGCCGAATTGTATAGGTGCCCTCGACTGCACCCACGTGGAGTTGGTGGTCCTGCATGCCATGGAGGCGGTGTACCGCAACCGCAAGCAATACCACTCCATCAGTGTGCAGATGGTATGTGGCACCAGCAAGATCATCACACATTGTTGTGCCCGATATCCCGGATCAACTCATGACTCAATGGTCCTGCGGATCTCCACACTACCACGATACATGGAGCGACATGCAGGACGATGTGCCTGGCTGCTTGGTAAGTTGCATGAAAGGCAAATGGCAGTGAAATGGGGGGATAGATGCACACACCACCATGGTGTCATTGTTGATTTGACAGCACGATGTGCACTTCACAAAACACTGTGCCCAAAGCATCCCTAACTGAACATGACAACCAACTCTCATAGCAATGAAATATAGCTGGACACCTATCACAACATGGCTAACTTAAAAACACCCCACATCCCACAACACGTCCACCACCCATCATCGTACCTCACCCTCAGTAACACAATCCAGCAACATGCTGTGAATAATCACCATGTAAATGTCTGCAGCAAATCACTACACAGGACATGCATCCATGGGAGTGCACTGAACAAAATCACCAAGGGAATCCACAGCTTGTCACAGGGCCACCACCACCACCAGAGAAGTGCAGCATGTCACCATCATCATAATAAATCTGCTCTGAATGCCTAATATTACAGAGCCTACTGCCAATGCTGCCAGTTAGAAAATCATACAGAACACAACACATCACTAATTTCACACAAACACAGCGGTATGCATCCACAATGCATGAGCAACATCAAGGCAATGTACACTGTGTATCATCTTGGCGATGCAACCCACACCATGAGTCCATGGCACAGAACACAGTGTGTGCATACAACCAGGGACATGTGCATGTGACCAACAATAATCTGCAGGCACGTGTGACTAGCACAGCTGTCCATCATGATTTGACTGACATATACCTTTTATTGCCTCTCATGCAGGTGACAGTGGCTATCCCTTGAAGCCGTGGCTCCTCACCCCTGTCCGAAACCCACAGAACAGGCACCAGGAGGACTACAATCATTCCCATACCCGTACCTGTGTGGTCATTGAGCAGACCTTTGGCCTGTTGAAGGCAAGGTTTTGCTGCCTTAGCCAGTCGGGTGGGGCACTCCACTACAGGCATGAGAAGGTGGCAAAAATCATCATGGCATGTGTCATGCTGCACAACATGTGTATCCAACGGAACGTGCCCCGCCCCCCTGACATTGAACTGCAAACGCCTGGTGATGATGAAGGGGATGAAGAAGATGTTTGTGCACATCATCACGGTGCCGATGCACATGAGGGACGTGCTGTGCGTCAGTCAGTGATTGCACAATTTTTCTGATACACATGGGTGCAGAGGCTGACATGAAGGTGGACAGAGGGCACTGGGTGTGGGAGTACATGTGCAATATGCACTGTATATCAATAAATGACACATATGCAATAAGGAATGTCCACTCAATATTAAAGTGCTGAAACCCTCCACCTCACACAACCCCCCCTCCGCCACAACTCCCCACACACCCTCACCCCCTCCCACTCCCCCTACAACTCCACCACCCATGGTGTCCAAGCAAGAGCTTAATGGGTCAGTGTCTACTGCCTTCATCAGGCTGCCCCGTCTGCATCCTGCCACTCCCAGCACCTGGTGGTGGCATGTCTGAGCGGCGCAGGGTGCGCGCCGACCTGCGTAGGGGGCTGGTTTGGGTGGAGCTTGACAAAGATGGGGTGGCCACCTGCTCCATTCTGGGGGCTGGACGCTCAGCACCCATCGAATCTGTAATGCGGGTGAGGACCTGCCTCAGGGCAGACACCTCCTCGCACAATCTATTGGTGCTTTCCACGATGACCTGCCTCAGGGAGGCAGTGATGTCGCGCCCCTCCTGCCTTGCTTGGGCACTGTCTGCGATGAACTGTCTCACCAGGGCAGTGAGTTCCTCCTGGCGCTGCACAGCGTGTCCTGCCTGCTGCACTCCCGCCTGTACACCAGTGGAGGTGGAGGGTGCATGTGTGACATTGGCTAATACAATTGGGTCCTCTATGGGACTCATGCTCCCTTGTATGGACTCCCCCCCCAGAATGCTCCGGGGTGGTGTCGTGGTAGGAGTCGACAGGTGTGACCTGGGGGGATGGGGCCGGACTTGGTGTAGCAGGTAGGTCGGAGAAGTCATCCTCGACAGGCACACACACCTGTCCCTGCACGTCGTCAGTTGTCAGGGGTGCCGTAGCTGCTGCCTCCCCAACAGAGCTGTTCTCTGCAGATGGTGCCCCTTTGACTGTCTCCTGTGCAGGTGTCACAGGTGTTGTGGGTACTGTGGTGATGGGCCTTGGCGGCACCGGTGCCATGGCATCCTAGGCTGTTTTGGTCTTCGGTGCCTGTCGTGGCTTGTGTGGGGCTTTTGAAGTGGAAGGCCTGTTGCCTTCATCCCTGGCCCTCTTCCGGGTTGTAGTCACCTGTGGGGGTGAGTCCCTGGTCTCGCTGTCAGGATCTGATCCTGTAGGGGACCAAGAGAGGGACGGCATGAGTGATTGTTTGACAAGCATCATGCATACATTTGTATTATTGCTCATCTACACATTAGAGGGGAATAGGCAGTGGAGTTTTGATGATCACGTTGCTTGCTATATGGGTGGATCATGCAGCCATCCGTCGGGGTCACTCATGTTGGGGCGGGCATAGGCTATGTGACATGCATTTCTGTTGTGGCCTGCGTGCAGTGTGACTTATGCCATTTTCATATTTGTGTGGTGTGTGTCAGGTATAGCATTGCCATGCTGCATGCATGTGCATGTGTCTGTGCTGTGGACGACAACTAGGCTGGGAATGTGTATGTATTGGGCCAGGCCTTGCCTCTTTAGACAGACAAATTGGTGGACTATCATTAGACTTTGCATTACAGTGTTTTCTTAGGACACTCACCTCCTTCCGCTACGCTCCATTTCGCCCACACCTTCGATGGCCTCCATGCCAATCGTGCTGGCACAGATCTCCTCCCAGCAGCTTAGCTTTATTGGTGAGCTTGGTCCTCCACCAGTGGCCATGGCCTGGCTCCTGTTTGCGGGCAGGATGTTCCTGACTCACAGCACAGGTCATCCCATCTCTTCCGTACACCCTTTGTTGTGCGGGGGGTGTTGCCTACTGCGCTGACTCTTTGGGCGACAAGTTCCCAGATTTCCTTTTTCTTGATCATTGCCTCCCGCTTGAGGCTGTTTGCGAATACCACCTCGGCATTGTCAGCCAAGGTCTAAGCCAGCATGGTGAGTTCATCCTCATTAAAGTGCTCCTTGCGCTGGCTGGAGGCGACTTTTTTAACTGCCTTGGGCATGATATAGTTGTGGGAGGTTGATGTATGTACTCAGCAATATGCTCCAGGTCCTGTGTGCTGAGGATAACAATGGATTCTGTTTTTAAAGATGGCCGCCGTGCTCTTTCCCGTTCCTGTGCAATGACGCTACTTCTGGTTCTAGGGTGGCCAATTGTACCAAATTTCGTGGGATTGTCCTGCAATTAGGGACTCTGTCCTGCAGTTTGCAGAGAGGCTGTGCGGGACAACTTGCCTCCAGAACAGCCACTCTGCAAACTGAAGTGGCCAATTACACAGCATGGCGCTGCCGCCTGCTTCTTTCTCTGGGCGGCTTTGCAGCCCTGGCTCCTTTTGAGCCTGCAGGTCGAGCTGCTGCCATTCTGACAACTGGCTTGATTGAAGTGCTAATGCTTTGTTCCTGGGGTCGTGATGCTCATGTTTGCAGTTAAAAAACGTGACCATCACCTCCCAAGGACAAACCATTTGCATTTCAATTAAAGATGTCGCTAAGGTCAATTTTTTGGACTTTAACGGCATGCTGGTAATGTCGTTACCGGCATGGCGCAAAGCTTGTGCACGCGTACTCGTAATAGCCCTCTATTAAAGGGGTCTTTACTACACGGACAAGGTATTTGCTCCATGCCGGTAAGGACAGTTACCTCCAAACTCGAAATGTGGCCCGGCGTGTTTGGGCATGGACTTGGATTACTGGTGTTTCATATGCTACTACACAAAAGAGTCCTGGAAAATTGTCACGCGAGACAACTTCAAAAGTGCTTAGAGGACAGTGCATTTGCTGTCCTACAAGGGTCTGCGTAGGTACACTATTAGACTGCATCACTTAAGGATGACAAACAAGGAGAACCGCTTTGCAGCACGAGGAAATGCTTTCTGTAACTCTCTGACAGACTGACTTGTACACGCTGCTGGATATTGTCAGCCATTGTGCGCTTGCTCTGCTACTCAACCTTGGGTTGAATTATTAAAATTGCCTCTGCCATAATGTAGCATGGATTGTAATTCCTAGTGCCTCTTTTGGCTGAGAGAGCAGAGCCTTTTCGCTTTTCCACAACAGGATCGAACTTCCTGGAACAGTAGTTAATTGCATGCCCTTGAGGGTAAAGAGCAATCTGGCTTTACTGAAACATGACTCGCCATTGTACCACGCAGCTGTGCCGACTCCTGCAGCCAGTGTGCATGCACAGTGTGCTTTGAGCCATGACCCAGGCTGCGACTGCTACCATGGGCTACCAGAGGGGTTGTTGTATTGTGTAGATCCGGGTAAAGGCAGCTCTGGAAGCAGCGGCCGGGCAATTTCAATTAGATGACCATGAAGGGATGTGAGCAGCAGTGCGCGCATACCGCCCACGTTATGCAGTAGCTACTGCGCTCCAGAGGACATCTTGGACTAGAGAGCCATACGCAGTAAACGGCTCCCCTGCACGACAATCTTGCAGCAATGTGCAATGCAAAGGGCTATGGGGGAAGGGCCCGCTGCGCCGCAGCCCCACAGCTGCCGTTTACTAAAAACATTTTTTTTGTTTTTTTTTACAAAATATGTATTTTTTTACATTTTATTTTTTTAATTTTAATACAGGGCTTGCGAGGGAGACCGCTGTGGTCACAGCTGTGACCCCTTGTGATCCCTAAATGACATCCCTGATTCTTCTTCTTCATTATAGATATTTATCATTGTCCTTCTCCTTTCCCCCTAGTGTTTCCTTTGTCGAAATCCATCTTAATCCTTCATCACATGCTTTTGCCATTGCCCTTTTCCTTTTGTCATAGTCCTTTAGCCTTATATTCTCCATCATCAAGTCGTTCTCCATCTTCATAGTCCTTCTTCTTCATCAATGTCTTTTGTGATAGTGCTGATCACTATCATTAATCATAGTCCTTTGTCACAGTAATTCTTAATCCTAGTCCCTCTTCTCAGTCCTTTTTCCCAGTCCTTCATCATCAAAGTCCTTTGTTGTCATCTTTCTCCTTCATCCCAGTCCTTCTCTTTCTCAGCAGACATACTTCATCAACATTTCTAGTTTATAATAGGCCTTCACCATAATCTTTCACAGTCATAATTGTTGTCCTTTATCATAGTCCTGCCCCTTCCCTTTCATCAAAGTCTCCCACACCAACTTCCTTTTCCTTTGTCCTGCCCCTTCTACATGAATCAATTTTCTTCTTGATAGTACTTCATCATGGACATTCAAAATAGTGTTTTTTCTTCATCTTCATGTTAGGACTATGTCCTACTTCTGCTCTTTTTTCATAGTCCTTCTCATTCATTATAGTCCTTCACCATAGTACTTTGCCTTCTGCATAGTTATTCGTCCTAAGTCTTCTTCATTTTTTGTACTCCTTAATCCTACACCATCTCCTTCATTATCGTCTCCTTCAGCATAGTCCTTCATAATAATCCTTCCTCACAGTTATTCATTATAGTGATTCATCATAATCATTCATCCAAGTCCTTCATCATGGCCCTTCATTACAGTCGTTTGTCATGGTCCATCTCCTTCACCCTTGTCCTTTGTCATAGTCCTTCATCATAATCGTTTTTTTGTCACAATCTTTCTCCAAGGTTTTTCATTAAAGTCCTTTGCCGTAGTCCTTGTCTTTCATCATAATACTACTCCTCTGTCATAAACCTTCCCGTTCAAGATAGACTAGGACTTTTCCCTAGCCCTTCTCTTTCATCATAGTCTTTGACATTCATTATAGTGATTCATTTTATTCCTTTGACATCGTCCTTCTGCTTCGTTGTAGTTTAGTTGTCATGATCCTTCATCATTCTGGTTAATTTTAGCTTTCCTCTTTCATCATAGTCCTTCTTCATCCTTTCTTCTTTGTTATATAACCACTTCTTCATTGTAGTACATCATAGTTATTGTCCTTTGTACTAGTGCTTTACCTTCATTTTCCTCTGTTGTCCTTCTCTATTATCATAATCCTACACTAAATGTCTTTGAAATTGCTCTTCTTTGTCATAGACCTTTTTCATGTCCTTCCTCCTAGTCTCTCCTTCATCATCATTATTCTCCTTCATCATAGTCCTCACTAACAATCCATTCACTTGTGTTTCTCATGTGTCTTGGCCATTCCCTCTCATACCTGTCCTTTCACTTCATCATATTCCTACTTCTTCATTATAGCCCTTTGTCATAATCTTTCTCCTTCATCCTTATCCCTCACGCTAGCCCTTCTCTAACAGCAACGTCATTCTCATTGACTGTAGTCCTTTGCCACATTTCCTCTTCTTCATAGCCCTTCAACAAGTCCCTCTTCTTCATCATAGTCCTTCTAATTAGACATAGTCCTTCATCAGAGTCCTCCTTTGTCACAGTCCTGCACCATCATCAAAGTCTTTCGTTGTTGTATTTCTCCTTCATTCTAGTCCTTCTCCTTCAACATGGATGTACTTCATAGGGCCTCATTACACGTTATGCGGTAAGGGAATAACGATCCTTATTGATCGGAATAAAATAGCTAAAATCCCTTGCTAATCATGACCCGGACAACCGCTATTAGCGGCACCACTAATAACGGTGCCACTAATAGCAGCCAGTCCGTGGGCACGCAACCCCTCAGGTCGGCAATAGCGGCATGGCGCTAATAGCACGCCATTACAAGCCATGCGGACATGCAAATAGCGGCATGGTTTTGGCCAAAGAAGCCCATACCGGCATGGAGGAAATACCGGCATCGCGAACCACCCATTAAGGGACCTGAGTAGTGTTCCCACCTGCCGCAGGTGGCCACAATCAGCAGAGGTGGAGGCAATGGAGACTGGGGCAGCAGAAAAGGAGCACACCACACCCCTTCCACACCCCTTCTCACACCAAGATGGGTCCAATACTTGCAGCATTACATGGGCTGGAGGACATGATTGCCTTGCAGCACCAACAACAACAGGCAGCACAGAGGAGACACAGGAGGAGGAGGATGGCGAGACAGGCCCAGCAAGCACCACCAGTGCACCTAGCCATACCACAGAGGCAGCCAGCAATCCCCAGGATTCGAGCCAGTCCATTCTACCTAACCCCTGAGCAGATACACACCCTGTACCGCCTGGACCGGGATACCATCACCACCATTGTGGACATGATTCACAATGACATAGTGAGCCTCATAGACAACCGTACTGCCATCCCCCTCTACTGAAGGTGTTAACTGTGATCCACTTCCTGGCCACAGGCACCTACCAGCATACAGTAGGGCAAATGCATGGCATTTCACAACCAGTATTCTCACGCACGCTGACCCAGGTGTTCAATGCCCTCCTGAAGCACACAAGTGAACACATATGCCTGCCACGGACTGCCCAGGAGATCTCCAACACCAAATTTGGCTTCTATTCACTGGCAGGCATCCCAAGTTGCATCAGGGCCATCGACTCTACCCATGTGGAATTGGTGGTCCCACATCACAATGAAGCAGTCTACCGAAACAGAAAGCAATACCACTCCATCAATGTCCAAATGGCATGTGACTCAAACAAGATAATTACACATTGTTGTGCCC
Source organism: Ambystoma mexicanum (assembly GCF_040938575.1). Taxonomy (NCBI): domain Eukaryota; kingdom Metazoa; phylum Chordata; class Amphibia; order Caudata; family Ambystomatidae; genus Ambystoma; species Ambystoma mexicanum. The sequence continues at coordinate 562,026,748 of NC_090940.1, forward strand.
AATATCCCGGATCAACCCATGATTCAATTGTCCTGCGGAACTCAATGATACCACGCTACAAAGAGCGACATGCTGGACAACGTTTGTGGCTACTTGGTGAGTAGCAGGGCAAGCACATGGCAGTGTGATGTAGGGTGTGTTTGGGGGGGTTGTATTGCTCGCCCAGAGTGCACGGACAGTCATTTATCACCAGTGCAATTACGGAGCCAATACTTTAAATGCAGGTAGACGCAATGACTTGCAACCACACACACTCTTACAAAATAATGAGCACTTATACGGCTATTTATTCAAAGCTTGGAAGCAACAAGTGATAACAGTAATAAACCACAGAAGAAACAGAGAATTCAAAAGAAAATACATCACCGTGGGCGTAACTGGATCCCTCATCTCGCCAGAAGTGGCTGGAAGACCCCGATGAAAGCCAGGCCGAGAGCACAACAGCACACAGTTATGCCAGACAGAAGCGTCCCCCCTCCGACTGAGGTCTCATCTGACCGTTAAGGGGTTCCGCATATATGCACTCCTCAAAAGGGGTGGTAATTTCTCAAACCTTCTGGCAACGCGCTTGTGCATTGATAGGCAGCCGTTGGTTGCCAGCTGGGTCAACCGACAGTAACCTCAAGGAGCAAAGTGCTTCCCTCCTCTAAAAACAAGCGCCACGGAAAACAGTCCCATAACTCATAACAAGACATAACAAAGCTAGCTTTCCCAGCAGAATGTCCTTGACTACATACCAGGTTTGTTTTCTTCAGCATACTAAATCTAGCTCTCAGCAAAATGAGTACAGCTTTTCACTGCAGCATGAAGTAAATATCCATTATGGCTCTGAGTGCTCCCAGAATACACTGCGCACCAGCGCCATGTTTTAGCTCAAGCATAACAATTCCACCCTTGGATATTTATCTTCCATAGCCCATTGGCAGAGGAGCCGTTCTCTGAAACTGACGAAATATTAAAACTAAGTTGGGAATGCATTGAATACAACAACAACAAGCTATTATGATTGTTAGGAAAGATTTTGTAATTGTGGGTAAATTTCCTTCCATGTGGCAACCCCTAAACTTTTTGCTGTTGTTTTTCACCATGATCTAGACTTTGCCAGAGAAGTGCAGCCTTCTGCCGCACTCCTCTGGGCTTTCGCTCCATTCTTACGGGGAAACTGACATGCCCTTAAGACAGTCAGTACCGGGAAACGCTGTTTTCCGTAGTTTCTTTTATCATGTTGCGGCTTTCGTGCAACATGACACAAGAGGGCACTGTAAGCTAAGTTACTGCTCTCTTGGGTCTCTAGCCTTCTACAGGCCCTAGATACTCTTTATGGATTGTAACTGATCGGTGCAACCCAACAAGGTAACTTGGACCGACGAGTGTGAGAAGGCCTTCAACGGCTTAAAAGACTCCTTGTGCCAGGCCCCTGTCCTCAGGGCCCCTGATTATCAAAGACCTTTTATTGTGCAGACGGACGCCTCTGACACTCGGATAGGAGCTGTACTATCGCAAGTAGATGAGAAGGGTAAGGAACACCCTATTGGTTTTATTAGTCGCCAGCTTAAGGACAGAGAGCTCAGATGGTCCACGGTAGAGAAAGAATGTTTCTCTGTTGTGTGGGCCCTATGGAAGCTGAGGCCCTACCTCTATGGGACCCACTTCACTGTGCAAACTGACCACAAGCCCTTAAAGTGGCTTATGAATATGAAGAGGGAGAATCCAAAGTTGCTTAGGTGGTCCATAAGTCTACAAGGCTTCAACTTCACTATTGAGCATAGGCCAGGTGTCCAACATAGCAATGCTGATGGGTTGTCCAGAATGTTTAACCGACCTGAACAAGAGACTCATCCAGGGGTGGATTAGTTCCCCCTGTCCATAGTCTGGGAAGGGCGAGTGTTAGGAAAGATTTCGTAATTGTGGGGAAATTTCCTTCCATGTGGCAACCCCTAAACTTTTTGCTGTTGTTTGTCACCATGATCTAGACTTTGCCAGAGAAGTGCAGCCTTCTGCTGCACTCCTCTGGGCTTTCGCTCCATTCTTACGGGGAAACTGACATGCCCTTAAGACAGTCAGTACCGGGAAACGCTGTTTTCCGTAGTTTCTTTTATCATGTTGCGGCTTTCGTGCAACATGACACAAGAGGGCACTGTAAGCTAAGTTACTGCTCTCTTGGGTCTCTAGCCTTCTACAGGCCCTAGATACTCTTTATGGATTGTAACTGATCAGTGCAAGTGAATCACGGACGGGAATGGTGGCAGCGATCGTTTCTTGTGTTTTGAGCTCCTTTTGCCGTTTTAAGCGCGTTTCTCGCGCTTAGCCCAAAATGGTGGCCTGGCTCCCAAAATGGCCAGACCACGCGGCTCCTTTGTCCTGTCCGCTGACCGTCTTGCTCCCTTCACCTTCCCCAGGTCGAGCCGACCCGGGGCCTTCCTTATTTGGGCATGTACTTTCCCGCGAAACACGGATGCTTTCGCTGGCTTCTACAGGCCTTGTATGTGCCTCCAGGATGTGGGCTGGGATGTCTGGTCCCAATACACATCCTGGGTGCCAGAGAGTCTAGGGTGGTGTGAATGCCTGGGACCACCGTGGTCCGTGATAGGTCCACGTATGGTGTGAGTGTTGATGAGCGGATCTCCCATTGGGTCCCCTCCGTTTTGGCGCGAAGGGAACCGTGGATAAGAGGGGGCTGGAAACACCACTACCATGTCGATCTCCTGAGTTCTCACGAACGAAGGAAAACAGGAGCCAAGTATCCTGCAACCACGAGGCTGAACCGAGGAATCGCTGGTGACCTGCTGAAGGACTGCTCCTCTGCACTGCTGGCGCCTTGTGAAACCCTTTTTACCTCTGATCGAACCAGAAGGCCTGTACTGGTACTTCGACCCTTGGAATAGCGGGAACAGCTATTCTCGGCATCTTCACCATCTCCTGTGCGTAAGCCTTCGGAAGTGTCTCTGGGCCATCCAGCAGACTGACCAGCCTACACAGGAGTCTTGCTCTGTAACCGCCACCAGGTTGTGTAGTATTTCGAGTCCTTGTCACTCTCACATGATTCGTACACTTGGCGTTCCCAGGTCTGAAGTGAGTAGTGTACATTTGACTGAGATACACACGGCCGCTCCGTTGCCCTGCTGTGGTAACAAACAGTGCGGGTTCACTTCGTTTGGGACATCTTTAACTCAACTCTGCTGCTGCAGACTCTACCCAACGACGAGACGTCCCCTGCTCTCCTGAACCTGCCAGCGACTGAAACTGACGCGGAGAAGCCTGGGTCTGCTTGCATCGGGGACCGGTGAGTAGCATAGCTAGGAACTGGTCGCCCTCCTGCAGGAGCCCATAGCTTTTCCCCGCGGTGTCAAAACAGCACGCCTTTCCGTACTCGCGCTCTGCTTCTGCCCACCGTGGAGGCTGCGCTTGAGTCGCGGAACTCTGTTCTTCTTCATTTGTGCACTAAACTGAACTGCCTGATTCCCTCGAAGAGACTCCCCCTTTTGCCCGTTGGCACCAGCGTGTGCAGGTACTTTTTGAGCACAAGGCTCCACTCTTCGTAGGGCTCGGACTTCCTTTTAGTTCGGTGCCTCTGAAGGCGGACTGGGTCTAAGCATTATTTCGCACTGCCTGTTTTCCTTCCCTTTTAGGTGGACTACACATTTCGTGCATCTAACGCTTGAGACTTGTTTGTATTTGTATATATATTGTATTGGTATGGTATGTGTTGGTTTACTAGAGTTGTATTGTGATTTCTCGCTACGGTCATTGTTTTAAAGGCCTTGGAATAAATGTGTATATATTTTTAATATAACACCTGTTTGGAGTAGTTTGAAAGTGTCCTTGCTTTGTGTGCTCATTGCGGGCTTTCAGTCACCCTCACCCCTCTTGAGACCTAGTGTCAGACTGTTCACCCTCACCAACCTTCTCCTCACCTGTGGCTTCCTCTGGCTTGTCCTTGGAGTGTTTGGATGATCTTCGGGGGGTTCTGGTATCTTCCTTTGTAGACTTGTCTCCGGACCTCCTGTCATGCAAGTAGGGTCTGGCTCCCTCGGAGGCCACCTCGACAGGAGGTGGGACCTGTCTTGGGGGGCCCCGAGGAGCCAAAGCTCCGCGACAGGGAAAAAAACGATGGGCGGTAAAAAACCCTGTGTAGTCTTCCAGAGATGGTATTGAATGGGAGACTCTCCAATGGTGGATGTGGTAGCGAGTGATCCGGAGTGAAGCCAAGAAACAAGTGGATCAAGCGAGTTAGTTCTGTCCACAAAAATGAAGATGGCTTGAGGAAAAGAAGGCAGGATCCGATCCGTGGAGACCCTTTCCGGATACAAGGTAGCAGCAACGAGAAGCAATTAGGGAGGAAAGAGAAGAGGGAAAGAGCCTGGAACGGGGAACACTGACCGAGCAAAGAGGGAAAGGTAGAAAAAGAGGAAGAAGCAGTTAAAGTCCCTACTTACCAGAAACGGTTGGATCCACGAAAGGCACAGAGAGGAACACAAAGATACGCGAGGATGGCGGCGGACCGCTAGTACGAGTGGCAAGAAGCCGAATGCAAAGGGAAAGTCTGAAAAGGAGTGACGGACAAGAGCCGTGAAAGGACAAGGGAGTATGGAAAGGCGGAGTAAAACAGAGGTAAGGCAAGCGGGTAGGAGTAAGCACTACGGGGGGCACTGAAGGAGCTAAACGGAGTATTTAGCTGAGCGCTGGTATCACAAGGAGTAACAACACAGATACAACGCGCCGGGAAGTGGACGGGGCTTGCTTAAATAACAAAGGCAGCCATGTTGGATGAGGACTGGACTGCTAAGTGAAGGTTCTCCGCGGCGAAAACTTCCACTTCTGCCATAGCTTCCAAGGATGGATCCTGACACCTAGTCTTGACCGCCGCGATCGCTACCCTGATTGGTCTGGCTTGTCCAGAGGTTACCCTGTTCCAAGTAATTAGGTTGGCCTTCTGAACTTCTGCGCCGCCAGGACAGAGTTCAGAAATCCGTCTTAACAAATTGGTGGCAGTGGTGGGATACGAATGAAGGTATCCAGTGTTGCGCACGAACTAAGGCATTTCAAGTTATTCCTACCAGGACACGTAGTGAATTGTTATAGTATAACTTTAAAAAGGCCATAGTCCTATCTAACAGTATGGAAACAAATACCTTGTTAACTTTAAATGCTTCCAAATCAGAAACATTGAAAAAGATGTGTGCGGAGAGAGGTGTTTCCTCTCAAGGCACGAAATTGGATATGATCCAAAGAATCGTGGCGTGGCAAGAAGCGCAGCTTGACGCTATAACTTCTGAGGACAGTGTGGAAGAAGGTGGGGCTGCTCTCACTGGTAGAACCGACGGTTCTGCCGCTGCACTGATCCACCGTGACCACGAGGACAGGGAGGATGAGATGTCTAATGTTTCCTCTGTCAGTGCTGATGGGGAGGCTATGCTTGAATTCAAGAAGCAAGAGCTGCGGTTTAGGCAGAAGGAGCTTGAATTAAGCATAGCCAAACTAAAAATCGAACAGGCAGAAAAACAGAAAGACAGGGATCACTAGTTGGAACTGGCCAAGCATCAGGTTGCAAATGGGTCCAAGGGTCCTGGACATGGGTCTGGGGCCTCCTCTCATCCACGGTTTCCGAAAGATCTGCTCAGTGTGTATGAGGAAAGGAATGACATTATGGACTGGCTGAATACGTTTGAGTATGCATGTGAAGTTCAAGAAGTTGACAATGCTGATAAGATTGCCTGGTTACTCAGCAGACTGCCCCATTCTGGCTGTAGTGCCATTATGGAAATGTCGAAGGCTGAGCGAGCTGATTTCACAATTTTAAAGCAAACTCTCATTTTAAAGTTTGGGAAGACTCCGGCCCAATATTTGAAACGATTCAGAGAGTATAAGAAAAAAGAAGGTGGTACTTGGGTATCTTATGTAACTGAATCCTTAAAAAACTTAACTGGCTGGGTCGAAGGTTATAAGGTTTCTACCTTCGAAGGCATGATAAATCTTGTCATGCTGGAACACATTTTTGCATCTTCTTCCCTGGAGTTTAAGCAGCATTTGTCCGATTCGAAGGAGATAGATCCTAAGAAGCTGGCCATTGCAGCAGACATATGGGTGTCACATCGAGTGTCCCATAAGGACAAAACTCATCCTGGTAAGCAGAAGAAAGGGAAAAAGTCCAAAGATAAGGAGGGTGGAGAATCTGATAAAAAACTTCTTCTCAAAAGGGCCACAAAAAGAAAAATAAGGGTAAGACACAAGAGAACTCACAGGGTAGTGGAGGTCAGCCTCCGAAACAGAACTCTGGTTACCATAAGCCTCCCTATGTAAACAGACCCAATGGATCTTGTTTTGCTTGTGGAGCAACTGACCACGTGAAGGGGGATCCCCGGTGTAAGGTTAAACCTTTGGGTGTCCACTCCGCTAATCTGGCCTTCTCCTCCTACGAGGAAGAAGAGATTACAGGAGCATCCTTCTCCTCAGACTCATTTCCCAGCGGGATAGAAGCTGAGGTAGTTTTAGTTTCCCTGGGTTCCTGGGAGCCTAAAGTCGCAGAGGCTTATGCTAGGATTCCAGATAATACCAAGCACTACTTTAAAGACAGTGTGCTGATCAATGGAGTAGATACTCCAGCTCTTAGGGATAGTGGGTGCAGTCGAACTGTAGTGGATTCTACCTTGGTAGACTCAGAGGAAGTTGCCAGAGCTACTCTGATGCCCACTAAGTTGGCTGACTGCCCACTCCGTATGTTCCCAGTAATACCTGTAAATCTTACTTTAAATGGTACAGCAGTCAGGATTCCAGTGAGCATTCAGAGAAACGTCCCAGGAAAGGTCTTGTTAGGTAATGATCTCAGAGCTTTAGGGCTCGTAGGAGACACTGCCGAAAGACCCTACACACGGTCTCAAGCACGGGCAGCATTGGCCAAGACCAATACGCCGCCCCAGCCGAAGGGGAAACCCAAGGCGAAAGGAGTAAACAAGTCAAGTCGAGGGAAAGAGGATATTCCCCTGAGCTCGCCTACAACTGCGGTGGAGGAAGTTGGTCAATCGCCCGGGCCTGACGAGGAGGTGGCGATGCCTGAAGTATTTGACCCCAACGACCATCCTGAACTAAAAGACTTGTTAGTAGAAGGTGGTCCTGATAGGGACGAATTCAGTAAAGGCCAACGTGATTGCCCATCTCTGGAAGGCCTAAGGAGACAGGCCTGCTCCCAGCTTGAGGGTGAACCTCCCGGACGCATCGGATTTATTGGGAAGGTGGACTCCTGTATAGTGAGCCCACAGAGTCTACAGAAGGAGACCATAGGAGGTTGGTGGTTCCCCTTGCTGTAAGACCCTTCCTCCTGCAGTTGGTACATGAAGTGCCCCTTGCTGGTCACCTTGGTATTAAGAGGACCAAGCAAAGGTTATCCATGCACTTCTACTGGCCCAAGATGGGGGTGCAAGTAGAAAGTCACTGCAGGAGTTGTGCCTCCTGCCAGTTATCTGGTAATGTTGGCTCGACAATCCAAGCTCCATTGGTACCACTCCCAGTTGTGGGAATACCATTTGAAAGGGTAGGGATTGACATCGTTGGTCCCCTTGACCCGCAAACATCCTCAGGCAATAGGTTTATCCTGGTGCTGGTCGACCATGCAACCAGATATCCTGAGGCCATCCCATTGAAAACTGTAACTGCCAAGTCAGTTGCAAAAGAGTTACTTGGCATATTTACTAGGGTTGGCTTCCCTAAAGAAGTTGTGTCGGATCGTGGCAGCAACTTTATGTCGAAGTATATGCAGGCTATGTGGAAAGAATGTGGGGTCACCTACAAGTTCTCTTCTGCATACCACCCCCAGACCAATGGTCTGGTGGAACGTTTCAACAGAACGTTAAAGAGCATGATTGGGGCTCTGGAAGAACCTCAGAGAAGAAAATGGGATCTTCTTTTACCATGCTTACTGTTTGCCTACCGAGAGGTACCACAGGAGGGTGTTGGCTTCAGCCCCTTCGAACTTCTGTTCGGTAATCTCGACGGGGACCCTTAGCCATAGTCAAAGAGGGATGGGAGATGCCCACTCCCCCTGTTACTACCAATGTAGTAGATTATGTGCTGGGGCTCAGAAAACGGATGGTACTTCTGATGGGCTTGGCTAGTGATAAATTGAAGGCAGGACAAGCGCTGGTGAAACATTGGTATGACCAGAAAGCTTCCCTCATCAACTTTACACCTGGTCAGCAAGTCCTGATCATGAATCCCATAAGGCCTCGAGCTTTACAGGACAAATGGTCAGGCCCTTACACAGTGGTGGAGCCCCTGGGTGAGGTTAACTATTTAGTGGACCTTGGAAGGCCTGGACAGGCTCCAAAAGTGTTTCACGTAAATAGGCTGAAGGCTTTCGTCCCAAGAGTCGAAATCGCAGCACTGCTACTGGCTTCAGATGTTGAGGAAGAGGAGTCTGAACCTCTCCCCGACCTGTTCCAAAGCGGTCCTTCAGATAGCTCCTTTGAGGGTGTCCGAGTGGCCCCTCACCTGACTTCTGATCAGCAGGCTGAGGTGAAAAGTTTGCTTAGGCAGTTTTCCCCCCTGTTTTCACAGTTGCCTGGTTTGACACCTTGGTGCAAACATAACATAGACACAGGTGACAGTGTACCTACCAAAAGTAGGGGATACAGGATGTCAGACAAAGTACGGTCTTATATCAAGACCAAGGTCAACAAGATGTTAGACCTTGGGGTGATTGAACCCTCTAGTAGTCCTTGGTCCAGCCCTGTGGTTTTGGTTCCAAAGGCAGGCACTTCTGAATTGAGGTTCTGCGTGGATTACAGGGCTCTGAATGCTGTCACCAAGACAGATACACACCCCTTGCCTCGAACAGATGAGCTGGTGGATACTTTGGGTGCCTCCAAGTACCTCAGCACGTTTGACCTCACCGTTGGCTATTGGCAAATAGCTTTAGCAGAACATGCCAAGGAGAAGACAGCATTTTCTACTCCAGACGGCCTTTACCAATTCTGGGTAATGCCGTTCGGGTTGAAGAATGCACCTGCCACTTTCCAGAGGCTTGTGAATCATGTTTTGAATGGGTTGGACGAATTCTGTCTTGCATATCTGGACGATATAGAAGTTTTCAGTGCCACCTGGGAAGACCATGTGAAACACCTCGGGATTGTGCTCCAGGCTCTTCAGAAAGCACACTTGACCATAAAGGCTAGTAAATGCCAGATTGAACAAGGCTCAGTGGTTTACCTTGGACATGAAGTAGGTGGAGGGAGGATACAGCCTCTACCCAGTAAAGTACAAGCAGTACAAGACTGGCCTACCCCCCATTACACAGACCCAAGTGAGACCCTTCTTAGGACTCTCAGGGTATTACCGAAACTTCGTGGCAGACTATGGCACCATAGCTGCCCCTCTGACTGCCCTCAACACTCCGAAGAAACCCAACAAGGTAACTTGGACCGACGAGTGTGAGAAGGCCTTCAACGGCTTAAAAGACTCCTTGTGCCAGGCCCCTGTCCTCAGGGCCCCTGATTATCAAAGACCTTTTATTGTGCAGACGGACACCTCTGACACTCGGATAGGAGCTGTACTATCGCAAGTAGATGAGAAGGGTAAGGAACACCCTATTGGTTTTATTAGTCGCCAGCTTAAGGACAGAGAGCTCAGATGGTCCACGGTAGAGAAAGAATGTTTCTCTGTTGTGTGGGCCCTATGGAAGCTGAGGCCCTACCTCTATGGGACCCACTTCACTGTGCAAACTGACCACAAGCCCTTAAAGTGGCTAATGAATATGAAGAGGGAGAATCCAAAGTTGCTTAGGTGGTCCATAAGTCTACAAGGCTTCAACTTCACTATTGAGCATAGGCCAGGTGTCCAACATAGCAATGCTGATTGGTTGTCCAGAATGTTTAACCGACCTGAACAAGAGACTCATCCAGGGGTGGATTAGTTCCCCCTGTCCATAGTCTGGGAAGGGCGAGTGTTAGGAAAGATTTCGTAATTGTGGGGAAATTTCCTTCCATGTGGCAACCCCTAAACTTTTTGCTGTTGTTTTTCACCATGATCTAGACTTTGCCAGAGAAGTGCAGCCTTCTGCTGCACTCCTCTGGGCTTTCGCTCCATTCTTACGGGGAAACTGACATGCCCTTAAGACAGTCAGTACCGGGAAACGCTGTTTTCCGTAGTTTCTTTTATCATGTTGCGGCTTTCGTGCAACATGACACAGGAGGGCACTGTAAGCTAAGTTACTGCTCTCTTGGGTCTCTAGCCTTCTACAGGCCCTAGATACTCTTTATGGATTGTAACTGATCGGTGCAAGTGAATCACGGACGGGAATGGTGGCAGCGATCGTTTCTTGTGTTTTGAGCTCCTTTTGCTGTTTTAAGCGCGTTTCTCGCGCTTAGCCCAAAATGGTGGCCTGGCTCCCAAAATGGCCAGACCACGCGGCTCCTTTGTCCTGTCCGCTGACCGTCTTGCTCCCTTCACCTTCCCCAGGTCGAGCCGACCCGGGGCCTTCCTTATTTGGGCATGTACTTTCCCGCGAAACACGGATGCTTTCGCGCACTTCTACAGGCCTTGTGTGTGCCTCCAGGATGTGGGCTGGGATGTCTGGTCCCAATACACATCCTGGGTGCCAGAGAGTCTAGGGTGGTGTGAATGCCTCGGACCACCGTGGTCCGTGATAGGTCCACGTATGGTGTGAGTGTTGATGAGCGGATCTCCCATTGGGTCCCCTCCGTTTTGGCGCGAAGGGAACCGTGGATAAGAGGGGGCTGGAAACACCACTACCATGTCGATCTCCTGAGTTCTCACGAACGAAGGAAAACAGGAGCCAAGTATCCTGCAACCACGAGGCTGAACCGAGGAATCGCTGGTGACCCGCTGAAGGACTGCTCCTCTGCACTGCTGGCGCCTTGTGAAACCCTTTTTACCTCTGATCGAACCAGAAGGCCTGTACTGGTACTTCGACCCTTGGAATAGCGGCAACAGCTATTCTCGGCATCTTCACCATCTCCTGCACGTAAGCCTTCGGAAGTGTCTCTGGGCCATCCAGCAGACTGACCAGCCTACACAGGAGTCTTGCTCTGTAACCGCCGCCAGGTTGTGTAGTATTTCGAGTCCTTGTCACTCTCACATGATTCGTACACTTGGCGTTCCCAGGTCTGAAGTGAGTAGTGTACATTTGACTAAGATACACACGGCCGCTCCGTTGCCCTGCCGTGGTAACAAACTGTGCGGGTTCACTTCGTTTGGGAGATCTTTAACTCAACTCTGCTGCTGCAGACTCTACACGACGACGAGACGTCCCCTGCTCTCCTGAACCTTCCAGCGACTGAAACTGACGCGGAGAAGCCTGGGTCTGCTTGCATCGGGGACCGGTGAGTAGCATAGCTAGGAACTGGTCGCCCTCCTGCAGGAGCCCATAGCTTTTCCCCGCGGTGTCAAAACAGCACGCCTTTCCGTACTCGCGCTCTGCTTCTGCCCACTGTGGAGGCTGCGCTTGAGTCGCGGAACTCTGTTCTTCTTCATTTGTGCACTAAACTGAACTGCCTGATTCCCTCGAAGAGACTCCCCCTTTTGCCCGTTGGCACCAGCGTGTGCAGGTACTTTTTGAGCACAAGGCTCCACTCTTCGTAGGGCTCGGACTTCCTTTTAGTTAGGTGCCTCTGAAGGCGGACTGGGTCTAAGCATTATTTCGCACTGCCTGCTTTCCTTCCCTTTTAGGTGGACTACACATTTCGTGCATCTAACGCTTGAGACTTGTTTGTATTTGTATATATATTGTATTGGTGTGGTATGTGTTGGTTTACTAGAGTTGTATTGTGATTTCTCGCTACGGTCATTGTTTTAAAGGCCTTGGAATAAATATAACACCTGTTTGGAGTAGTTTGTAAGTGTCCTTGCTTTGTGTGCTCATTGCGGGCTTTCAGTCACCCTCACCCCTCTTGAGACCTAGTCTTGACCGCCGCGATCGCTACCCTGATTGGTCTGGCTTGTCCAGAGGTTACCCTGTTCCAAGTAATTAGGTTGGCCTTCTGAACTTCTGCGCCGCCAGGACAGAGTTCAGAAATCCGTCTTAACAATGATAGCTAATATAATGCAAATACAAGCAAAAGCGTAACGCAGTGTACCCCCAACATCATGAATCCATGAAAATAACCAATCCCACCAATTCCCAGTATGATCTTGGGACACTTGAGAAATGAGATCCCTCAAACCTCGAATATGACTTTCAATGGATCGTGAATGGTCACTTAGATTGAAACAACACATACCTTCAACTGCGTTACAACCTAAATTATGCTTTAGCAATAGATAATCAACAGCTGCTCTGTTTTGCAAAGTTGCTTTTCTAATAACTTTGCTATCAAGGAGTAACTCTTCTAATGCCTGAGAAGTATGATTAAGTCCTTTGACTACTAAACATGCTAATTTGATCAAAGATTTGTAACCCCCAGCAGCTAAACCCCAAACTCCCACTAATTAAAGGGTTAATGCTAGAACCTCAGCTTCTGATAGCAAATGCACATGTGAATCACAATCGGGGGATAGACCCACAGACTCGAAAGTTGACCTTTTGCCTCGAGTTATCGCTGGGTGTAAAGGAAACATCATTAGTCTTAATTGAGTTAAGGCACATGGACCTCCGGAAATGTTAGCTGGAATATAAGTGTATGTGATGTTGCCACATGAAAAGTGCCATCCTGTTGGAAGTTTCACATGATTCAAATGACTGGCAGCTATCACTGTATGATTACAAGACATTGGCCCTCATTACGACCCTGGCGGAAATGGAAAAACGATGGCGGAAATGCAATACCGCCATCGAATAGCGCTCGGTGCAATTATGACCCGTCACCGCAAAGTACGATGCCATTAGCGACACCGCAGTGAACGGCAACGCTAACTGCACCAAGTACGCGCGCGCGCGCCATGCCAAACCGCAATTACCACCATGGCGCAACGGTACGCGAATTCTGACCCCAGCGGACATGCACCTAACACCATCAAGCACGGCGGAAAGTACCATTCCGCCATGGTGAGAAGTACGGCATCGCGAACCAACCGTAAACGGCCCTACTGAGTGCCAGTACACCGCTCCCTAGCCACATTGTACAACTCCCCGTAGGTTCAATGAAGCCACACAATGCAACCAGTGAAATGTACAAGTCATCCATGCCTGCCAACGAACAAATGAATCTCAAGAGGGGCCAATGGAAGCTGCAGGGCACAGATGGCACGAATACAGAAGCCACACAAATGGACATGACCTCAGTCTCCCTCCAAGAAATGCACGCAAACACAGGCACCTGTGACCAGCCATATTCTGATAATCACATCATACCACCAATCCAACTGGCTGACCGGCATCTGTTACACAAAAGCCATTCCCCCGCCCCTGAGCATCACACCATCAAAACAGTCACATTGGCAGCCCTCATCCCTGACCTCACTGGGCTTCGTAGGCAAACGCGCCCAGCACAGTACCACGCAACTATACTCCGAAGCTGGAACCCAATGCAGATCTCCTCACAATACATCGCTCCCCAAATAGGAATATGGCACATCACCTGCAAAGAAGAACGCTACACGGTTCATATCAGAATAGGAATTTAATGCACAACAAATTCACCAAGGCCATACAGCCATCAGGCCATGAACCCCAAAATACATTTCACCATTGTGGGCTGCATCCGCAATAAATGACCAGCTACTTCTTGTGTGACGCCCTGTACCCTCATGGCACACAGGGGCTACATTCTCGTACGAAAAGGCAACATGGAAGCGCCTCGACCCGCAGGGCCATCCCAATAGGGAGGCACTAGTCCAGCTGAAAGGCCGAAATGTTGCTCCTAGCCACTAGTACTGCGTAAGGGCATGTGGCCCATTGGCGATCGTCCCATAAGATCGTAATGCTGCACCACTGATTAACACGAAGCAGCAGGTGTCGGGAGTAAAATCCATCTGCAGGAGTGGCATACAGATGGCAGTGGCAAAAGGGGAGGAGATACCTGTCACCCAAACGAAATGAAAAAGAATAAAATGGCCATCAGAACTACATTTGAATTACTCACTTCAATGATCACACCAAATCCACAGCCATATGCATGCTAGCCCACTCCAAAGGATCATCACCAACCAAAAACCACTAGCGAATCATAACTATCTATATCGAGGTGAAAACACTATCACAAACGCCTGCTTCCATACTCACATGACATGTGAAACTTCCATTTAGTCTGTGCGTAACGCAGCCTGCAAAATCCACTGTTCCCCCAGCCCGTAATTCCAGTGTTGTGAAGCAACATGTAATTGGGAACGTCCGGCCTTATCGCCCACTTCGCTATTGCGCATCCCATACTATTCATATCAATCATTGCATCCTCGCCATGGCCCCTGTCCCAAGGACATTGAACAATAGAACGTTATATTCGCAGTCAGACCTGTGGGCATCTCCTCGCCGCTAGCTGAAAACCGAAAGCGCCGTCTTCCGAATTCCTCATTTGCAACATCACGTCGAAAAGGCATCTGTGGCCGCTTGAAATCAGTAATTAATCCATCTAGTGCGGCTGTGTGTGAAAATGGCAACTGCCTTCACTCACAAATGGGAGGCCCCGCCCGTCGGTGAACCTCGGTGCTGTGTTGCATGAGGGTCCACCGTTACTCGAGTACTACGTTCCACTGACCCTTCACAAGTCTGTTCGCGACTGCAAAGATAGTATGTGAAACAATGGGACCAAAGCAGAATGAACATATCAACCAATGTTACACTGCCATCGGGTACAAATACATGATTGTAATGGCAAGATGCCATTCGTCGAATTGCAGCGTTGTGTGCGGGACGTGCTCGCCCAAAGGGGAGAGCAGCTTGCACAGGTGGAATGAATCACCACAGGTGGAGGCCATACAGCCTGGAAACACATTAATTGCACACCCAACCCCCTCCCACAACCACACCCACTCCGAAATGCTACCGGCAGGACTAGCCATGTTGGCCCTGGGGGACCTGATAGCACTGCAAGTACTCCAACTTCAAGAAGAAGACGAACACCGACTACAACCGGCCGCACGGAGGAGACGCAGGAGGAGGAGGAGGAGGAGGGCAAGGCAGGGCCAGCAAGGGCCGCCAGCACAGCCACTACCACCACGCAGGCAGCCCGCTATCCCACGCCTCCGAGCACATCCGTTCAACCTCACTGATGAGCAGATCCACACCCTCTACCGTTTGGACCGGGACACCATAACCGCCATTGTGGACATGACACAGGCTGACCTTGTCAGCATGATAGATAGCCCAACCGCCATCCCACCCCTACTGAAGGTGGTGTCTGTACTCCACTTCCTGGCCACAGGCACCTACCAGCACACAGTCGGACAGTTGCATGGCATTTCGCAGCCACTGTTCTCACGGACACTATTGCAAGTGCTCGATGCCCTCCTGCTGCACGCAGACGACTACATCTCTCTACCACGCTCGGAGCAGGAAATTACGAACGCAAAAGTGGGATTCCATGCACTTGGCGGCATACCGGGTTGCATTGGTGCCATCGACTGCACCCATGTGGAATTGGTAGTCCCACATGCCATGGAGGCCCAGTACCGCAACCGAAAACAATTTCATTCCCTGAATGTACAAATGGTGTGTGACTCCAACAGGATCATTACACATTGTTGTGCCCGATTCCCAGGATCCACCCATGATTCTATGGTCTTGAGGAACTCTACTATACCACGCTACATGGAGCGACACGCAGGGAACAGATCCTGGCTACTCGGTGAGTCTCATTTCAAGCATGATAGTGTGGGGTATGTGATGCGGCAATGACCTGGCAGGAAGGGGGGGGGGTGCGTACGTAGCAATGGCATTCCTCAAAATACCTTCATTGTCCACATACAGGTGATGCCGGGTATCCACTGAAGAGATGGCTCCTTACACCAGTCCGCAACCCACGGGACCAGCATGAGGAGGACTACAACCATGCCCACTCACGTACCCGTGTAGTCATTGAACAGGCATTCGGCCTACTGAAGACTCGTTTCCGCTGCCTCAGCAGGTCTGGCGGGGCACTCCTGTACCGCCATGAGAAGGTTGCAAAGATGGTCATGGCATGTGTCATGCTACACAACATGTGCGTACGTAGAAATGTGCCCATGCCCCCTGACGCAGAACCGCAAGCACCTGAAGATGGTCATGATGAGGGTGGGGATGTGGCAGCACCTCAAGGAGTCTGCGAGGCACAGGAGGGCCGTGACATTCGTCAGCATATCATAGATGCATGCTTCTAGCACTCACGCCTGGTGGCTGATACATGGACACGGGACTTGTGGCACTGTGTGTGTCTGGAACATGCACAATATGGACTGTACGCCTATAATGGCCTCGTACACAAAGATCAATGTCCACGCATCTCATTGTATGATCGTGCATTGTTCATGGCATATGTGATATCATGTTAAACACCCTATCGACCCGCCACCCAAGTAAGCCCAACACACCCCCTCCACCCTCCTACCTCCCCCCGAACACCAGTGTCCAAAGATGCTCATTGTCAGTGGGCAGACGCTATTGCAAGCCCCCTCTCCGGGTATCAGGGGCACCCCTGCCTGTGGAGCGCAGGTTCCTCCCAGATCTACGTTGGGGGCTGCCCTGGACGGAACTTGCAACGGATGATGTCTCTGCCTGCTCACGTCCATGCACGTCCCTAAGGGTTTGTGAGAGCTCAGTGAGCACACGGCGCACATCGGCAAGTTCAGCACATACGTCTTTGGACGTCGCATGCAGTTCCCCCCTCAGGCTCTCGGTGCTTCTCTCCATTTGGACTCTCAGGCTCTCGGTGCTTCTCTCCATTTGTGCCCTTAGTGTCTCTGTACTTCTCTCCATTTCTGCCCTAAGTGTCTCAGTTGATGTTTCTATGGCTGCCTTAGTACCCCCACATTCATCAGCATGGTCCTTGAGGAGCGTGGCCAGTTGCTGCTGTTGCACCATCACCTGGTCGAGGGACTGTTGCCTCTGCTGTGCCATGGCCATTTGCGGTGGTGTCACAGAGGGGCTGGTCACCTCATGTTGCCTTGCCACAGGGCTTGTGGGGGATGGCCAGTCGTCGTCTTGTGGGTGCCCCTGCGTGGTATCCTCGTGGTGTACGGGATGAAACAGACAGGGGGATTGAGACAGGTCATGGATGGATCTAACTTCGACACCCCCGTTTTCTGTGTCGGAGCATGCTGCCATTAATGCAGTGTCACCTATGGTGCTGCTGCCACCAGAAGCAGTGCCTTCTGTGGCATCCATTGGGGGGGCCTGTGGTGGTGGTGGTGTTGTGGCCATGCTGGCTGCTGGGGTGCCTGTTGAAGTCCCCTCCTGTGTGCTGCCACTCGATTTGTGCTGATGCCGTGTCTTGATGCGTGCAGCTGAGGTGGAGGGTCTTTGGCCGTTGGTCTTGGCCCTCTTTGCAGGTGTGCTGGTAGGGGTGTCCTGGAGCTCGTCGTTTGAATCGGACCCTGTGGTGGAGTAAAGGAGGGCGAGCGTTATTAATGGGTCTGTGGAAATTGGAATGGCAATGTATCACATGCATTGGGGTGGTACCTGAGGGTGATTTGGGTTGGGGCCTTGGAGGTGGTTTCATTTGTGTGTGGAGTGAGGGTGCAGTTGTTTTGCAGCCTGCAGTTAGGGTGTGCCTGCTGCACGTGTAGAGGGTGTTTTTAGGATTTTTAATTATTTATGTATTTAATGTGACTTTTAAAGTGTGCTATCAGGCCTATGCATGTGGCCGTTCTCCTGGACATGTGTTACTGTTGCACTATGTGGACACGTGGTACTTCACATGATTGGACATTGTGGTTTTGGCATTGTTTTATTTGGGGCACCTACCTGATTCTTCGGTTGTCTGCACTCCTTTCTCCATCCCTCCGACTCCCTCTATACTCTCCATTCCAATGGTGGAGGCACAGATTTCTTCCCAGGGGGTCAACTTGATGGGTGATTCCGATCCCCCACCGGTAGCTGTGGCAATGTTGCGGTTGGCAGAAGGTATGCTACGGACGCGGATCCGCAGGTCGTCCCATCGCTTTCTGCATTGCTGTGGGTTGCGGGGTGCGGTCCCCACCGCACTTACCCGCTGTGCCACCAGGGCCCATATGGCCTTCTTGTTCGCAAGTGCCGTCCTGGTCATTTGCGTGGAGAAGACGGCGGCAGCATTCTCCTGGAGGGTCTCTGTGAGCACAGTGAGTTCCTCACGGGAGAAGTGGACCTGCCGCTTGCGGTCGCACGCTTTCTTCGCTACTTTTCCCATTGTTCTTGGTTTCACTAGGGTGGCTGACGGGTTGGGATGTGTCTCAGGGTAGTGTTTTTAATGGTTGTGTGGAAATAGTGTTTTTATAGGTGTACGGCGTGATGTTTCCCGTTCCGGGACCATGTTTTTACTTCCGTTTCCGTATATTTCCGGTCACCGTACTTTCCGGTTGCCGCTCATTGCGGTGACCGCTAAGATGGGTGGCGGAATTGCACCTAGGGCGCCGTACGGCGGCGGTGTGGGCCGTTTTGGGGTCATTTCCGCCATCGCGGACTTTGCACTTCCGCCATGGCGTGGTGCTCGTGCCCGATGGGTCGGAATGAGCCGCACTTTGCTCCGTCGTGCAATGGCGGAAACGCTATTTACGCTATGGCGGTCCGGTCAGTCGATTTCCGCAAGGGTCGTAATGAGGGCCATAGTGTTATTCACACTGGTACATGTGCGTGGAACTCGCGAACACAATTGTTGCTCGAACACAGTTTGATTTTGCTGTTTGGTTATATTGAGCTGTTGGCATTTGCCAATTTCTTTTGCATTGCATGTCATAAGGTAACACACATCACCTTGAGTTATATTATAGGTTATAATACGTGTCAAATTTCTCCATTTGCAATCTGTTTCCTGGCAAAACCTGCAGTGCTCATAGACAGAAAAGGATTGCCTGATATCGGAATCTTGAACCAAAGAATCATTGTGCGTGACGCCGAAAATATGCTTTAGAACCGGAAATGGCGTCGTCACTGCTACTAAGCACATAGTCAGTAAGGCTTCAGCATTGGGCACGTCAGTAAGGCAAAAGTGCGTAATGTTGAGCACCTGTTGTGCCAGGTATATCCACATATTCTCTGTTTGGGTGATTATGGGAGAATGTTTTCGCCGTCCTGAAGATGCCTCTCGCATGACTGGCATCAATGTTGTTTTCGCTTGCGCCTGACGTGTTTGCCGCATTTCACGAATCCATGTCTTCGGTCTGGCTGGATTTTCGGCATCGGCATAAGGCTGCTTTTGGACATCATTACTCATCATTATCAGTTTCTCCTTGATCGCTGGCACAGATGTGACATTTTCCGTTGTTAGCAGCATGCCGTTTAACTCTCCCAAACGGAGTCCATTTAGTCCCACAATTACACCAGCCAGACACAGGATCTACAGGGCAAACCCAGAAAAGAGATATCAGTGTTGTACATCACTCTCTCAGGTAACATTTGTCTGCGGGCACATATTGCCATTTCTTTCTACTGGGCTCCATTACTAAAACTACTTGTTCTTTGCCTGATGCAATGACATCTGCGGGCACTGGTGGGCCACTTGGCCTTTCCACCCACACCTTTGCACCCAGTACCATACTGTCTGAAGAGCCAAAACCACGATCCCCACGGGTAGTTAACACTGTAGGAGGCTCCCCCTTCTTAATCATGGACAACTTAACGGGGAAAATAATCAATTGGGCCACCAGATCACCCTTTTGGATTGGTAACAATTGGTCCCCACTATTCATCAGGATGACTTTGATCTCGCCTTGGTAATCGGCATCAATTACCCCTCCCAACACTTGAACTCCCTTCAATGCTAGGCCAGATCTAGGGGCAATCCATCCCATATGCTCTGGGGGAATTTGTACTCCAATCCCTGTTTCAATTACAACAATGCCTCTTGGGTCTAATCTGATTTCCTCATGGGAATGCAAGTCTACCCCTGCTGACTCTGGAGTCGCCCGATAGGGAGCTAAAGAACCCAGGGTAATTTCCAAGTACAATAGGGTTTCTCTGACTGAATTGAGTTGAATCTGTAAAGCAGGAGTCATTAGCCGCATCAAATGAGTTTCATGCTCATTCACAGGCCTATTGTTTAGCACTTGCACCGCATCAAACACACGATCACGCCAGCCTGCCAAATTGCCATCTCCAGATTTGCGCAGCTGTTCTTTCAACAACCCATTCATTTGTTTAATTAGCCCTGAAGCGGCAGGGTATTAAGGCACATGGTAGAGCCACTCAATGCTCTTTTCCTGATTCCTGACAAAATTCCTGTATCAATTTGCCTTTGAAGTGTGACCCATTGTCACTTTGAATCTGCAAAGGCACTCCGTAATGCAATATGATCTGATCTAACAACCTAATGGTGTTCAGTTGTGTGGCACACTTGCACGGCAAAACCATCATGTATCCTGAGTATGTATCCACAATAGTGCATGCATACTGACAACCTTTACTGATTGGTAGTGGACCGATATAATCAATCTGCCAAATTTGACCTGGTAGTTTTCCTCTTCGCAATCTACCCCGACCAATCTAAGGGATAGGCCTATGCTGTTGGTGTTGGCACACTGGACATTGCAAAATGATTGTGTTCACTACCTCTAAAGGAATACTGATTCCTCGAGCTTGTGCCAACCTGATAGTAGCCTTTTCTCCAAGATGCCCACATTTCTGGTGAGCCCACTTGGCCAAACCCTCCAAATCGTCTTCCTGAGCCTCCGCATCCACAGATGAAATCTTGGTGTGTTCATCTGCAACAGAATTAAACCAACGTTCTAATGAGTCTGTAGCACAATGCGCGTCCACATGATACACAGTGACTTCACTTTGTGATAACATGTCTGCAATATCTTGCCACAGTTCTTTTCCCCACAACTCTTTTGAATGAATTTTCCACCCATTCTTTTGCCAGGTTGGCAACCACACTGCCAACCTATTCGCCACTGACCACAAATCCGTGTACACATGACATCGACCAGGGGTCTCTTGTTTCAATGCCTGGTAAACTGCGCAAAGCTCTGCAAACTGACTGCTCTTCCCTTTCCCTGACGTTGTCAAAATCTTTTTTGTCTTGGGATTGTACGACACTGCTTTCCAGTATCGCTCAGTTTCCACATATCGGGCTGAGCCATCCGTGAACCAGGCATGCTTTGTCTGCTCCCAGGGACGTCATTTCACCAAAATGCCAGGGGTAGCGGAAGTGACATCACCCGACCCTTGACCCCCTGATGACATCACAGGAAGTGATGTCATTAGACCCCGCCCCAAAGTGATATAGCGGGTAGCGATGGAACACGACATTTCACCCGTTGACAAAACAGGAAGTGGCATCACATAGCATTGTACACTATGAAAAATATAGTTATGATATCACTATATGATGTACATTCATACAAGAATGGATCGCCATATTTATCATTAAGTTCAGTGTTTATTGGCCCGTATTACCAAATGACTGTGTATGCAAGCAGACGTCCATGACCAAATGATAAGCGTAAGTGCTATATAATAACACATCATTAAGCGCTTTATATAGAAAAAATATACACCCAATATCACCCAACCTGTGTTGGTACTCATTTATCGACCTCAGAAGGATGAACGGCTTAGGCTTAGTGAGGCGTTTAAGAACAGACTAAATCAGTGACTCACCCTCTGAAGTGTGCCTGAAATAAACATTTAATGAGGCCAGCAATTACTGTAGAGAATTCCAGAAAGACACATTATTTGGTATTCCTATTCTTTCTTATTTAGGGTCAGTGCTGAAAGTGTTAGAAGAAAAATAAGAACAGGAGTGCCTCAAGTCTTTTTTTTTAAGGGGTCTGAACAAGAAAGCCAGCCACCCCAGAAGTAAAGAGCCACAGCCCAGGAGCTTGCATAACTTAAAAAAAAAAAAAAAAAAAAAAAGTTTTTTTTTTTTTAGTAGAGGTCGCAAGGGACACCACAGAGGTCGCAAGGGACACCACAGAGGTTGCAGTTGCGACCCCTGGCGACCCCCAAATGACGTCCCTGTGTGTGTGTAATCTTGATGGCTGATACACTGGGGCAGCTGAGGTTGACGTGCAGTGTGAGTGCAGAGGAAAAACAGAGACATTTGATTATGTCTAAAAAATAATGCATGCAGGACGGATGGATAAATGCAACACAGCTATGGAAGCCTGTATGTGTGTAATCTTAATGACTGACACACTTGGGCAGCTGAGGCTGACGTGCAATGTGACTGTGGAGGAAAAACAGAGACATTTGATTATGCCTGAAAATTGGTGCATGCGGGACAGAGGTCCCACTGGAACTTAAATTCAAGGGAAATGTATCATATTGTGTAAAAATATGCCAGGGGACTCGAGGAAGTCGCAGCCTAGAGGGGACGAGGGGTGAGGGTCTGGTATGCAGTCGTCCTACTCAGGATATAGCTTAAATAAGAGGCTGAAAAACCTCATTCAGACCATGCTGGTATGAGTCTAGGCGGTGGATCCAACTAGATTATTTTCTTAATAGACTATGCTGGATGTCAGGACCACCTTTGATTCTTTCCACCACCCACCACAAAATATCATTGGGGGTATTGTTAAAAGCCAGGTAGTGTTCCACTAAGGGTGCTGTAAGGTTTTTGCATCTAGTTTTTGATCGATGTTCTGAGATGCGAATATTAACTGCCCTAGTGGTCTGACCTATGTATCAAAGGCCACATGGGCACTCGATACAGAAAACAACATTTTGGCTTTTGCAATTAGAAAGGTCCCTAAGGGTCCATTGTCATTCACCGATGGGAAAAGTTTTCATCTTCTTAGTAAATTGGCATGCATGTAGTGGGCGAAGGGTGCGTGTGCCACCACCAGCTGTGTCTGGCTGGTAGAGGGAACGTACCAGATGTTCTTTAATATTTTTGGCACGTTTGTAGGCAAACCTCGGAGGCTGTGCATCTGGTAAATTCAAACGTGCTATATGCCAGTGTTTACTGATAATCTTCTTTAATTGTGCCGTGTGTGTGCCAAATGTAACAACGCATGTCATGCGTTTTTCTGTGGCCCGGTTAACCTTCCATTCTGGTTGGATGAGGTTTTCTCGATTGGTGTTTCGGGTTTGTTTCACAGCCTGTGTCAGTTGTCTTTTTGGGTATCCCCTAGCTCGTAGACGGGTAGATAAAGCCTCAGAGTGACTCTTGTAGTCTACAGCAGAGGTGCAATTTCTGTGGATACGGGGGAATTGTCCGTAGGGCAAGTTATCTTTGGTATGCGCTGGGTGGTTGCTGGTATAATGCAGCAGAGTGTTCCTGTCCGTAGGTTTGCGGTAAAGGTGGCATTCTAGAAAACCATCTTTATGTCTAATGATTAAATCCAGGAAATTGATCTTATACCTACTCTGGTCAATAGTGAACTGTATATCAGTATTGCAAGTATTAAGCCACATCCACAAAGCACTCAATTCTGTATCTGTGCCCGTCCAGTGATTACAGCATCGATATAACGATGCCACTGGGTAATCTGGGCCTGCCACTGGTTACGGTCTGAAAAAATGTGGTCATTCTCAAACTTAGCCATATAAAGGATTGCCAGGCTGGGGGCAAATGCCGCACCCATCGCAGTTCGTTTAGTCTGCAGATAAACATGAAAAAATTCCTGCATAGTGCTATCTCCATCAATTCCAATACGAAATTCATCGGGGTCTTGTGGGGAGTGGGGTCTGTAGACAGCCACTCCCGAACACATTCAATGGCATCAGCCTGGGAGATATTTGTATATAGGGACTTGATGTCCATAGTCACCAAAAGCTGAGTTGTAGGGTCAAAGGTTAGGCCCTCTAAGACCGAGATAGTATGAGTGGTATCCTTTAAGTATGTAGGTGTTTGTGTACTAATAGGTTGTAGAAAATAATCTACAAATTTACACAAGGGTTCCAGGATGGAGCCACAGCCTGACAAAATCGGGCGACCATGTGGATTGAGGGGGTCTTTGTGTATTTTTGGCAGAGCATAGAAACATGGGGTTCTGCCCGATGGTCTACTTAGAAAAGCTGCTTCTTTATCTGAGATCCAGTCCCTTTCACGTGCAAAAGTAACTGCATTACTTATTTCATGACAAAGGTCCTTGGTGGGATCTTTGCGCAGAATGCTGTAGCTTTCACGGTCATTGAGTAGCAACAATACCATGTCCTTGTATTGTTTGTTACTCATTATCACCAGGCTCCTCCTTTATCGGAAGGCTTAATGATGATTTTCTTGTTATTTTGCATCAATGTTAATGCTCTTTTCTCTGCTATGCTAAGATTGTGCCTGGTTCTCATAGTTTTAGATCTTAGACAATCCAGGTCCTGTAAGATACATCTCTCAAAAGTGAGAAGGTCATGGGGGGCCTGGCTGTCGGACGGGGCAAATGTGGAGGGTAGCAACAAATGCTTCAAGTGCGGACGTTCTGGCCATTGGGCTCTTGAGTGTCCCCCTAGAGGTGGTCGGGGACAAGGAGGGCGGTGCCGTGGTAGAGGTTATTTTCGCCCTCCAGAGACATATGTTACAGTTGCGGAGAGACTGGCCATCTTGCCAAAGATTGTGAACTTCAGGAAGATACCTTTTTAGAGCCCGCTACAACTTTGGCGGAGTGGCCTCGTCACCAAGGACTGCAAGGAGCCCAAAAAGGAAAGGGAGGAGTGCTGCTACAACTGTGGAAAACTCAGCCATCTGGCTCGTGACTATGACCACGCAGATGAGCAAAAATGTTATTCTTGTGGGGAGTTCGGACATATTCAAAAAGATTGCACCAAAGTGAAATGCTACAGATGTGGAGAAACTGGCCGCGTAGCCATCAACTGCAGCAAGATGAGCAAAAGTCAACTGTTACCGTTGCAGCGAGTCAGGGCACCTTGCGCGGGAATGCACAATTGAAGCTACAGCTTAAATAATTTCCTTGTCGCCCCTCCTTTTTTTGATTGATGGTTGTATTAATTTCTCTGAATCCTCTTCATTGACCAAAGGTTGTCAAATCGAGGCTAGTCCCTGGCCAGCGAGCTTCACTTGATGTGCAACTTGAGGAAAGGGGTGGAAAAATCCACTTTTTGCATTTACTTACAAAAATGTTTATGTTAATTTGTTAGAGGTGTTGCGTATAATGCTTTGTTGAAGAACCCCCCTTTCCGTGCCACTGGCTAATATGGATTGAGTGGGAAAAGTCAAGTCGGGCGAGGTGACCCTGGCTGAGTTCCCTGGTGTAGTGAGCCTATGCAAGAGGGATTTAGGAAAAACCTGCAGAAGTGTTTGAACTTCTAGAAGTCCATTAATTATTGCAATGATATGATATTATATGATATGATATGACATTTATAACGCGCCTATACACAAGTGTTTCATAGCGCGATAAGGCAAGAGAGTGGGAACAGAGGGAAGACAGACAACGATCTTACTAGGCCAGGTGTCATTCAGATCGCGCAAGTGCAAGGGAAGGGGGAAAAAGAGAAGTCGGGAGGGATGGGGGAAAGTGCAGTTCATTGGATAATAAAATAACATAAATGATGCCTTTGGATTTACTGACTTCACATTACTACATTAAGCGCATCTCTATAACAACAAATATTTCTAGAGAGTCCGTCTAAACATAATTTAAGAAATGGATGACAATACTTTAATGGAAAATTCGGAATTCGTGATAGGAAGTTGATCTGGAACAGTGGCGACTTTCACCAAGTTTCTCATCACATTCTACAAAGTGACATCTCTAGGCTATTTCAGATATTTGATGTAACGGGACATTTTTAATCAAAATTAGCACCAAGAGCAACTTTGAAATAACCATTGCAGTGTTTAGATTTTTTTTAAATTAAGATATTTTTTCAAAGCAACGTGCATGCCCTTTATTGAAAGAGCAAGATATTCAATTTATGGGTGCACATTAGGGTAAGGGATTTACTAGTAAAATAATTTCACAAATACACTGAATTCTCTGAGTAGTGGACTATGATTATCCAAATCAGACTGAAATGGAAGAAGATAGGACAGGTAATAATGGAACAAATTTGGAATGCACTGTGGAAAAATCACCAAGGACTGAGGGCCTCAAACCCGCCATAACAACAACGATACCTATTGTAGAGGCTTACTATACAGCAGCAAAACTCAAGAAATTCAGCCCTAGATGGAATTATAAGTGTAATAGGTGCTTATATGAAGGGGCAGAAGACATTCACATGTTTTTCAAATGTCCATTACTTGGCAGATGTTGACAGAAAATTGAATCTATGTGTCCAGCATCTTCGAAGTGGTTTGAAGTGAAGTTGTTGATCACTAGGGTCAATAGTATAAAAGAATTGCTAACACGCTGTGTGCACAGTATTATTTTAGCCTTGATTAGCCTGGCACCTTAATAGCCACAAAACAATAGGTAAGTAAGCTACTGGGTATTCTGAAAGTTCATAACATTTATTCTGGGGCAAAAGTCTAGATTTTCTGGGCTGGTTCGACCAGCCCTGTCATGTTCCTAAAGGGTTTCCTGATGGTCAAACCCTGCCATGGATTTAAAAGTGGGCTTGATGCCCGTTGTCGAATTGCAAGACCTGACACTTGAGAGGGGACTTCAGCCAGCCAATCAGATATATGTAGGAAGCTGGACTGAGGCAGGAGTCTGTCCAACAGTTTCTTACACATTGCCACTCTCCGTAAGCTTGTCTTGGTGCCACCTGAACTAGTGTCAGGTGTTGTGGAGAAGGAGTGTATGCTGCTTGATAAACCTTGTTGGATGATCTCTGACCTGTTGTATCCAGGATCTTAAGCATCTCTTTCATGCATCTTTACACATAGCTTGTGAATGACAAACCCCTGTATTTTACTCATCCTCATGCACATTATGTTTAAAAGTTGCCACCTTGATTTCTAAATTTCCTGTCTTTATATAGATACAAGATCAAACCTATTGGGACCTCATTTCTTGAACCTCTGAAAAAACCTGCATAGTTCAGCCTGGCCAAAATCCATGTAAATTCTATGGGATTGGGTTTTGCCTGAACCAACCCACTCATGCCTATAAACTTCCATCCACACGTAGAGCTGAGGGAAGACCTAAAAATTATAAGAACATTCCTCATGAAATAGTGTCAGGGATGGGGAAACACAAAGTAGCACAGTCTTGGTGTATCCAACACCTCCAGCGTGGCGTTCTAAAAATCATAAAGTTAGTACCCTATCATTAAAGAATCCTTGTTCCTCGAGGAACACACACATCTAAAAATCAATGTTCCAACGTGGTGGCCAGCAGAAAGATCCAATACGTATTCTTAACAAGTCCTTAGGTTCCGGGCTGACCCTTGCTTAAACAAAAAATGAGTTTGCAATTCCTATTCTTAATGTACAGCCTTAGTCTAAACACAAACAATGACAAAACTGAGCTCATTATCCTACGCACCTCGGCCCACATATCCAAACTTAGCCCAGATTATGCCAATTTCTCTATTGATGGAAATAACATAAAAGTAGCAAAGGAAGTGAAGACCCTAGGCTTCTACCTAGACGCCACCATGAACCTCTCGAAACAAGTCAACTCCCGAGCCTCTGATACCGCATACACATGCAAACTTATCAGAGCCAGTAAACAATTCCTCTCCACTGACAGCTGCCTTACTCTCGCCAGAGCACTTATACTCTCCAAATTGGATTACTGTAACACGTTCTACTCTACATTGGTGCAAATAAACAGACTATCTGTAAAATACAGGTTATCCTGAACAATGCTGAGCAGCACTTAAGATCAATATAAATGATCTTATTTCTTCTACAAGAAGAAAATACAAATAGCTATCCACATTTGATAAAATCCAACTTAAGATTGCCTCCCTTACCCACAAGTGCCTTAATAATAGTGTACCGCCATACCTTACGGCCAGAATCTGTAAAAAAAAACTCTTCCAGACCGACTAGAACAGCCAACTCCAACTGCCTCCAAGACCATGATTTAGACTTTCCACTATCGGAGGACACAGTTTCCCAGTTAAGGCTGTGCAATTGTGGAACTCCCTACCTCCTGGTATTAGAGAACCCCAGCCCTTCTCTAAATTCAGACAGAATCTGACTAACTGGCTAAAATAAAATGATAATCACTCTGACTGACACACTCTTGATTCCCCATACTTACGTTTAGCCCTCTGCTTGCTGCTTCATTTATTATGTGTTAGTTAACTCGGACATATTTCCTGAGGTACTGGGTTCACTTTAATGCTATGCTATTTGCTCATGTAATTTACATTGTATATACTGATGTATCTATTGTATTATTCCTCTGATGCCCCTGGTCTGGTGCGCACTATAAATAAATAAACAAACAAACAAACAAACAAAATAAAAGAAAGGTTCCCACACAGGAAGGCTCTTCCAGGCCTTACTCACAGTCTAGACCCTGCTTTGGTCTTCTTGATTTCACAATGCACCTTTTAGAAGTCTCTGAGGTCTGAGGGTTCACAAGTTTTTGTTTAGGCTTCATTTCAGCCTCTTGTCCTCTGACTTGCTCTGAACATTGCTTCAGTGATTCTTGCTGTACTATTGGGTCTCTCCACAACATCTGCCATTCATAACTAGCTGTTCCCAGCGTAACATACACTGTTCTAGCATATCTTAAAGGTCAATCTTGGTTGGTAATTCATGGGGTCTCTTCTGCCCCCTTTTAAATGTCAAAATGACCACTGATTGCTTTGAGGAAGGGGGTGTAGATCCCTGTGACTTATTAATGGTCATTGAAAAGCTAAAAGTATAGGAAACTGTATTCTTGTGAATTTCAAACACAGTTTTGTATCAGATGGAATGAGAGTTATGCGTGGTATAAGAACAGTATCTAAGTTCCATCGATCACACGGGCCTCTATGATGTGTCTTTGTATAGGCGTAATTGTTAAGCTTGTTCCACTGGACAGTCCCTGTGATGGCATAAGATTGCGTAGTAGCATAATTACAGCACCTACTTTCAGTTTTAGCTTGTGAGGAGGCATTTATCCGACAGCAATGCGCTCTTTAGAGACTGAAACGTTGAGCCGGATAGTTAACCATTCATTGACACTGTGCCCTGTTTGAAGAGAAGTGGGGTGGAAAGAAGTAACTTGAAATTATTCTGAATGTTTGTTAAAATGAGAGCTGTTGTTGAAGTGGAAGGGCACACAGAGGTGCACTTTGCCATTTGGACAGCAGAGGGCAACCTAACACGGATTAATTACATCAGCTGTTTTTTTCAAATAATAGTTGAAGTGGAAGGGTGGACTTTGCCATTTGGACAGCAGAGGGCAACCTAACACTGATAAATAGCTTCAGCTTAGTACAGAAACATACCGTAAGAAAGAGTTTTATATATATAGAATAGATAGATACCAAGTAGGTCTCTTTCAGACTTTGCAACTCTTAGGATTTAGGCCACGTATCTTTCAGACCCCCTGTTTCCTTCAGTGTTATTGCTCAGGCCTCTCTTTGAACTGTCGGGTTTCCGTCTGAAACGGATCGCCAGTGCTCCAGATGAAGATTTGGAAGTGTGAATATTTTACTCCACATGTATTAATGGTGGGAGTAAAATTATTTTTAGGGAGTAAAAATGTAAGTCAAATTTACAATGGGAGTATTTTATAACCAAGTAAAAAATGTATTTTAACTGGAAAGCTGAAATGCTCTTTGTGACGGTGCCCGTGTCACCAGAGTCCTGTGTGGGGGAGATGCGAGATGTATGGACGGCAAAACCCAAACATGTGGCAGAGAATTCTGTCCGCGTTCAGAGAGCATTGGTGAGGCGGAACATGGTAGGAGCAGCCCTCCCGATGGAACACAGAGAACACATGTCCCTCTGCCGCTTTCGGCGTGTCATTTTTCAGCCGCACATCCTTACCTGCTGATCAGCCTTCCCGGGTCATCTGTTCTCTGGTTCCTGGTACCGCAGCAAGCCTGTGTCTCGAGCCAGGATATGTTTGGTAGCGAGGCAATATGGCAAACCGCTACAAGGGAAAAAGGGGGCAGGGACTAAAGGGGTGTTTATGAAGACATGAGCGAAAATGCTCCTGATTGGCTAATACCGGTGCAACCCCCTATAAGAACTGTAATTGACAATTGACTAAGAGTGAAATTCTCTAACCCTTAGAGGAGAGAGGCAACTTTGAGAGAGCTGCAGAAAAAGAATACTGCTGGGCATACGATCACTAAGAAGAGGGACAGGAAAGTCCATCCATATTGCAGAGACCGAGAAGAGTAGACTTTAAGAGACTGAAGCAAGTTTCCTATGAACTCAGTATTTCTCCAGCATTGGATCTTTCATGGATTCAGATGCTTGAATATATTCCCCGTCGTCAGACTGGGAATCCTCGGTCATAAAAATGTATTATTTACATTTTTTAATATAAATCCCTTCTCCCCTAGAGAATGCATGTATTTACTCCATTGTGACTTATGAGCCACTCCATTGTGTAGTCCCTCCACCTCACTTTGGTCCTTTATGGCCCCAACCAATGCGGTGGCAGGGCTTATGCTCTGCCCCAGGCAGGCATCTTCAGATTTTTCACCACAGTCTATCAAACAGAAGGAATCCTCCAGCTCTCTGAGCTTTCAAAATTCCTTTCACCTTTGGTGTGTAGTATATATTTTCTAATATATTCTACTGTTTTCCCCTCATTAGGGGCTTGCTATTCTGAGTCTTTGGACTCTGAGAAAAGTTTTTTGTTGGTACTTTTTCATCAAGTGAAAGTTCTCTTCAGCATGGCTGAGCTTCAACCTACCAAGAAGCCTTCCCTGTTCAGGGACTGCACGAGGTGCAGAAAGAAAGTGGTCTACATGAAGGATCCACATGACACTGCTTATATCCACATGACATCAACAAATGTGACATTTGCAGGACTTTCTCCACCAAAACCCTGCAGGACAGACACAGGAGACTTCTGTTACATCTAGAAGCCAAAGGTCTGTCCTCTGACGAGGAGTCTTCCAAAACAGCTCCTGTATCGTCTACCAAGCCATCTGAGACACAAACTTCTAAAAGAAGGGCCTCTTCAGTGGAAAGGAGTTTGTTTCCCTCTCATAAGGATAAAAGAAAGTTGGAAGCCACTTCTTCTATGCCTCCCTTGGACCCAGGACACCACAAAACACGTCATCCTGAAGAAAAAAATCACCTTCAAAGGTATGGAGGCGCTTTAAAAAAAACAGGGGGGGGGGAGAAGCCGTCCACGAGTGGCAGCAAAATCAGGGACACACCGTCGACCAAGCGGTCAACGAAGCCACCGTCAATGACGACAAACTCCAAACCTCATCGTCCACGACAAAGTCCTTGTCGACGAAGTCATGGTCCACGAAGCAGCCATCGTCGAAGGCAGTACATTACTCATCGTCGAAGCTCTCGTCCACGAAACTCTCGTCCATGAAGCTCTCGTCAACCGTCTTCAAAGTCTTTGTCCACGGAACCACCGTTGATGAAACTGTCATTGACGAAGCCATCGTCAGCAAAACCACCGTCGACAAAAGTACCGTCAACGATTCCAAAAAATTCGGTGTCTTCTGAAGAAATAGAACCCACAACTCCATTCACGGACATCGCGGATAAATCATTCACAAGTCTTTGGGACCAGCGTCTCCAATTCCTGTTACTCCTGAGCCAGTTGGAGCACAACAGTCCCCTTTAAAAGAAATTACGGAACTTCCTGACGTCATTCTTCAGGAGGAGTTCTCGTATACGGAAATGCCTGGTGAGCAACCTTTCCTCATTCCTAAGGAAAACAGCCCTCCTTGGCAACCGGATTCAGACGACATGGCTGATCCTTATAACCCGGTGCTCATGGCATCGATGCAAAGAATCATCGAGGAGTTTAACAGGTGCCAAGACCAGCAGAATAGTTCTTCTGTACCTAAGGAAACCCCCTGAGGGATCCTTCCCCTCAGCATAGCACACCCAGGCACTCCCCTTCCAAGAGTAGACCGCAGAAAAGATTATGATCACCCGAGCCTCCACGTAAATCCAGGACAGGGCACTCAGTGCTTCACCGACAAGAGTCCCCTCTCCAGCATCAACTCATAGATCTCGATCACCAGTTCGAGACCCAACTACGGTACCTTCATCAGTGTCAGCATCTGATTGGCAAGAGGACCCGTTCAGGGATTTTTCAGATCCGGAGGAAGGAGAGATTACGCAGGAACTGGATGCTCCTAGTGAATGGGATGATTATATTGTCGAGAAACCCAGGACGAAGGACTCACCAGGTAATGCATTACCTCCAGACGATTTGGTATTGTTTCATACTATAATTGGTAAAGCTGCGGACTTGTTCAAAATACAAGTTTCTTCGGAAGAAAAGAAGTCGGTGCTCTATGAGCACAGGGTGAAACGCAGAAGAACAGTTACCACCATTCCGCTTCTCGACACCATATGGGAGTCTGTGTCAAAGATACTGGCCACACCCATATCCACACCTGCTTTAGCCTCAAGGCCTGAAAAGAAGTACAAGGCACCTGACTTTGCTCTGCTTTGTTTAAGGGGTCATACGAAGCCAGACTCAGTCATCACAGTAGCGGCTAGAAATAAATTAGCCACCCCATCATCACCACTGTCAGCACCACCAGACAAGGAAGGTCGTAAGCTGGAAGCCATGGGTAGAAAGGTGTCTTCCTCAGTATCTCTCACTATCAGAGCAGGCAACGTATTAGCCATGACAGCCAGTTTTCACCGCGAGCTTTGGCTTTGCATGTCCAAGATAGCCAAACATCTACCAGCACATTTACAGGAGGAAGCCAGGTCCATCATTGCGGACGGAGAAGCCACTTCAGACCACATGATCGATGCAGCTATCGATGTGTCTGAATCAGGTTTCAGACAAATGGCCCACGACACAGTGTTAAGGAGACAGGCATGGATGAAAGCCACAAATTTCAAGCCTGAGGTGCAGGCACACATTTTGGACATGCCCTTCGATGGGCAAGACTTATTTGGCAAGAAGATAGATGACCACCTGAAAGGAATTAAAACAGATACAGCTCGAGCCATCAGATCCTTGAAGGATAAATATAAGGACCGCAGGTCCTTTCGGCCCTTTCAAGGTGCAGCGTCAAAAGACAGAGGATACACACATTCCTCCTTTGGTCAAAAGTCACAAGGTAACACATTTCAAGGCAACAGGTATCAATCTGCCAACAGATATTCCCAGAAAGGAAGGCACGGCTCTTCCCAAGCAAAGTCCCAGAACAAGCAGAACTGGCCATTCGATTCTTCCCCCTCTATGCCAAACACCTGTGGGAGAAGGGTAAGATAATTTTTTATACGCTGGAATTCGATAACATCCGACAAGTGGGTATTGCAGTGGATCGCTGGGGACACACCATAGAATTCCTCGCAAAGTTCACATGCTGCAGAACATCATGGCAGAAGTTCAAAAGTTACTGCACAAAAAGAAAAACTGTCAATGGAGGCCCATATTGGACCTAAGGGCACTCAACAAATACATCAAATGCATCAAATTCAAAAATATATCCCTCCAAGGCGTCTTACCGTGGCTGAACAGAAACGACTTCCTAGCCACTCTGGACTTAGAAGATGCATACTTCCACATTCCAATTCATCCTGCCCAAAGACAGTTCCTCAGGTTAGCTATAGGAGACCGACATTTCCAATTTCGGGTACTCCTGTTCGGGCTAAAATCAGCACCAAGGGTATTCACCAAGTGTCTGGCACCCGTAGCAGCGAACCTGAGAAGGTTGGGAACTGAGGTCTTTCCATATTTGGATGACTGGTTGATAAGGGCAAGCTCCCTCAGTCAAGCTCAATTGGCAGTGTCGAAAATGATAACACTCCTAAAAGAGTTAGGTTTTTCGATAAACAACGTAAAAACCTGCCCAGTACCCAGCAAGAAGGTTCTTTTTCTGGGAGCCGAGTTCGACACCACCATTCCCAGGGTAAGACCATCGGCGGACAGAGTAACAGCCATCCTCCTCTCAACATCATTGTTCCTAGAAAAAGAGACAACCATGGTACACTTTTTTCAAATCCCTCCTGGGCATGATGTCCTCATGTATATTTCTCATACCAAACTGCAGACTTCGCATGAGACCGATCCATGAGGCCCTGGACCACCAATGGAAACAAGCCAAGGGTTCATCGGAAGATGTAGTCCAGATACCGACGGCAGTGCACAAGGCACTTCGATGGTGGAACACTCCACGGAACCTGCTCCAAGGGATGCCATTCCAGGTACCAGCATCCACTCTTCTCTTAAGGACAGACACGTCCCTTGCATGATGGGGGCACACTTGGTGGACCTGCAGACAAAAGGGTCTTGGTTAGGCCAAGAATCACAGCTCCACATCAATGTCCTAGAGCTCAGGGCGATAAGATGGGCTCTAAAAACTTTCCTTCCAGTAGTGACGGGTCAAGTCTTAACCATGCAGACAGACAATACAACATCCATGCACTAAGCAAACAAGCAAGGAGGCACGGAGTCAGAGGTCTTATCTCAGGAAGCTCAACTAGTATGGTCATGGGCCTTGCACCACAAAGTCCAGACCAAGGCGGAACATCTCCCGGGAGTGGACAATCTCTTAGCGGACATACTGAGCAGGGAGGACACATCATTTCACAAATGGGAGCTAGACGAAAAGGAAGTTCAACAGATTTTCTCTGTATGGGGCCAGCCACAGTTCAACCTTTTTGCCACCGGGATCAACAGGAAATGTCAAGCATTCACCTCAATGTACCCGGAACATCAATCAGCAGGAGATGCATTCTCGGTGGATTGGACAGGGAAGTTCCTTTATGCCTTTCCCCCATTCCACACATAGCCATAGTTCTGCGCAGAATGAAGGAGCAGGATTGCTCCATGATCCTAATAGCGCCTGACTGGGCACGACAGATCTGGTACCCGACTCTGCAACATCTATCTCTGTGGCCTCTAATTCGCCTCCAGGCTCATCAATACCTCTTGACTCAGCAGAACCACAAAGTCCTCCACCACGACCCAGTGAGCCTCTCCCTTAAAGCATTGTCCCTGCGCAGCGCAAACTCATGAACTTGAACCTTCCGGCAGACTTCTGGGACATAATCAGGGCCTCTAGAGCCCCCTCAACAAGGAACACCTACATGCGGAAATGGACCCGTTTTTCTAAGTGGTGTGAATCATTGGTAATTAACCCACTTACAGCTTCGGTAGAACAGATACTACCTTACTTATTACATTTGGCTAAGGCAGGTCTCTCCCTATCCTCCATCAAAGTTCATTTGTCGGCCATATCAGCATACACGACAACTCCAGAAGCGCAGTCATTACTCTCTCTTCCGGCCATCAAGATCTTCCTGAAAGGGTTGATACGTACTTATCCTCCTATGCCCTGATCAGCTCCTTCCTGGAGCCTGTATACTGTGTTAGCGGCTCTCATGGAACGCCTTTCAAACCCATTCACAGATGTGAAATAAAATTATTTTCTTGGAAAACAGCCTTTCTGATAGCCATGACTTCAGCCAGGAGGATCGCTGAATTACAAGCCTCGTCTTCAGAACCTCCTTTACTTTGTTTCAGCAAGACAGCGTCATTTTGAGAACACACCCAAAATTTCTGCCCAAGGTCTTATCAGAAATGACACTCACAGAGTGCATTGATCTACCATCTTTTTTCCGGAACCATAACTCGGAGGTGGAAAGAGCTTTACATTCCCTAGATGTGACTAGGGTTTTGAAATTTTACTTGCAGAGACCTAAAGAGCTCCGATTATCTAACAGACTGTTCATTGCCTTTGCGGGCCTCACGAAAGGACAACATATCTCCAAAGTCTCTCAAGATGGGTCTCCTTATACATTACCCACTGTCATCAATTGAAGGGCAACCCCCTCTCCAAACCGCCTTCAGCACACTCCACCAGAGGAAGGGCGTCATCATTAGCTTTTCATGCAGGGGTTCCCTAGAAGGACATCTGCAGAGCCGCTACCTGGAGCACTATGCAGACGTTCGCTAAACAGCAGAAGATGCCAACAAAGAATCTGCAGTTGGACAGGCAGTGCTCCGCCACCTCTTTGCATAAGGTAGGATCAGCCTATTTTCCTGCCTTTCCCTGAGTATGTAACCTTTGTGTTTCCGCCTGGTAAAGGTTTGTCAGAAATATTGTTTTTCTGCATCTATGGTTATATGTGTATATATATATACATATATATATATATATATATATATGATGGTGGCATGCTTTAACTGCTTGGTATTCTATGCAATCATCTGAATCTATGAAAGATCCAATGCTGGAGAAGTCTTAGTTACTTACCTGTGACTGTATTTCTCCAGCATTGATATCTTTCATAGATTCACATGCGTCCACCCGCCCCCCCTGAGAGGCTGCTCCTGCGCTCAGCACCCATCATACTGTAGTTCCTACGGTTCACAATCTGAAGATGGCTGCCTGGGGCGGAGCTTAAGCCCTGCCACCTCATTGGTTGGGGCCACAAAGGACCAAAGTGAGGTGGAGGGACTACACAATGGAGTGGCCCATAAACCACAATGGAGTATCTACATGCATTCCCTAGGGGAAAAGGGATGTATATTAAAAATTTGTAATAATTCATTTTTATCACCGAGGATTCCCAGTCTGACAACGGGGAATATATTCAAGCATCTGACTCTATGAAAGATACCACTGCTGAAATACAGTTACAGGTAAGTAACTAAGACATCTCCTCTGCACCTTCTTCAATAATGTTTAATTTTGGGTCAAGCAACTCTGCTTCCTTCATCCTTCCACAAAGTGGTGGCAGAGGTGGGATTCGGAACGTGCAATAGAAGCAGTCATTAAAACCCTTGCAGAGGGCCAGCAACAACACCAGCATCTTCTGCAAGGGCAGATTCACCAGGTACAAGCTGACAGTCAGGCCTTCCAGCAAGCCATACAGATCCAAGTAGCGACCCAGTAAAAGAATCAGGAAAAACTGAAACAAATCACTGATGTCATGTTAGCATAAAGAGGGCAACCCGTTACACCAAACTTGGTCCTGCAAAAATACAAGCCTGGGGAGGACCAGAGAGGGTCACTAAAAATTCATAGTGGCCTATGGATCGCTAGGGTCATTACATAGCCCCACTACTGACAGGAGCCATGCAGGGGGCTTACCAGGCTGCCAATCCCTCAGGCGACGCCTCCTACCCAGTAATCAAAAGAACCATTTTAGAACATCTGGGGATGGGCCATGAGGCCTATAGGTTGCAGCCGAGGGATACGCGGTTCCGGGATGGAGAAACTCTGTGTGAACTGCATTATCAGATACAGGACCTAACTGATAAATGGCTGAAATCCAATGGCAGTAGCATGGCCGAATTTATGGAAAAGATACGACTAGAGTAGTTTGTTGAAGCTTTACCACGGCCCATGCAATATTGGGTTAGGCAACACCACCGGCCAATGCTGACGGAGGACATTGACATTGCGTCTGCATTCCAGAAAGCTGATACCGCCAAACTAAACCCGGGGATCTCCAGTGTGGAAACTCCCAAGGCAAGAGGGGTCCGTAACCCTGCTATGAAGTCTAAGCCTATGCGTAC
This sequence comes from Ambystoma mexicanum, assembly GCF_040938575.1. NCBI lineage: Eukaryota > Metazoa > Chordata > Amphibia > Caudata > Ambystomatidae > Ambystoma > Ambystoma mexicanum. Next base: position 562,064,239 of record NC_090940.1, read on the forward strand.
AGAAGGACAGACTTTCCCATGGCCCAGCACACCAAGACAACCCCAATGTTTTGACTGTGGTGAATGGGGACATATTGCCCACTCCTGTCCCAGAAAACCCAAACCAGAACCGATGGAAATTGAACTGTACAAAGCCGGGAATACCGAAAACATAGGTGGAAGGAAAAGCCAGCCAAGGCCTACAGGATAGTGCAGTCAGCAAACCGCAATCAGACCAGAAGAAAGTGGGGAGAAGAATCGTGTTGGCCCACTTATCCCAGTAAAATGGTGCATGGGGACATTAAGAGCTATGCCTCTAAGGTAGTAAATGTATGATTGAAAAACACTAGTTCTGATGTAAGGATTGCCATAGTGCCTTTGCTACCATCACCCGTGCTCTTGGGGACTGACCTTCCCTCGTTTAGGGAGTGTGTCAAGAATTTAGAGCGGCTTAGCGTTGCTCCTTTTTCCAATGTTAACCTGACTGTCCCAACCCAAGACCCCTTAAGAAAAGCCGGCGGGAAGTGAGAATCACAAAAAGGAAATGGGCTGAATCCAGAGACATGAGTTGTCTCACAGACTGATTGAATGACGGTAAGGAGGAGACTTTTAGAAGTGAGACCCTCAAAGATCCTACTTTACAGAGCACGCAGGAACAAGCCCTCCATGATCGACCACAAGGGTCACTTCTCCTTGCTTCAAAATGAAAAAAAGAACTTCTTTACCGCATGGCCCTAGACAGTTCAAACAAAGAAATAGAACAACTTTCGGTTCCAAAGGAGTTACGCAACATAGTCCTTCGGTTGGCCCATGATGAAGCCACAGAGGGGCATTAGGCAAAATGCCAACAGGCTCAACATTTTCGAATGAACGTTGTACCCTAAAGTATGAATCCCAGCACCCTCTTTTGAAGCCAGAAACATTGGAATCATATGCAACTTCTCTCTCTCCTTTGTCCATCACACTCAGGACATTGCCAAGACGTCTCACTTTCAGCTGTTCCTTCTCAAAGGAATTCTCAGTTTTCTCACTTTCTCCCAAAGGCTCAATGTGACCCAAGCCCTGGTTCTCTCTAGTCTTGACTATTGCAATAGCCTCCTCCCGAATCTATCATCTTCCACTCTGCAATCCCTCCAGCGAATCCAGAATAGGGCAGAAAGACTTATCCTTGGCCTTAAGCCCAGGGACTGCATCTCTCCAGCAGTAAAAATTCTTCACTGGCTTTCGGTTGCGGCACGGATTAAATTCAAATCCCTTTGCATCATCTACAAGGCGTTCTGGGCCCATGGACCACACCATCTTCAACTTTATCTTACCAAATTCTTCCCCTCTAGACCACTACACTCCTCTGGCTCTAACTCTGTGTGCAAAGTGTTTTGCTAAACAGACGGCAGTTGGCCGTTCACTTTTTTCAGCTGGCTCCCTCCTATAGGACATCTTCCCCCTCCCTCTGCACCGTGAGCAGGATCTTCTTAAATTCCAGAAGCTCCTTAAGACTCTCCTTTTTATCTCCTCCATCTTTTCTTCTCTCCCCTGCTAATCCCACAGTTGCTACGATTGGTGTCCTGGGCCTTTATACATCCTCAGGGCCCTGACCTCCTGCACCCAATCGGCCCAGCTCCTGTTTATCTGCACTTGTACTTACACCCTGCGCCCTGGTGGCTCGCACTTACACCCCTCGCAGCTCCAGGCCGTGTAGCACTCAACATTTCTAGCACTTCATCTGTGGCTCACCCATGAGCTCAGATTCCACAGCACTGACCCCCTGCCTTCTTCCTTGCTACACTTGCACGTTCTGACTATTCGCAATGCATAGTAGGTTCACCCTGCCTGTTTTCCTCGTCCCCCCACTGCTCTTATATATTGTGTTTTTAATGTATTTTAATGTATTTCCTCCTCCTGCTTCCTCCCTTGCCCTGTGGGTGCTTTGAAACAGTATTTTCCTATTGTATAAGCGTCTAACAAGCCAACAGTAAAATCCAAATAAATGAATTAAATCTGTTTGAGGTAATTGCGCCTGAGCCCCAAAGTATTTTCAAAGATCAATGAAAAGCGCAGCACTGTTTGTCTGGCTGTTCCACACATTGTGCAGATATCAGACACAGCATCACTCCAGGAATGAGTGACAATAGCCACTACGAAAATCCCAAGCCACAGGCGCATATTTAAAGGATTTTTTAAACATAGGTGAGATTGCATCCAAGTAATGCTATCTCTTAAAAATTAAATAGTCGGGACCCAGTCTATGTTCGGTAGCATCTATCCATAATTGTTCACAATCTCTCAATTTTGCTGTTAATTTTGCCTTACTCAAGACTGAGCGGCTACTGTCTTTAGGGTTATTCCACAACTCGCCTATACCCAAGACATGCATCATTTTCTTTATGTGAGCGAACCATTTGAGAATTTTTTCTCTGTCTAGGGACATTAAATGTGTCGACGCATCTCTGCATCTTTCCAGGCCTGGTTGATACCAGTCTCTCGTCCCGAAAAAAATAGAACTGAATGTAGCCTTTGTACCTGCAGGAATATTATCAAACTCCAAATGAGTGGGGACTAACGGGGCGCTCCTTGGCAATAACAACAGTTGCTTCAAAAATGTATTTTCTTTAGTATTCAATTGTCCAACGTTAACATGGCCCCAAAGCTCCGACCCATAACAGGACAGCTGGCAGAACCTGCTTACTGTACAGGTTTAGTGTCAGAGACACAGTGCCACTGCTATGGGTAACAAAATAGGACTTGATGGCTCCACTTAACTTTCCCAGAGTTATCCCTGCCTTATCAATCTGTGATACCCATCCTGAATATTGCTGGTACCTCACTCCAAGATAATCAAAATTATCCACTTTTTCGATTAAAACATCTTCCACGCTTAGCCAAATCGATTTATATTCAGAAAAATAAAGGCTAAAGGCCATCAACTTGGTTTTGTCAACATTTAACTTCAGTCGAAGATCATTACATTTGGTCAACAACGTAGATAGGAATTTCTCTAGTCCCTGCGGATAGTTGAAATTAAAACCATGTCATCCTCATAAAAAAAAGAGTCTGGTATTTACTGCGAGTCAGTTTCGGACAGTTTTGGCACCCAATTACTAATGCATCAATTATCTCCTGAATATATATATATATATATTCAAACTTCAAACCGGTCAGTTGACTCACAACCCGGCCCATAACGGACACACACACTTGTTTCAAAGTAAAGCTGAGCTACTATAGAAATCAAGTTAATTAGTGCCCCACGAGCTAATGATCACTGCCACAGTGTTGCTCTTGATACAGAATTGAAAGCGTTTTTTAGGGCCAAGAATACCACATACATGCTCATTTTCCATAAGACTGTGTACTTTTGGATTAACAGGAAGAGTGGTAACAACTGGCCCAGTCTGCCTCTATTTTTCTTAAACTGGGCCTGGTGATCACTGATTATATTATATTTATCCACCCAATCTTGCAGACGGTTCAGCACAATTTTACCAAATAACTTGCATTCACCATCCAGCAGGAAAATGGGTAGATAATTTGCAGGATTGTCCTTACCTCCTTTTTTATAAAGCGGTACAATCACTGCTTTGTGACAAGAGGCGGGATTATTAAAAGGGTAAAAATAGCATTCAACACCTCCAACAAAACCGGGGCCCATAACGTGACCTCATTTTTAAACAGATCTACTGGTATTAGATCAGGGCCAGCAGCCTTGCCATTTTTCAAGCAGCTCAAGGCGACCTCAACCTCTTCCACAGTGGTAGACAGAGACTCATAACTAGAAACAGTTGTTAAGCCACCAATAAATAAGACAGGGGAGGTATCACTATATAGGCCCGCACAGGGTTGCCTCCAAGATTCGCCCTTAATGCAACACACGGGGTGAGATCCCTATTGTGATCCCTACCAGAAACCATCTCCCAAAAAAAAAAGTGAAAGCAAGCGTCCCCAAACAGCACGATCCTCCCCGCAATGAGAGACAATGAAGGACTCTCCCAAAATGGGAATAAGGCCAAGACAGAGTGCGGGTGAGCGTAAATGGGAGTTTATCAAACAGAATTGGGCATGCAAAGAACTCTGCAAACTCCGAGAGCGCTCTGTCTGACAATAGCAAAGACAGGCGTATATATTTACAAAAAACGTCATCAAAACCTACATACTATAGGGGACACAAGTTCATTGGGATTGGGTGGCGACGACTAACTATAGGTGCTGCTGCGGCGTGGTTGGTCTTGGCTGAAGGACGTCATTGGTCACCCTCGTGGGTTGGGCTGGGCCTGGCAGGTCGGCTTGAGTTCATCCGGGCGGTGTTGGTGTGCCAATGCTGCCTGTGGCAGAGATGAATGCCTTTTCTGACTTACTTGCCCTCGGCCATGCACACCGCAGTCATTCAGTCATTTACAGTGTTATTCTCTTTAGTAAATCTTCCAATAGGTTATTTTATAGGTTAATGCAACATAGGAGGAATGCACCTTGTGAGGGGTCTGGAGGTAATACATCGAGGCCTGGTTACTCGTGACCTGTTGACCGGGACCATAGGTCGAGGGGCTAAGCTTCGGGGCCTGGGGCGGGTGGTACAGGTCTTTCTGTCTTGTTAGAAGTGGTTATGGATGTTTCGCTGTGTGTTGTCAAAGTGTTGGGTGTCCTGATTGCACATGGCCATAAGTCTGAGACAGTCCGGTGGGTTGTGGGGTTTACGAGGGGGCGCTTGAGTTTAGACAAAGGTTTACTGCTGTGCTGTAAAAAATGCAGGTGGCTGGCCGCGGCCTTGGGTGCTGCAGTGGGGCTACAAGTCTTTGAAGCGGCTCCAGTCGGGTCGGGGGAGGCGTGATAGCGCAGAGCGGGCCTCTGTTCTCATGTCTTGGCAGCCTTCGCAGGGAGGGAGGGGGATACATCGAGACCTTGTACGCATTCACAAAGGTATCTCCCTCGTGTGTTGCTGAATATATGGTAGAGACATTGCAAACATTTGAATACTTTCTATAATACTTATTTAAAATCACTTCAAAACATGCATTTAACTTTTGCTGGATGCGTCTCGATTATACCCAGTCCGAGCACCATATTGGTACATTATATTCTAGCAGCTACAGTGTTTTAGTTACATGCATATACATTCGCAGTAAATGAGGTAGTAGTTAGATCAGTGGAGTACATAGAAAACGACCCGCCACTGTACGTGACGGTGGTGGCACATAAGGGGCTTAGACATACACACATTATAAGTGCATTCTCGCGCATCCTTTACATGAGTTCATAGTATAGTTGCATTCGCTTTCTCGTGTATTCTAGCAGCATTAGCTTTAGTTATGGCGCAAAACCATGGGAGGTAGGCTGCCCAGTGATACACGCAACAAACAGATCCCTGGAGCATTCCTTTATTATTAGCATCCACCTGCAATGGTGTGAGCTCGCCATTGCTTATATCATGGGAGCATGCTCTCTCATTTTAATACATTCTACAGGCGTTTGTAATATAGGAGATTTTGTGGAAGAAAGCTGTCTTGACATTAATATATATATACATATATATAAAGACTGTCTGCCATCAGATGACCATTTTGCCGTTCTTCTCATTGTTCAGGCCTGCTGGCCGGGTCATGCTGATAGTGATAGTACACTGCGGGAGGTGAACTGTTACAATGTTAGCGTATTGCGCTAGCTCATGTCCATCTTGTTCGTGGGAACGTGCTCGCAGCGGATCTGCCAGGGTGCTGCGGCAACAGGGATGTTCTCCAAGGGTGGGGGCCGCGCTACAGTGCGCTGAGCTCACACCATCTTTACCGGGCAAAGAATGGTTTCTGGGCCTAGCTAAATTTGTGTTGCAATCAATACATGTGGGCACTCGATAAGTGTGGGCAATGTCTCCAGTGGGTGAGCCCTCCACCACCTGGGCCCGGGTGGCATGAGGGAACGCCCAATGGGCCATAGCCCTCACCTGGGGAAGAAACGCAGGCGAGAGGGGTCTCCTGGACCAGTCCTCCCCTACATTTCCCCCCTTTCGTTACTTAAGTAACGAATTCTTTAAATCCTCTATCCTCCTACATTCTGCTTCGTCCATCACTGCCTCATCCCATGCAGGAGTTCCTTTGATAGGCATCCATGCTCTGCACACCCCCCTTAAGCTCTCACCTCTCCTGGCGTATTCATCTGGAGTACACGTGAGATATATGCACCCACCATCTCCTTCCAAATCTACCCAAACTTCCTCGTACCATTCTAGTATGCGGGGCTCTTTGATGGTGGTGTGCCACAGCTTATCTACAATATCCCTGTCGTGGTACATGGGCACCAGTTGGTACCTGGGTGTGTTGTCTACCCCTGTTTGTACTTGTGCTTCTTGCATCGTTTTTATTGTACCGTGTGAGTTGCCCATTGTCACCATCATCATTGCACCATTTGGTACTGCGTTAGCACAGACTCGAAGACCCACCTGGCATAGGCAGAAAATCAAAAGGAGGAACACCACAGCTGGCATCAAAAATTTCATCGTTGTTCCAAGCCATGAGGGGACCCAGGAGAAGATGTTATCGAACCATGTACTATCTTCTGCTCCGCCTTCCATCTTCATTTTTTCTCCTAGGTTGTGGACTGCTTCGATCACATGGGACAGGGAGCCGTTCTCTGCGTCTTCAGAAGGTACGAAAGTGCAGCAGGCACTTCCTATTTTTCGGCAAACACCGCCGTCCATCGCCGTCAACAGGTCCAGGACATACCTGTTTTGCATGGTCATCAGTCGCAAGGCTCTTAGTTCGACCTTTATTATGTTAAAACCTTCTTCAGTGTCGTTTGCCAGCTGAATTAATTCCCAACGGGTTATCTGGAGCCATTTTGCGTTAGCCCTTGCTTGGACACTTGATACGAGCGAGGCAAAAAATGTTTCTGCTGAACTGAATAATCGATATTTGTCTGGGATCTGGGCCAATAGTTCTGATGACGCCTTTGATATATAGTTTGATGCTCGTCTGTTACGGGTCAGCACCTCTCCCTTGCTTCCAGAAGACAGGACATAGATTTGTGACTCTGAAGTTGGTCGGGCCACACTCTGCATGCGCTCCTGTGTCCTTTGGCTCCCATCGATGTGGCTTTCTGGTATTACCATTAGAGCTGAGTGCAGTGTGGCCATTGAGCAGCTGCCACTCCACGACGGGGGGAGGTGTAGGTATGCCTGGTTGCCACATACCCAGTACGTGTCCATAAGGGCCGCAGTCCCTTTTCTTAGGTCTGGGATAGTGAGGGTTTTGTTGCACTTCTTGTTCGTCCCCATGGACGTTCTCCCCTCTCCTTTGAAACATAGTTCATAGTCTATTTCACACTGCAGCTTGAAAGGCTTTTCGATGGGCGTAACCCAGGTTAGTTTTGAAATGTGTTCCTTCCATACGGGTGTGCACGTTTCTTCTATCCATTGCAATTTCTCCGGTGCCACACCCCTCAGTGCTTCAGCTTTACACATTACTTCTTCGTTCTTCCACTTGTTATCAGAAAAAAGTGTCCCTTCGATTGCAAAAAATGGTTCCTTCAGACATACAACCCCTGATGGTTTTGGGTAGCACGTTTTCTCGTTCTGCAGCATTTGAAAAGTCACTTCATGTGCCTGGAAGGTGTTCTTAATTCTGCACAACGTGAGATGAAGGAGACATTGGGCATCTATAATCGGCAACTCTTTGGGTAACAGTACTTTGGGTGTACCTGATGCGTGAGGGATGAGGGAGCAAACATAACAGCTCTCGTTTGTTGTTTGTTTAGCTGTGGCACTCATGTCTGCATACCACTTATTTGTTTGGTGGGGGTGTCGAGGGTCTTCCATCTTATCTAGACCTAGCCCATAGTACTCATCATACTTCCTCCTCCCTGCTTCCCTCTTCCGTCTATTGTTCTTATTCCTCATATACTTCCCGATTCCCTGGGCAAGGGACAAACTAGACCCCCCTTTCTCATTCCCGCCCCCCTTCACCCAGTCATCATATAATATTTCATGTGTTTCTCTCATTCTTTGATTCTCTATGGCCGTGGGGGCAGGTTGGCTGGTGGGGGTATTATACAACCAGGATATGGCAGAGGGGTTTCGGTCGTTTAAGCTGTGAGCATTGTAATTAGACATCTCAGGTGGGGACAGTGTGTTATTTTGCCTTTTACCCTTTGGCCCTCCATCTTGTGAGATGACAACAGTGGATGACGTAGTATAGTAGCCCCACACAAGTTTAGTTCCGTCCCATATCAAAAAATCACCTTCCCGTGTAGTTGCATTGACACTTGCAGTTGTATTGGACCCAGTAGTTGTGTTGCTCCCTCCCCCCTCGTTCATCTCGATAGAGATGAACGCTATGAACCAGTATGTAACCAGACCAAATAATAATGTAAAAAACAATATAATGCACGCAGATAGTCCACATTCATACAAATATATACATTTCACAGTCAACCACTCTCTAATTCTAGTAAATCTATCCGTTGCAGGCCGCCCGTTAGATGCCATGGAAGCTCCTGTTTTAAGATATAAAAGGGCATTGAGTGCATACATGTAAACATTTTGTTAGCACCATCAGTGCCAATATACATGTGACGGGGAATGGAAAGGGGTGGGGATACGGGGAGGGGTATTCACAGACAAGGGTGTATACAGGCTATAATTTGGCATTCCATTAACCACACATATATATGTATATTTGTATATACACTCAACCAGGTAAAAGTTAATATCTTTATCAGTTGTGCACTTATTCAAGTTTAGCACCAGCACATACACATAAGTTCATATTCAGTCATTCTGCTCAGTCGCATCGTTTGCTGTTGTCTGTGCCTCCCCATCTACCTCCTCTTGTACGTTGCTATATGCTTTCCGTACGTCGGTCAAGTGGACCCAGTATCTCAATCCCTTAACCTTCACTGCCGTGGGCGTACAAAATATTACTTCGTATGGGCCATGGAATCGTGGTGCATTCCACCGACGTACAAAGCTTCTGACATAAATCCAGTCGCCTGGCATCAGCTGTAGCTGTTGCCCCGGCTCCGTGACAGCGCCTGTTACATTTCCCTCTTCTCTAGTGAAGGGTGGGGAGAGTTGCTTTGATATCACGCGCGCTGCATTTGTCAATTTCTTTAAATAATCTGTGAACTCATCTCCCAATATCGCGGCGCTTCTGTGAGCGTCTGAGTGTTCGCGCAGTGGCGAGTGTGCTGTGTTCATCCGTCTCCCAGTCACGATCTCGTGCGGGGACAAATGGTGGTCTTTGCTTGGCTGATTTCGTAACTCAAATAGCGCAAGCGGTAGGCAGTAAATCCAATTCTTCTTTAATGAGAAGCATAGTTTTGATAGCCTGCCCTTCAACAGTCCGTTCATCTTTTCCACTACGCCATTACTTTGAGGATGATAAATCGAACATAATTTGTGTTTTATTCCCAATAATGTAGTGACTTCCTTAAAAAGCTCATTCACAAAATGAGTGCCGTTGTCTGAGCGAATCACGTCACAAATTCCCCAGCGTGGGAATACTTCTCTTACTAGGAACTTGGCGGCGCTCTTGGCATCCGGTCGTGCGCAAGGTCCTGCTTCCACCCACCTTGAGAATGGGCATACAACCACAATCATGTACCGTGCGCCATTACACCTTTCCCCCATGTCTGCGTAATCTATATGCAGTTCCTTAAATGGGCCAATGGGTTTAGGAATTGTTCCCCGTAGAGTGCGTAATGTCATCCCTGAATTGTATATTTGGCATGTTGTACATTCCATTGCCAATCGAGACACATGCTCCTGGAGACAGGGCACGAACCATTCTTCCTGTATTTCTGCTGCGATGTGTTGTTTGGTGTTATGTGCAGGGAAGTGTAGCTGTTGAAATGCAATTTCTAATAGCTGTATTGGCATTACCACCTTCCCCGAGTTACTTTGTCGCCACAGCAGGTCTGTTCCTGACTTGCTGCACCCTCGCTTTGTCCACAATAGTTTTTCCTCTGCACTGGTTCCTTCCTGCAATTCTATTATTTGTGGTATGGGCATCATATTATATCCCTCTGGGGGCTCTTCGTTTGTCTTGTCCTTAAGCATGTATTCACCTGTGTCATTTTTCTGAAAATAGGAAGCCTCCTTGGCGGCAGCGTCCGCTGCCGCGTTCCCTAAAGACACAGCATCTGTGTTGGATGTATGTGCTTGGCACTTTACTATTGCTACTGCTGTAGGGTTTTGCAGGGCCTCAATTAACTCTTTCAACAATTCTGCATGCTGTACTGGTGTTCCGTCTGCCCGCCTAAATCCCCTACGCCCCCATCTTGCCAGTCCTCCGTGTACTGTCGTTGTCATGTAAGCTGAGTCTGTGTATATCGTCACTGCACAACCCTTTGCTGCATGTAGTGCTTCTATGAGCGCAATCAGTTCTGCTGCCTGTGCGGAGTAATGTGATGGGAGGCGGTATTGTACCAGTGTTTCATACTCACCGTCTTCTAACCTCACCACTGCCATGCCAACGTGTTTCTCTCCCGTGTCCACGTCAATTGATGCGGACCCATCCACAAAGTACACTTCCCCCTCGCTTAGAGCATTCTCACACACCACTGTCTCCTCCCCTCTTTCTCCTGTGTAAGTTGTGCAATCGTGGTTCTGCATGTCTTCGAGCGTGCACGCTTCTGTAATGAATGTGGCGGGGTTCACTGTCTTGCATCTCACTATATGGATGTTGGCACTGGACAGTATAATCTCGTAGGCGGTCGCTCGCTGTGTGGTCAGTGTGCTTTTTGATCTCTCGAGTATTGCAAATAATGAATGTTCCACAAACAATGTTACCGGGCAACCCATTACTATGGTGGCACTTTTCTCAATCGCGAACGCGGCTGCAGCGAGTGATTGCTCGCACGCGAAATGGCCCTGCATCACGGCATCTAAAGTGCCACTATAGTAAGCCAATGGCTTGTGTCCTAAGGACGTTTTTTGTGTCAGAACTGCTGTCATCAGTGTTTCTTTGCAGTGTGAGAATAGGTAAAACTCGCGTCCATAATCAGGGTTTGCGAGTACTGGGGCGCTTGAAATCAAATCTTTTAATGTCTGGAAAGAGGAACTCATCTCTTCTGTCCATTCCATCTTCCCGTTCTCCTGTTGGGCCACCTTTAATGCTTGTAATAGGGGCCTGGTGTATGCCGCATAATCTAATATCCATGCTCGGCAGTAATTGCACATTCCCAAAAATTTCTGCATGTCTTTTACTGTTGTGGGTTCTCTTACTGATCTTATGGCTTCTACCCTGTCTGGTATTATTCTTTTCCCATCTCTTGAAATCAGCTGTCCTAGGTACAGGACCTCTGTCAGACAGTATTGTAGCTTTCCCTTGTCCACTTTGTAGCCCTTGTTGGCCAGTAAAGTCAGTAATGTTATGGAATCTGTTCTGCATGTCTCTTCGTTTCGTGCGCAGACTAGTAAATCGTCTACGTACTGAATAATGGTGCTCTCAACTGATAGGTTTCCTAGGTCTTCATGTAATACGCGGTTGAAGATGCTTGGGCTCTCGCAGTACCCTTGTGGTAATCTGCAATGTTCATATCTTTTACCCCCCAGTGTGAAGGCAGTAAGGTATCTACTCTCTTCAGCTAGGGGTATAGAGAAGAATGCGTTTTTCAAATCCACTACTGTGAAATGTGATGCCTCTTTCGGGATGCTGCATAGTATTGATGCAGGGTTCGGGACTAGAGGGAACTCCTTCTGAATTACATCATTGAGGGGGCGTAAGTCCTGTATCATCCTCCAAGACCCCCCTTTTGCTTTTTTGATTGGATAAATACAAGTGTTACATGGGGAGTTTGAAGGCACTATTATCCCTTGTGCTAGCAGGGCATTTATTGTCTCTTTTATCCCTTCTTCAGCTTCACGAGGCAAAGGGTACTGTTTAACTTGTGGTAAAATTGCTCCTTGCTTTAGCTTTATTACCACAGGCTGTACTCCATGCAACAGTCCCACATCATGGGGGCCTGTTGTCCATAAGTTGTTTGGTACGAGCCTCATGTCATCATCAAAAAAGGACGGTGGTGCTCCTACCACTGTCATCAATTGGACGGGAGTCTCTCTTGCTTGTATTAAAATGTCACAGGGCATCGCTATTTCCATTACTATCTCACCATCCCCTTCCGTGTCCGAAAAAAGATCCTCATCTGTTACCTGTCGTAGGGCGATGTTGGCGTTTGTGCACAGCACTGTGCGCCACTCACACCCTTCCTCGTCCACTCCAATCACAGCGATTCTCTTGGCTGACACTTGCACAGCGTGCAAGTCTAACGATACCACTGATCCTGGTGCTGTGTTGGGACATACTATGGGGCGGAAGAGGAACTCCGCCGGAATCCTCCAGTCCATGCTTCTTAGCTCGGGAATTATGAGGGCCAGAGTCTTCAGCCCTTTGATAAACATTTCCTCATTTTGTGGCAGCCCTCGTATTTCTTGCGTGGTTGTGTAGGCTTGCACTACCAACATCGCACGCAAGGGGCATATCCCGGGTGTAGAACACACTATCCCTCTCTCGGTAAATGATATGGTCATGTTGAGTTTACTCAGGAGATCCCTCCCTAGCAAGTTAATTGGGGAATGTTCGTAATACAATAAGGGTGCCTTCACAGTCTTTCCCCCCACTGTTACATCCAAAGCTTCTGTGTAAGGAACTTCAACTACAGCCCCAGAGAACCCCTGCGACTCTAACTTCCGGTTAGATAACGGGAATCGGCCTTCTCTGATACATGATTTCTCCGCTCCCGAATCAACCATGAATATAAACTGCTTGTCTCCTATCTGCGCCCCTACCAATGGTTCCTCTGCTGCATTGTAGGTGGTGGATAGAACTGGACACGCAAGCGTTCTCTGTGGGCTGTCCTATGCGGGGTATCTCGTCGCCCCTCCCTCACTAAATACATTCCCTGAAACTACCGACATGCCGCTGTACGGTGCTGGCGCGGGGGCTCCGTTTGCTGTTGTCGCGAAAGGGTTACCTGGCGTGTATTGCATACTGTCATTGTTTTGGGGGTGGTTCTGTGTCCTATACTGGTGTCCCTGTTGCTGGCCTGTGGTACCCTGGCTGGGGTTTCTTAGTTGCTGCTGTCCCATTGGAAGACCATATGGGCTTCCCGGGTGTGGATGACCATAATTTGCCTCCTCTTGGAACCCATTGTTTTGTCTACTTCTGCACTCCCTGGAGTAATGTCCCCATCGTCCACAGTTCCAGCAACTCCCCTGGGGGCCCCTGGAACCCGGCCATCCATTTCCTCCCATTCCCCCATACCCCTGTCCGCCTCCTCTCCGGCCCCGGTACCCACCTCGTCCCCCTCGAGGGGTCCACTCTTGCCACTGCGGACTTCCACCTTGCTCGTGCTCAGTCCACTGCCGCTGTGCTGTTCCTGCCCAATTATTCGCCACCCTTCCTTGGAGTGCTATCAGCCCCTCCTCCTCATCATCTCCCTCTCTACTGTGTGGGAGCGCAGCTACTGCTGCTGCAACCTTCACTAACTTTGACTGTACTAACTTCGCCTCGTCTGCCAATCTTTTCTGCGCCACCTCCTTCTCCCTCTCCTTGATTCGTTTACAATGGTGTACTATTATGCTCTGAATTTCTGGCCACCCCTTTGCTTCAATACCTGCTATCTTGTCAAGCGCCTTCTGCACTTCCTTTGGGAGCCCTCTCTTTATAATAAAATAAAATAAAGATGTCGATTGATACCAGGGTGTGCCCGTTTCTGCTCTCCACATCTCTTGCACACGAAAAATGTAATCCATAGCCTCCTCCCCGTCATTCATTGTACACTGCATCACTGACTGCAAGTCCGGTGTGTCTGGGAATGTTTCGCGTAAGGCATCCCACACCCTGGCACGCACTGTGTTAAAGGATGCCCCATCATGGCGGTCACAGTCTAACGTTACTCCCGGGAAACCGGCCTTAACCCATACCCTTTCAGCCTGATCGCCCACTGCTGATACGAGTAGACTTTTTACATCTCCTATGGCTAGGGGTACCCCGGCAGTATGTTTCTCAAAGGCATATATCCACTTACTTGCCCCCCCTGACAACGGGGGGCAATAGCTTTAATAAATTGGCTTTATCCATCTGCGCCCATGGGATATAGTTAGGCCTCCCTCCTCCCCTGTGTATCAACGGGAGCTGTAGCCTTCCCTTTGTCGTTCCGTCCGGACCCGTTTTGGCTGCTGATGTTCCCAGTGATGCCATTTTTCCCACTCTGTTCCTTAGTCGCCCCGTCCACTCATCATCCAGGGTTCTCAGTGAACACGTACCTTCCTCTCCCTCGCTTCCCCCTCCCATCGCCATACTCAACCTGTCGCTTTCTTCTACTTCACCCCTTATATCACACAGCAATTCCTCTCTAATTCCCCCAAGCCTTTCTTCGCTTACAACATCTCCCTCTCTGGGCCCTACTTCTATTATTCGAGTTGGTTCTTCCTCAATTCTGAACAGAATCTCGCCCTTTTTCCACCCCTCTTCGGGCTTTCTATTTTCACCTGGCGCTCCGGACGTACGCCCTGATCTAGTTGCATCTAGTGCTGTTCGGTCGCACATGTCTTTTATCCTCGAGAGCTCATTCTTTGCTATCGTTAGTCTTGATTCTAAATCATCTGTGAGTTTCTCTATATCTACCCTTTGTGCGCCTGCCTGGGCTCGCTCCCTCGTGCTTTCATATGGCGGAGGTGCCGTGGGGCGGTGGGGTGTATCATCTTTAGGGGGAGGTATGTAAGTGGGGTCACTGTACCCCTCTGCGGGCACAGGCTTCTTTATTATCGGGTACAAACTTATTACCTCTACTGGTGGCGTTACACTTGAGCCTTCTTTGACATCTCTTTGTATTAGTAATGGATTGTCTGTGGTGGACGGGAGATCAGCATTTAGTGCTGGTGTCTTAGGCGGTGGTATCTCTTCAAATAACCTCCAGAGATCCAATATTTCCCTCCTATTTTGCAGCTGCTTTCCTTTGTATTTTAGAAAAATGCATGTGGCCACCGTATCCAGGACACTTTTATCAAACGACCCTCCCTCGGGCCAAATCTGAGGTAACCCCTCCCCCTTTAGCTCGGTCACCCATTGGTCGTGATATTTTTTAATCCGCTCCACGTATCCCGGGAGATTCTTACAAATATGTGATAAGGGTGTTTCAGCCCCCATCTCTGTGCCCTCCTAATGCTGGTGTGTCTCAGTGTGTTTGCAACTACAATGTAAATGTAGTATCAATATTATCCTTTAAATTTTACTTCACACTCGATGTTGGGTCCCTTTGGGCTCTTCCCCTCCCTGACTGCACAATACAAAAATGGCCGTACACAATGTCTATTCTGTTCTCTTTGAGGGGCACATACAAGAGCAACCCATCCTTTATTGTAACAATGTCAACCTGGAAATCAAAAAAGGTACTCACTCACTTCACTATAAAAAATTTTATCCGACCACACTTATCATAACCATTTAACTATTATGCATTTATGACCGCTCACACATTCACAACATCAAAATCTCTTCTATCACATACGAGGTGCACACACCTCTTGGCACCATTCACCATTCAAGCTGCCCTCCCTTTCCTCCCTGGCCGGCTGTCCCTGTTCGTCTTATTCAAATATCTAGATGCGCATATATATATATATGTAGATATTAACCTATTTTTCCCCCTTCTAATAGGGCTCTTTTTCTCTTACTGTCTCCCTAAGTTTGTGCTAATCACAGTTCTTTATTCTCCCCCCCCTACCCTTAAGAAAGGAAAAAAGTAATAGCGGTCACTAATGTACTCTCAGTGTCCCCTTTTGCTGAACACTTTTATTTTATACTCCACTTCTTCATATATTCCCAGTACTAGTCAAGATAGCACTATGCGGCGCCGCCTTCCACCCCCTTTCGGAGCTAGGTTCCCGTCACATTTGTCTCTTATTCACCTCTTAATCCTAATGGCCATATGCAAAGAAAAAGCAAGGAAAATTTAAGATGATCCTTAGTAGATCTGCGTACCCCCTCTTCGTTTCCTGTCCTACACTTCACTCCCCGCTCCCTTTAAGATCGCTCGCACTCAGTACTCACGTGCCCGTCTTGAACCGATAGTCTCCGAAACTGGGTCCGTCCAGGCAGTGTCGCCGTCAGCTCAACAGTCAGCCCCGGCTCCGGCGAGCGGTACTCAAAGGGGATTTTTCAACCGGGATCCCGTACCCCCTCTCTATTGAGTGCGCACTTCTTAGTGTACCGGTCGCCGTTGGCGGGCAGCCTCCCGCAGCCGGCTCACCGTGCGTATCCCTTTTCGACCGGAGATTCTCGTGCCAAAAAGGAGACGGTTATAAGGAGTTAGGAAGAAATAAAAATCACGCTATCGGGGTCACCACTGAAAGCAAGCGTCCCCAAACAGCACGATCCTCCCCACAATGAGAGACAATGAAGGACTCTCCCAAAATGGGAATAAGGCCAAGACAGAGTGCGGGTGAGCGTAAATGGGAGTTTATCAATCAGAATTGGGCATGCAAAGAACTCTGCAAACTCCGAGAGCGCTCTGTCTGACAATAGCAAAGACAGGCGTATATATTTACAAAAAACGTCATCAAAACCTACATACTATAGGGGACACAAGTTCATTGGGATTGGGTGGCGACGACTAACTATAGGTGCTGCTGCGGCGTGGTTGGTCTTGGCTGAAGGACGTCATTGGTCACCCTCGTGGGTTGGGCTGGGCCTGGCAGGTCGGCTTGAGTTCATCCGGGCAGTGTTGGTGTGCCAATGCTGCCTGTGGCAGAGATGAATGCCTTTTCTGACTTACTTGCCCTCGGCCATGCACACCGCAGTCATTCAGTCATTTACAGTGTTATTCTCTTTAGTAAATCTTCCAATAGGTTATTTTATAGGTTAATGCAACACAGGAGGAATGCACCTTGTGAGGGGTCTGGAGGTAATACATCGAGGCCTGGTTACTCGTGACCTGTTGACCGGGACCAAAGGTCGAGGGGCTAAGCTTCGGGGCCTGGGGCGGGTGGTACAGGTCTTTCTGTCTTGTTAGAAGTGGTTATGGATGTTTCGCTGTGTGTTGTCAAAGTGTTGGGTGTCCTGATTGCACATGGCCATAAGTCTGAGACAGTCCGGTGGGTTGTGGGGTTTACGAGGGGGCGCTTGAGTTTAGACAAAGGTTTACTGCTGTGCTGTAAATAATGCAGGTGGCTGGCCGCGGCCTTGGGTGCTGCAGTGGGGCTACAAGTCTTTGAAGCGGCTCCAGTCGGGTCGGGGGAGGCGTGATAGCGCAGAGCGGGCCTCTGTTCTCATGTCTTGGCAGCCTTCGCAGGGAGGGAGGGGGATACATCGAGACCTTGTACGCATTCACAAAGGTATCTCCCTCGTGTGTTGCTGAATATATGGTAGAGACATCGCAAACATTTGAATACTTTCTATAATACTTATTTAAAATCACTTCAAAACATGCATTTAACTTTTGCTGGATGCGTCTCGATTATACCCAGTCCGAGCACCATATTTGTACATTATATTCTAGCAGCTACAGTGTTTTAGTTACATGCATATACATTCGCAGTAAATGAGGTAGTAGTTAGATCAGTGGAGTACATAGAAAACGACCCGCCACTGTACGTGACGGTGGTGGCACATAAGGGGCTTAGACATACACACATTATAAGTGCATTCTCGCGCATCCTTTACATGAGTTCATAGTATAGTTGCATTCGCTTTCTCGTGTATTCTAGCAGCATTAGCTTTAGTTATGGCGCAAAACCATGGGAGGTAGGCTGCCCAGTGATACACGCAACAAACAGATCCCTGGAGCATTCCTTTATTATTAGCATCCACCTGCAATGGTGTGAGCTCGCCATTGCTTATATCATGGGAGCATGCTCTCTCATTTTAATACATTCTACAGGCGTTTGTAATATAGGAGATTTTGTGGAAGAAAGCATACTTCGCAAGATGTCTTGACATTAATATATATACATATATATAAAGACTGTCTGCCATCAGATGACCATTTTGCCGTTCTTCTCATTGTTCAGGCCTGCTGGCCGGGTCATGCTGATAGTGATAGTACACTGCGGGAGGTGAACTGTTACAATGTTAGCGTATTGCGCTAGCTCATGTCCGTCTTGTTCGTGGGAACGTGCTCGCAGCGGATCTGCCAGGGTGCTGCGGCAACAGGGATGTTCTCCAAGGGTGGGGGCCGCGCTACAGTGCGCTGAGCTCACACCATCTTTACCGGGCAAAGAATGGTTTCTGGGCCTAGCTAAATTTGTGTTGCAATCAATACATGTGGGCACTCGATACGTGTGGGCAATGTCTCCAGTGGGTGAGCCCTCCACCACCTGGGCCCGGGTGGCATGAGGGAACGCCCAATGGGCCATAGCCCTCACCTGGGGAAGAAACGCAGGCGAGAGGGGTCTCCTGGACCAGTCCTCCCCTACAAAAGTTATCCCCTGATTTAAGAGCATTATACAGTGACCCCCCCCATCTCTCTTCAATATACTCCTTCTTGGAGTTTAACAGACTCTTATAGTTGGCTCTAAGGATACAAAGCTTAGTCCTATCCACCCCTAGACTCGAGCTAACACGTTTTTTCATTTATTTTTTGCTAAACGGTACACATCATAGCAACTGTCCTGGACTACTCTTCCTTTCTTTATTGTTTTGGACGGGACTGTTACAAGAGGAACAATTTTTGCTTTCCGTTTTTTAAACTCAGCCAACAGAGATACACCAGAAAGCCTGCTAACATCGAATTTTAAATACAATATTTTACATCACAATTAATGATGTGGGACTATTTCAGCGTTTTACAGGAATTACCTTTTTCTGTAATGGGTTAACTTCTAAATGGAGCATTAGGAACAGGAATAGGATCGACTTGCATTAGACCCTGAAATGCAGAACGAAACGGGAGAATGATCACTGTCTGCTCTCTGATGGATCTCGAACTTGCTAACTCTACGCCATTATTTTGCTGATATAAAAATGTTATTGATAAGCAAACTCCCAATGTGACCATTAAATGTATATCGCGCAGGCTGATCATTAGGGAATCTCCCATTGCATGCCCCTAGATTTAAATTATACATGATAGAGGCAGCTTCTATAACAGAACGATGTCTTCTAACAGGGGCGACAGAATACAGGGGCGGAATATCCCATGCTGAATCTTGATCGTCCCATAAAACTGTTAACTCCCTTAAGGTTCCAAATGTAAACTAAAATCCCTGACAACAATAATATATTTATCCTATACAGATAACGGGCAAACCTAATGGTAATTAGGGCTTAGAGACGTTCTAGGGTTGCCACAGCGTGCAGAATCCAAGGCCTATTATAAATTTTGCATTAGCAAATCATTTCCTCCTTATGGAACCGGATCAACAACATTTGGAGGTCAGGACATTCAGTTGGTACCACCTCAATCTCCCATTTAAAGGATACAGCAATCTAAATTAATAAACCTCCAGATGGTCGACCTTTAAGACCCTTAACGCTGGCACATAAAAAGAATGAACGCCTTGGAACAAAACACAGTCAACTGCCTGGGTTTCCTGTAATACAATGATATGGACCTTCGAACAAATGAGCCGCAATCCTGGACAACCAGCCATTTGCTAATTCCCACAATGTTCCATGATAATAATTTGTAAGATTGGGCAGCCTCCATGGAATAATTTATCCCTTGTGCCAGTCAGTCAACTGCCTCCAAGTCATTCATATTCCCAACACACAACTCAGGGGGATCTTTATTACTTCAAACTCAGAGGAGATAACCCATGAATGGTTGCACATTGGGCGCTAGTATGACCCGACCCAGCGACGCACATATATTCAGGTTGTTAGAAACCATGAGACCTAATTAAAATGTTGGTACGATTTCCTGGATAACACCTGCAATCAACACTCAATAAAAATTCATAAGGGACTCTGTTGAGTATACAATTTAGATATAATCAAAACCTGAATTGGGGATCACACCGTGCACACTTCGAACAATATCATCCCTTATGATGGAAAGGCACCTTGGAGTGCCAAATCCAGTGGGAACACTTTTTTTTCAGGGTGCCAAGGGGCTCATATGCACCACTCATCAGCCAAGGGACATTCACCATAGAAACAGAAAGGCTCTGCTCACTTTCCACTACACTACAAGGGAAATGTAAAAGCTTCGACCCCCTGGCCCTTCTTAAAGATTGAAAATTAGCACCAGACAGTCTTGTAACAGGAAGACCCATGGAGTTAAAGCCGTAATGAGAAGGGCTGGGGGTGAGGGGTGGAGCCCCCTGCTGTTACATACCCCCCCAACTTCAATGTGGGCATTTGGAAATAAGTGGTTGGATGATGTTTGATTCTGGCAGGCCGCTGCAAGAGAGAGACTAGAAGCTCTACAGGGCTTCAGGGTTCCAGGTTTCATACAGTTGGCATTCATGGATATCACAATTTCCTTAGTCTCCTTTGTCTCCCTATGTACTCTTGCTAACTCACTCATCCAACATTCTGATTTCTGGAGAATGAACTCCTTTAAATCCAAAAGAAGATTTTCAACTCAAAGGGGTAAAGCTAACTTTTCTGCATGTCGCAGCAGTACAGGTCTGGCTACCATATTGTGCAAAGGCTTCGCTTTAGGCAACGGGGGAAGACACGCAAATTTCTTATTAGAAGCTAGTTTCCCCATTGCTTTCCTTTTCTTCTTATAATTGACAACCTTCCATATCGGAGCACCAAAAGGGGACTTTGGCAAGATGGTATCTGGCAGGCCTTCAGACAAACCGTCCGACAAACATTCAAAACGATTTGTAAGTGCAACAGGGGACGGATTAGTATTGAAAGAAGCGACCACTGCAGATAGGTTTATGGCTCCTCCGATATCTCCAGCGCAGTGACTGCTAGTAACAGCTGGAGCTAAATCAGGTCCCCCCAATCCTCTCGTCACCAGCCATGGACTCCTGTGCCGCTGGCATAAGGGACGATATGCCAACGAAAATGTTTCAATAATACTAGTTCCACTAACCCTGGAGGCCAGACCATTTATATTTACTGGAATAGTGAAGTTCCTCCCCACATCTTGACCCAGTCAGAGCGCGGTTTCAAATGGATCCAAACAATCCTCCTTTTCCTTGGCACAATTACTTAGACCCTTCATTACTCTGGGTTGTACAGGTTACAAATCACAAAAAGAAATAAGATCAGTGTCAACTGAATGGGAAACACAGTGAGAGTTCCAACTGTGTATTGTGGAATGACCCTGAGCCGCCCAGGGGGCCCCCCCTCAGAATCCTTGAAGTTCACAGTCCTCAAACCATCAATATCTGTCAGTAAGTCCTTGATTTCAATGACCAGGGTATTTACGTCCTTAATGGGTTCAAACATCATAGAAATATTATTTTGGCTCCCACCAGATGACAAAACCCCTTTGGCTTTCCTTTTAACCATAATACAGTCAAAGTTTGTTGCAGGTCTCACAGTAGGTGAACCTGTAAACGGACGCTAGACAAACTGAAAATACTCCTCTCACCATCACTTTCCCCAAATACAATCACTGCCCCCTGCCCGGCCCTAGTGATGTCACCCAACCACCCAACTAGGTCTTACCCTAGCATCCTGTATTAAACTGCAGGGTGCGGTTTACACTCACTGCTGGGGCCCATAATCAGGGTCAATGGGGCATAGGGCATGGGAATAATTTTGTTAGGGTGGGAAACAGAGGGCGTCGATAGCCGTTAGCTGGCCGGTACCTGCAGAGCCATGTTCGTTCACTTGACGGCTTCATGGATCCAACTGGAGAACGGGCTGGAGAGCAGGACTACTCTCACTTTAATGGATTCACAGCACAGCTGGGCGTACGGTGTCACTGGTACCCTGCACTCTTCCTCCAGCTTCTACTGGCCTTTGTTCACCGTCCCTTGGAGTGCTCCGAGGTCAATGGAGACCTATGCTGAGGAAAGGACCAAACCAAGTATGGAGCGCCAAGCATCATCATCCAACACCTTACCTTAATCCTTGCACTCATCTATCCACTGACAAAACTCACTCTCCTAACACATTGGTCAATGGCTGTGAGAGAGTGAGCATGAATCGATACGTGTGGGCTGGAGTGAGTGAGTGTTACTTTGTGTGGGTTCTTGTGTGTGCTTTTTACAGACAATGGCTTTATATTGATGGTCTGCTGTGTTGAGTGCAGTTACGCATACAGACTTCCCGCTGAACGGTATGCCCATCCTGAACTCTGTCATTCTCCTGCTTTCAGAGAGTCTTTTTGCAATGAAAATTGGACACTGAGTAACTTATTATCATTTCTCTCATGTTTTAGGATACACATCATTTGATCTGCCTTTTGGAAACATTGTTCAAACTGCTGCTGCTCTAACAGATTATTGGCTCCACCCACTGTGACCCGCACCTCCCATAAAAACATGGGGCCCCGTGCTTTTGCGGGGCGCACTGTGCTGAGTGCTGTGTTGAGTGCCGTTGCACTAGTGAGCTAGTGAATGCTGGGTTTAATCTAACTTTTTATATTTCCTTTATTTTTGCTGTGATTTACTTACTTTAATTATCAGCTTGGTGGCAGTGCTCTCATCGACAGCTTTTCATGTCCTGAAATTATACTCTCAAAACTGCCATGCCTGCTCAAAGCGAACTCAACAAACTACTCCAGGCCGGAAAAACGTACCCCGGTATGAGCAGCTAACCCTTCGAGCTCCTCTCGCGTAAATGCTGAGACCCCACAGCTTCGTTCCCATTCTCTTAGCACCGACATCAGAGCTTTTTGCAATCCAGAGCGTGTCCTGAAGACTCCAGCTGCAGCTTTTTTCCATGGTTTGCTTGCTAATACAGCATTGAGCTCCGTTCAAACGAATGCTGCTGTCGA
The DNA here is from genome assembly GCF_040938575.1 of Ambystoma mexicanum. Lineage (NCBI taxonomy): Eukaryota > Metazoa > Chordata > Amphibia > Caudata > Ambystomatidae > Ambystoma > Ambystoma mexicanum. The sequence continues at coordinate 562,087,048 of NC_090940.1, forward strand.
AGGCACGCTAATTGATCTTTCAACCCCTCCCAATTAATTTTGAGCTGCCTGCTATATTTCACCTGCAGTAAGCATAAACTGTGCTTTTGAACCAAGTGTAACTCAAAACTTTGAAATTCCACCAACAGAACCGCAAGCTCCCTCAGCGGTTACTTCGTTACCTAACATTGTGTTCTCAGCCCAAGTACATAACAATCCTTTTTTTTGGTTCTATTCTGCCAAATGACGCTGCGGTCAGCAGTGTGTCTCCTCCAACTAAAGTCATTTGCCCCGTAACCGCTGCAGCAGGTGATGTGATTACTTCAGTTCCCAGTCCAATCATACCTCCTCGTCACATGTTCCCTATTCAAATGCCTTGCCCTCGACTCAATAACTTATTTCAATCACCTATTATGTTTCCAAATTCATCTTCAAGTTCTTCATCAGATCTTTTTATTTTCTTTGCCAGCCCAACACTTCGGAAACCTATTCCCTCTGAAGCCTCCTCTATACACCTAATAGAAATATTGCTCATGGCTCTGAACACTGCTCTTGTGTCGCTGACCAAGTTGTTTGAAAAACTTGATACCAAAGCCGACGACCAAACCGCTCTGTTAATGAACTTATTTGAACAGCATCAGGGTGGTAATTGCTCCATGCCAGGACTCACACAAAGTGAGAGTAAGCCACCTTTCTAAGTAGTCTGCATCGTAAACCCACCATGAATGCTAAGTTTGCGACTATTCCTATTGATACACCTATACACCGATTATCTGATTCTTAAAATCTGAGCAGTGAAGTACGCATGCCCGAGGATTTTGCGGCTTGTTCTCCTCTTCCTAAGCTGACATTTACCATCTTTACTGGGACAAACTTGGATACCAAACCAAAGGCCTCTCTGGAAAAAAAACAATATATATGAAAGCACTCTCGATCTCCTCGCGATCAGGCTCCCGTAAATTAATTTGGTCTCTCACAATGCCTAGTAAACAGAGACATCTAGCTACTAATGCCATTACCAGAAAATTTGCAGCTCTAGCTTGAGAGAAAATAATTCCAATGTTCAATTCCGAAAAAACTTCGACTCCCATTGTTGCCACCTCTGATGAGCTCTGTTATGAACCTCTTGATACCTTGGTGCAAGAAGTAAAACATCAGAACAAGTAACTAATTATCCCGCAAATCTCTGCAATTATGTCCTTGTTTCAAGAACGAGCTAATCACCACACTAAGCTGCTAGATCCTCGTGCATGCAACTTCCGCACTTTTGAGCAGAGGCGCTCTCAGCTCGCCAAGACGCTTGCTGAACATGGCACTTTTTCTTTTGTGAAGAAAAATCATTGAAAATCGTCAATAGGAATAGAACTGAGATGTCCACAGTCACAACTCCATCTTGCTTCTAATTCAGCAATTTTCCCTGTGCCCCTAACTTGGGAACAGGAGACCAGTTCCCTCGTCAGGGTCTGGTCATTGCCTCGTTCAATCATAATTTGCAATTGAAAATAGTCTATGACAAGAATGAAGTGACCTTTTCATGGTCACAACATCATAGATTGATTCTCCAGTGTCGGGTGGTTTGTTTTCAGTCGATGATCTCAATAGGACTAGTGTGCTTAACATCTTTAGCAATGTTTTATCTCTAGACGACCTATGTTCTTCTGACATAACACAGGTGGAATTTTTACATGAAAATTATGTCACAGCAGTTTGTCTGTGGATTCAATCCGGAGTTGTCTGGAACATCTAATGGCAAGCTAGAGCGCATCTATTTGAATTGGGGTTTATTCTTCTGCAGGATCAACAGTTTCTCATTTCTAAGATGTCGGAGTTCTTGTTCCCCTTGGGTCAGCCATTGGATCCATCGGGAACTTTGCCCCTCAGGATCACTTGTACTTGAGGGGCCTTTGAGACACTTCGGCACATTGGGCCTTTACAAAAACCGACACACACCTTGCAGCTACGAGGTCCCAGTAAAAACTTGCAACCCATGAAGCAAATTTCTTGCAAACTTTCTATTTGGAATACTGGGGGGTCCATCATCTTCAAAGCTCTGCTTCCCATTAATTTGGTGATTTTGATATTGTAGCCCCTCAGGAAACTTGGTTAGCTGATCCCATGGTATGGATGATCATGTAATTTCTTTGCAGTCTGCCAAGGTCCAGGCCAAGGGTCAACGTATGGCTGGTCTACTAATTGTAAAGAAGATAGTGCAGCCTTAAAGCAACCATAGGCGAATCCCTTATTGTTGGTTCATAATAATAAGAAGAGTTTGATATCTTAATGTAGTAAGAGGCAGCAATGAAGGATCCCTAATACTGAGGCTGCCCAGTAGAAAGAAACTAAATGTTAAAAAAGGTTGGAATCCATGTGTTGCGCCAGTTTAACTTTTTTTAATCTCAAGGTTCAAAGTTATAAGCAAAAAGCAATGGCTGCAAACTCTCAATGTGGTTAATAACCACTGAACGGGTTATCATGTCTTGTTCTTTCGAGAGAGGGGCGTCTGCTACCTTTTTTGTATTTTTTAAAGGAACTTGGGGTTGGTCATCCTAGGTTACCTGGGGGCAACCAGACGTGGACTCCCTGCTCACTGTGCTTAGAGAGGCTCAGCTTCACCTCACTGATGGTGCCCAACAAGGCTGAAACATGTGTATGGGGTTGCTGATGGTACTCTTGTTCAGAGAGGAATTGCCATAGCATTTCGGTGCTAGACTGCCCTTGTGGGCGGGACAAAGACTGATATGCAAATGGATATTTCCCATCTGTGAAGGTACAGTGAGCAAAAAGCAATGGCTGCGAACTCTCAATGTGGTTAATAACCACTGAACAGGTTATCATGCCTTGTACTTTTGAGAGAGGGGCGCCTGCTACCTTTTTTGTATCAAGGTTCAAAGTTAGAAAAAAAATAATTGCGGATTGCCAAATGCGGCACAGTCAGTTAGTTGTGTGGTAACATCCTAAAATTTTTGTGTAACTTCTTCCAAATAACATGCTCTCAAATGATAGAGTGTCTTTCAAATGACATCCTAAAAGTAACATCCTCAACACGTGTTTCCCCACATTATTTCATGTGGTTCATCAGGACGAAATAGTGCTGATCTATGACTTAAAGAAAAAAGACACAAATATGTGATTGTTTGTAGGCTCTGCCCTTGAACAAATGCACTCGATTGCCATTACATTATTGAGACTTGCTCAAATGAAAATAAGTTTCAAATGCTGGTACTTACTGAAATTGTGTATTGTATCAACCAGTTGTGATATTGAGTATCAAATTCAAACTCGATGGAAATTGTGCTCCACTTTATTCAGATTACTATGGGTGGAGGAGCCTAAAGAAATAGAGAAAGTAATATAATGATATGAGCGTTGCTCGCTGTATTGCGGTTGCAATGTTATGAACACATTTCTTGCTAATCAAATTGAAGAGTTAGCCCTTAAAATGTTGGTGAAATCCAACACTTACCTAGAAGGGTTTCCCAGTGTATTTCTATGGATCTCGCAGCGATTTTGCTGTGAAAAAACAAAGATGACTGCCGCTTTGCATCGGCGCCGTTGCGCAATTGGGTAAACATGGCGCCATGATGTAATGGAGCTGGCTTTACGCCACAGCCATAATACTTCAGGCTAAATCTGCCTTGGCTTCAGATTTACGGTTCTTTTCTTATCACATTGGTACTACTTTTAACAAAAAGGTAATCGAGTGCCTTGATACTTGGTAGAGCCTATAGTACACATTTATAATAGACTTTTTGTACCGTGAGCAGGGTAAGTCTTCTGATTCGGTGAAATAAATTATTTTTGAAAATGCTTGCTTAATAGCAAAAATTTAAAAAACAAAATGATATGCTTATATCCATACTATTACAGATAATGGTCAATCTCTGTATCTGAATTTAATCCAGAATAACATGTCCATTATATTAATCCAAACACATTCTACGCGACATAAAATTACTTCCTTGTTGCCTCCTCTTGGCAGAAGTTGAATATCTTCCAAACCAAAAAATATAATATTCTGAATATCCCTTCCAGCATGCTTGCTTTCTAAATGATGTGCTAGAGGGTACTTAAGGTCCATATTTTTGATTGCTCGGACATGTTCCGCTATTCTGATTTTTAGCATGTGGGTGGTGCTCCCGATGTATATTTTTGGACATGTGCATTGTATTGCATACACTACATATTTTGGGGGTAATTCAACGCACAAGTGGCGCACAGGCTTGCGCACAGTGTACGCGTGCGAATTACTGCGCCAGCCGCATTCGCTAAAATCCATTTCCGCGCAAAGTGTATTCATGGATTTTAGCTTCCAAAACCAGCCGTGGCGCAGAGTGGCGCAGCGACCCAGCAGCAGCGCCAGTTACGCCCCCAACCCCTCCCCGTGCGCCATGCACAGCGAACAAATCCCGTACATGGCGCACAGGCCCCCAACCACGAAAACGCCTGTAAAACTGCCTGCACACCCCTCCGAATACACGTACCCCGCTGCACGGGGAGTGTCACACGCGATTGGAACTGGGTACGTGTATAAAAGGGGTTCACGGGAAGTTTCATACGCGAAATCCCCTGTGCGAGTGGGGTACGTGTATTCCTGGGGTGCGTGAGAAGTTTCACACGCGATAGGCCCTGTGCGAGTGAAGTACATGTATTCCTGGGGTGCGCGGGAAGTTTCACACACAATTAGAGAGGGGAATGTATATTTCGGGGGTGCACGGGAAGTTTCACACGCAAAATCCCCTGTGCGAGTGGGGTATGTGTATTCCTGGGGTGTGCGGGAAGTTTCACATGCGAAATGCCCTGTGCGAGTGGGGTACGTGTATTCCTTGGGTTCATGGGAAGTTTCACACGCGATTGGAGAGGGGAACGTGTATTTCGGGGGTGTGCGGGAAGTTTCACATGCGAAATCCCCTGTGCGAGTGGGGTACGTGTATTCCTGGGGTGCACGGGAAGTTTCACTCGCGATTGGAGAGGGGAGAGTGTATATCTGGGGTGCGCGGGAAGTTTCACATGTGAAATACGCTGTGCGAGTGGGGTACGTGCATTCCTGGGGTGCGCGGGAAGTTTCACATGCAAATTACCCTGTGCGAGTGGGGTACGTGTATTCCTGGGGTGCGTGGGAAGTTTCACATGCGATAGGCCCTGTGCGAGTGGGGTACGTGCATTCCTTGGGTGCGTGGGAAGTTTCACACGCGATTGGAGAGGGGAATGTGTATTTCGGGGGTGTGCGGGAAGTTTCACATGCGAAATCTTGTGTGCGAGTGGGGTACGTGTATTCCTGGGGTGCACGGGAAGTTTCACACGCGAAATGCCCTGTGCAAGTGGGGTACGTGAATAACTGGGCTTCGCGGGAAGTTTCACATGGGATTTTGCTGTCAGAGCGGGGTACGTGAATTTCGGGGGTGCGCGGGGAGTTCTACACGTGAATTGGCAGTGTGGGTCCTCTCAGGTGTTCCCTCTACACCTTCCACGGCCCCTGCAGGCAGCCCACACCACAGGGGACTACCCTGCACCCCTGGTCATGTCCCACAGGCAGCCCATCCACCATGGGCATACCCCCCAGCCAAGCCACATGTCACCTTGCACTAGTGATCACCAACTCATGTCTCCCAGCACCCCCACCACCCAGCAGTCAGGGGCATCTGCCAGCAGGCCCCCACTCATGTCCCCTTGCACCCCCATGCCCCAGCAGTCAGGGGCACCTGCCAGCAGGCCCCCACTCATGTCCCACTCATGTCCCCCAGCACCCCACCCCCCAGCAGTCAGGGGCACCTGCCAGCAGGCCCCCACCCATGTCCCACTCATGTCCCCCAGCACCCCCACCCCCCAGCAGCCAGAGGCACCTGCCAGCAGGCCCCCACTCATGTCCCACTCATGTCCCCCAGGACCCCCACCCCAGCAGTCAGGGGCACCTGCCAACAGGCCCCCACACATGTTCCCCAGCACCCCCACCTCCCAGCAGTCAGGGGCACCTGCTAGCAGGCCCCCACTCATGTCCCCCAGCACCCCCACACCCCAGCAGTCAGTGGCACCTGCCAGCAGGCCCCCACTCATGTCCCACTCTTGTCCCCCAGCACCCGCACCCCCCAGCAGTCAGGGGCACCTGCCAGCAGGCCCCCACTTATGCCCCCCAGCACCCCCACCCCCCCAGCAGTCAGGGGCACCTGCCAGCAGGCCCCCACTCATGTCCCACTCATGTCCCCCAGGACCCCCACCCCCCCCAGCAGTCAGGGGCACCTGCCAGCAGCCCCCCACTCATGTCCCCCAGCACCCACGTCATGACGAGCCTCAATCATGGGCCTCATGGCCACCCACACCACACCCCACCCCAGACCAAAGACCCAAACAAGTATTGCATCCACCCGCAGAGAAATGGCCATTACATGATGCAACCCGAATGGCAATTATGTACATGAACACATGTCCGTCACACACACACAATGGGTGTAAGTGAATGTGAAAACCCATATCATGACATGCATGAAACCAATGAGAGAATACCACAAATCGAAGTATGAAACAAAAATGTATTGAACACAACATGAATGTAATGAAAATTAAAAAATCAATAATGGGAATAATAAATAAAATACAGCATGTCTGGACAAAAATAAAAAATATGAAATCAGAATCCAAAGAAATCCAAATGAAAACTTGTCCAAAGTCTCAGTCCAACAAAGCAAATCCAAGGGGAAAAAAATATATGAAATCCATTGCGCCAATGTGAAATTAAAAGAAAACGAGAAACATCCACTGTTCAACTATATACAAATCACCAATCCAGGGTACATGAGCCCAACAAATGAAATGAAACCTATAAAAAACCCTACCTGATAATGAACTATATACAAAAATATGGTGCATTGTCCAAGCGGCCCAAAATAAACAAAAACAGAAAGGAAACCTAACACTATCTAACTATTTACAATGGCAGCGGGCTAGTCCGACGGCTCACTTTTTGATGTCCCGGGCCAGGGCATCATCGAACTCCGGCTCAATGTCCTGGAGGCGGTCCTCTTCCATGGCTCCGAGGGTTCGCAGGGACGACGACATGTTCACCTCCAACTCCCTGCGAATTGCCTCGAGGCACTCGCCCCACCTCAGGGCCCTCCACATGGAGTTCTCCGCCCTGACCATTGTGAGCCGTGCCTCTTCCGGCCGCTGCCACTCTGCCTCTATGGTGTGGCCCAACCGCTGCCACACGGAAGGCACTTCAAATCCGGGGTCCTCCTGCCCTGTGGCCGATGCCTGCCCCTCTGATGTTGAAGGCCCCGAGCCATCATTGCTCCCACCATGTTGCTGCTGCTGTGCCTGTGCCTGCGCCCTGGCTCTTGCTGCCTGCATGTCCTCTTCCGGCTGGGGTGCAGTTGTCGTGGTGGCCACCCCTGCTGGACGTCCGACTCCCGACTGTGGCAGGGATGTGTCCTCCACCAGCCTGGCCGCTGGGTCAGGGGCAGCTCCACAGGGTACCCAGGTGACACATGGGCAGGAAGATGGCATGGAGGACGACTGGCACGTAGGGGGTTCAGGTGAGGAGGGGGTCGCAAGAAGGTCCAGCACACAGGAATCCAGCCCCGGTGACCCATCCCAGTAGGTCAATGTGGTCAAAGAGGCATGTGAGACAACGTGCAGTCTCTCCATGAAAAGACTGCAGGTCACCTCGCATGCCCCGTTGACGCAACGCTATCCCACGCAGGACAGGCTCAACACGGTCCGGGATAGCCACGTCCGCAGGGAGAGGAAGGCCAGTTGTTGTGCGCTCATCCCCTCCCTGAAAACGGGTCTGGACGTAGGCATCCCTGCTGGTGCCAGATGATGCAGTGACAGGATCAGGGACAGGATTACACACAGGCACCTCCGCGGCTGCCTGTGCTGCCTCCTGTCCCTGCCCCTGCACTGCACCACTAGCACCAGTGGAATCCCCACCTCCAGACCCCGTTTGTGTCCCTTCCGCGGCCTCCTCCTCCACCAAACCCCCCACCAACCTGGATGACTCTGTGCCATCTTCCTCTGTTGGACCCTGTGGGGACTCAGCCGCCCCTTCTGCTGCCGAGGAGTCCACCTCTGACCTCTGCCTCTTGGACCTACCCTCCTCAGCTGCAGCCTGGGACACGGCACCAGACTCCTCACTCCCCGACGAGATGACAATCTGGGAGGGGAGCTGGGCCTTGCATCTCCGGCTGGTGGTGCGATCCCTGCCGCTGTGCTCCACAGCACCCTCTCCGCCCTCTTCATCAGTTGACGTTGCAGACAGCAAGAGATGAAACACATACATCAGGGCACTGTACAATGGACTGATACACACATGACAGTTGCACATGAGTGGCAGTGTCAAACATCAGACATGGCATCACACTCCACGACACACATGTAATTTCAACTCACACACATGAGCATTTCCACAGCAAAATTGCACCAGGCAGCAACATCCATACACATACAACAGCATGAACAGCCGAAGGTGAGCCTGACATCACATGAAACACAGGGAGTGAACTAGACATGCACACATGCCACCACACTTACATGCATGTCCACCTCTCCTCCAACTGTCGCAGTGATGCGATTGCCATACATATCACATCTGGCATTCAGCCTTCTACATATCAGTGTCACGTGCATCCATGTTGCATCACAGTTGCACACTTGTCAAATACACACACATGCACATGTAAACAGTGCAGATACATGCAGCAGGAACCACTATCCATGTGTGACACCACAACCATGCCAACGTACATACACAGAAATTCAAACATGTGTGCTACCACCCCTGCATTTGCACAGCATGCTTACCAACACATACACCATCGACGTGTCTCACACCTAAGAGGACTCACATGTGGCAGTCTCACGCCCCTGTTCATACACATCCCTACATGGCCCTACGAAAACACATGTGCAACCTGCACACTACTGGCACACCACCACACACACAGCGTCCAATCAGTATGCATGTACACTTACCGCTTGACTCCAGACGGGTCTGCCTCTCAAGGACTTGGACGTGGAGCGCTGGCCATATGTGTCCCAGGACCCTCATCTGGTGGTCGGACAGGTGGCCCCCGGTGCCTCTTGGCATCCGCTGCCTTCAAGAGACGCAGGGTCTTGTTGAGGGTCCTGGACCTGAAGCCCTCCCAGCGCTTCTTGACATGGTGTAAGTCACGGACTGCCACCCCCTCCGCATTGATGGCAGTCACGATGTCCATCCAGATCCTGGTCCGTCCTTCATTTTCAGCGTGCAAACTCCCAAAGAGGGCATCATACTGCCCCAGGACTTGCTCCACCAGGACGCCAACTTCCCTGGCACTGAAGCTAGTGGCCCTCTTTCTCTCTGGCTGGGGGTTGCCAGTGGTGCCAGATGGTGTTGTGCCCGACATGGCAACCCCAGAGGCAGCAGTGGGTGGGCAACTGGGTCCTGGGGCTGGGCTGTGGAGCGATGGTATCCCAGTCGGGAGTCTTCAGTTCCAGCAGAGGTGGTCACAGCAACTGCACCCCTGGCTGACATGCAGGCAGCAAATAGCAGGGCACGTGGGCAGCAGGCAGTTAGGCAGCAGCAGATGGCAGGTGGGAGTGTGCTCTGGGCTCTCGGGGCAGTAATTTGGCCTTCTGGGCAGGAGCGTGGTCTTCCGTGTGTTGTTGCGTGGCCAGCTTGATACAGAGTGATTTGGCATGTGAAAATCTTGCACGTCAGCGTGTAATTCGAGGAAAGGGCCTTTGCGCGTAAGCGCGTCAGCACACGTACGCGGTTTCATTGGACCAAAGGCCCTTAGCGTGTAAGCGCTTCGGTGAAGTGACTCGCGCGGGCGCTTCCCTCATGACGTGGGCATAGTGGTTCAGCGCGCGTGAAAAAAATGCACGTCCGCGTGTGAATATGCGTAATCCGAGGAAAGGGCCTACGCGCGTAAGTGATGTGATGCGCACGGGCGTTTCCCTCAGCACGGGTTAAAGGTGAGCGGGGCAGTAATTCACTGTACGTGTTGTTTCGTGCGCCATAACAACTTCACAGCTATCAAGGACATATCTCTTCTTTTGGCGGGGGTATTGGCTACGCGTGTTTTTCTGCATCGCTCTAGTCAGACGGTGAGTCGCGCATGCTATTTTTCCCACTGCGGTTGCCCCTGTGTATCGCACCCGTTTTCGAGGTCATAGTAGCCTGTGTGTCCCACGCATACGCGTTTTTTGTGTTATTGGGTGCCACCGCGTACTGCAGGAGGTTGATTCCACACACGTAGGCTGCAGGGTTGCGTGCACGGTTTTACTGCAGTTTTGGGGTGCCTGAGCGTTGCGTGACCCGTCACTACATCACCTGGGTCACATTCAGCCTTACAGGTGCAGGGGGGCTGTTAACATCTTGCATCCCACCCCCTTCACCCCAGTTGCCCAGGAAAATGGTGGTGTACACCTCCCATGGCACTACTCCATCTGTGCCGGCACTACTACATCTGTGCCATGGTTGGGAGGCCACCAAAGGTGAGAGGCGCCTCAGCTGGGTATCCTCCTCGTGGTGGGCGTGGTCGGGGACATTCCCGGGTTGACCAGGGAGTACGGGGACTCCAGGGTGTCCAGGGTGGCTGCAGAGGGGGAAGAGGCAGGGGTGCGCCACTTCAGCACAATGTTGTGCCATGTGTCGGTGCAGTCATGCCACCACCCCCTGTGGTTCCGGGAGATGCAGCTTCTGCATCTGGAACTGGCGCCCGTGTGACCCAGCAGTCCATTTCATCGACTGCCACGTGCCCAAGGGTAGTGGTAGCTGCAGGTGCAGCTGTGGACACCACCACCCAGGCTCAGGGTCTGCCAGTGCAGTCTGCGTTGGCACTTGAAGAGCCCTTGGAATATTTCCAACAGGCCAGGAGGGGAACCGTAGGGGCACGCAGGGCTGCCCTGACCAAGACATGTGTCCCTGGGGCAGTTATGTCATCTGCTGCCCCGAACAGCCGGGTGTTGGTAAGTGCAGGGGCCGATGCACCCAACAACACCCCTGTTGTGAGTCTGCCAACCAGAACAGTTGCGGTCAATGACACTGCCACAGCGGATGTTGCTGCGCAGGGTCCATTAGAGGGCACCCAGCTGCCATTGAAGTCAGACCTTTGGTCATCCCTCCACCTGCCACTCCCTTGGCTCAATCCACCGAACCCACTGACCATACTGATCAGGGCGGCATTAGCCAGCCAGAGTCTGCGCCACAATCCAAGAGGAGGAAGGTTGCACCTGCAGCACAGGCTGGGACCCCACACACAGCCACGACCTCCGGCACGTCGAGGAAGAAGCTTTTCTGCAAACAGGAACTGGACTTCCTCGTGGACTACGTGCGGGACTACAGCCGTGACATGCTAGTGGGTGCTAATTGTGAGACTACGGCTGCCCACCGTGATACCCACTGGAAGCAAGTTGCGGAACATGTGAGTGCATTCGGCCATGAGGTGCGCACGGCGCAAGAGTGCAAAAAGCATTGGAATGACCTCAAACGCAGCGCTAAGGCTAAGCGTGTCTCAAATTACAACTTGACTCTGGTGACTGGCAGTGGGCCTGCACCAGAGGAGGAAGACCTCACTCCGCATGAGTCAATCGTTGCAGAGTTCATACCATCTTAATCGGTCGTAGGAGTGGGAGAGATGCCGGACTTTGAAGCCCAGTCCAGTGAGTGTTGATGCATGTTTGTTGAGGATGTGTGTGTTTTACTTGTGTGATGTGTTGTGCATGACTGCCACTACATGTCACGTGTACATGGTTCTGAAGTGAAAGTAATGCAATGTTTCCATGATGCATGTCTACGCTGCTGGATGGTGGACGTGTGGAGCAGACGGGGACTGTCCCCATCACCACTATTGCACCCTACTCAAATGCTCGTTAACAGTATGCCCCTCTGGCACTTCTGCATGGAGCGTGGGGTGTCCTTCCTCTCAGCACAGGGACTATGCATAGCATGACTGACGTGCATGTGTCCTCTGCCTGCAAGCGGATACTCAATGTAGGCATGCTCCCTTACCCCTCAACCCCCCCGCTCTGCACCCCAATTCCACCTTAGCACTGGTCTGCTACAATATTGCTATTGGGTACTTCCCTGTTCATGCCTCCTGTGTACATGCTAACATCCAGCGGCCAATCTGCCAGACATATGCATGCTGTGTGGTACATCCTTAGTACTTGATGCAGGGTGTCTCACTTGGACTGTGCAGAGGTCAGATGCCCCGCAGGGACATGAGTGCCCGTTCATGCTCCATGTGCATTCCACGCATGCCCCTATGTGTCCATGACTGGATGATCACTGTAATACAACTCCTGGATGACCTAGTTTAGTTTAGTTTCTTTATTTATACAGCGCACCAAACCCTGGGGTAACCGGGCGCCGGAGACTTAGGTGCAGTTACACCATGGCAAGACTTAGATGCAGTTACAACATGTCAAGAATGTACAATATACAATAATACAAGACTGTGAAATAACAACAATAAGTGTGGAAGACCAGGTTACAAGCTGGTCGACAGGGACATGCGGAGAGGAAGTACATTAGGCAGAGTTTCTGTTGGAAAGCCATGTTTTAGTTTTGGCTCTAAAAGTCCAAAAGGAGGGTTCTGTTCTGAGGTTTAGAAGCATAGCGTTCCATAGTTTGGCAGCTAGGACCGGGAAGATGGCGCCACCGGCTTTTTTTAGGGTAAATTTGGGAACGGAAAGGCAATGTGAGTATGGCGTTCTGGTTGGTCTAGTTGAAGTGTGGTTGTGGAACTTGTCTGCCAGGTATTTGGGTGCATCATTGGAGTGGCATTTATGGACAATGACGAGGGATCTGTGGGCGATTCTGTCTCGTACCGGAAGCCAGTGAGCATCTTGCCTGATGCTGGAGATGTGGGCGTTTCGTGGGATACTGAGGGCGGCTCTGAGGGCATTATTTTGACGCACCTGTAGTTTGTTCAGGTTGCGTTCTGACGTGCCGAGAAAGAGTGTATTGCAGTAGTCAATTTTTGAGAGCACTAGTGCTCTGGCTAGAGTGAATCAGCTGGAGGCAGAAAGGAAAGGTTTGCAGGCGTTGATAAGCTTATTTGTGTAAGCTGTGGATGAGGCTGTGGCATTTACCTGTCTTTTGATCGAGAGAGTGGAGTCTAGATAAACCCCAGGGGTTTTAATTTCTTTGGCAACTGTGATTAGGTTACTGTCTATGTTGATGGACGCATAACGGGGGTCTAGTTTGTTTAGCCGTGGTTGGGAGCCGACAAGAAGGAGCTCAGTTTTTTCATCGTTGAGGCATAGCCCGTGCTCTGCCATCCAGGCTTGGATCTCCAAGTATAGATTGTTGATTCTGGTGGAGTCCTCGTCATAGCACCCTGATAGGGTGATGAGAACCTGGGTGTCGTCAGCATAGTTTGTGTATGTGACACCAAGGTTGTCTAGGCGGTCAAACAATAGCTTAGTGAAGATATTGTATAGGGTTGGCGAGACGCACAAGCCTTGAGGGACGCCACATGTGATGGGGACAGGAAGTGCTGAGGCCCCCGGGGAGAAGACCCGGGTGGTTCGGTTGGTTAGGAAGGACTGGATCCAGGCAGTTGCCTGGTTAGAGAAGGCCGCTGACATCATCAGATGTTCCGTGAGGATCTGATGGTCGACGAGGTCGAAGGCTGCTGATAGCTCTAGCAGCAAGAGAATGGCTAGATTACCCTTGTCCTTTGCCTCGTCCATCTGGATTTTTAGGTCCAGTAGGGCTGACTCTGTTCCGTGCCTTGGTCTGAAATCAGATTGTCTGAGACCCGGGAGGTTGTTGTCTTCCAGGTGCTTCTGTATTTGCAGGTAGGCCACTCTGTCTAAGATCTTTAGGATGTAGGCAACATCGGTTATTGGCCTGTAGTTGCACCTACATTGCATGGCATTCCATCTGCCTTCCCAAGTCAACTGTGGCTCAGTACAGCGTTGCACACATGTTTAGGGTCTGACAATCTGTGTGGGTCACAGGCCTCAGCCTGTTTAATGGCCAATGGGCCTCATTACACGTTGTGCGCTAAAATCCGCATATTAGCGGCATGGCGCTATTAACGTGTCCGCCCTCGTAAGAGGGCGCTAATTACGCACCATTACGAGTACGCGGACACGAGCATAGCGCCATGCCGGTAATGACCCTACCGCCATGGCGCAAAAGTCCCCAAAAAGTCCCTTACCGGCATTGACGAAAGTGCAGATAGCACCTCCGCCCTCACGCTACATGCAAATTGCGGTCACCGCTATTAGCGGTCATCACTATTAGTGGTCATCGTTATTAGCGGTGACCGTAAAATAGCGGAAGCGGAAATAGCGTCATCGCGCCGGAACGGGAAAGAGCCCGGCGGCCATCTTTAAAAACACAATCCATTGCCATCCACTGCCCCCTGGACCTGTTTGGAGTGGCCTGCAGTTCGAAATCATCAGGGCCCCCCCAACATGCCCAAGGCACTGAAGAAATCGAGTGACAGGCTGCGCAAAGAAAAATACACCAATGAGGAATTGGTGATGCTGACACAGACCCTTGCGGAGAATGCTGAGGTGGTCTTCGCAAATGACATGCGCCGGCCAACCCTGTTGAGGAAGAAAGCCATCTGGGAGGAGGTCGCAGCCAAAGTCAGTGCAGTGGGCACCAGCACGCGCACTGTGCGCGAATGCAGGAAGAGGTGGGACGACCTCAGGCTGCGGGTGAGGGGCATCCTGGCGGAGAACCACCGCATTGCCAGTGCTGGTGGAGATGGATCCCCAATCCTGATGAAGGAATGGGAGGAGACGTGCGCCAACATGATTGCCGTCGAGTCGATAGAGGGAGTAGGCAGCATGGAGCTCGGCGTGGGAACCACTTCTGATGGAGGTGAGTGTACACATGACAGGATGCGACGTGAATGTACTGTACCCCCCCATATGCAAGCACAGACTCCTCTCATGCATGGACACACATCCACACATGCATCCATCCATCACCATGCCTGTGTCAGACAGACACACACACACACACACACACACACACACACATGCACACAACACCACAGACAAGTCCCAAACACTACCATGCATGGATGAGGCACTGAACTGGCACATCACCTGCATCCACAACCACTAAGTCCCAATTGCCACAACTGCATTAATAATGTAATCTGCATTAAGTAAATTGAAACGCAACCAATGCCATCCCCCATCTCGCCCCTGACAGGCTCACATACAGATGGGGAGGATGCCGCTGATGCAACACAGGCAACTGCTACATGCAAGAGGCCAAGGGCACATGAGCCGGCGGATACACCAACGACATCAAGGGGCAAGGGGGGCAGGCCGCACCAGACGAGTGCCAAACTACGTCGGAGTGCCACTGCCACGGCAGTAATAGCTGCACCACCAACTGCGGCCCCACCACCGGTGGTGAACCCACCCGCACCGATGCCAGCCACCGAGGGCCCACCTTCAGCTGCGGCAAGCTCCACTGGTGAGGCTGCCGCCACTGCCCCCCTATCCGATCTGGAGGACACCCTAGACCACGCCATGGAGATGCACACCCCAAGCCCCCCTGGATCACCAGAGCCAGTGCCATTCCACACCCCTGCATCTGATACCACAGTTGAGGACACCGTCCCTGCAATCATGTCCCCCATGTTGCCATCACCTGCTGTGGTGGATGC
This sequence comes from Ambystoma mexicanum, assembly GCF_040938575.1. NCBI lineage: Eukaryota > Metazoa > Chordata > Amphibia > Caudata > Ambystomatidae > Ambystoma > Ambystoma mexicanum. The sequence goes on from NC_090940.1 coordinate 562,102,650, forward strand.
ATCCGGGGGAACAGCCTCAAGTGCACACTCACCCAGCACTACCCACCAATTGTCCACCATCCTGCAGCGCCAACAAGACCTGTCTGTGCTGGTTGGGCAGCATGTTGAGGAGGCTGCCAATCGCAGTGACAACATCGTGGAGGCGCTGAGGCACTCCACAGAGTGGATGGATGCCAACACCAACAGGCTGTGCGATGAGATAGGGAGGCTCAGGGAGGTCCTGGTACGCATGGCTGACACTATGGACCGCCACATTTCCCAACAAGGCCAGTCTGCCCCATCCTCATCCTCTGGGTCGAGGCAAACAAGCCCCCTCCGGCGCTCATCGCGCACCACCAGGCGCACATCTGCCAACCCTCTGAATCCCCCTGAGGACAATTGAAAATAGGGGGTCGATAGGGATCCCTATGTGTGCATAGGCCAGGGCAAACCTGGCAAACACATGAGGGACTGTTGTGGGGGGTGGGGGGAAGGGTGTTATGGGTCTGTTGTGGGGGTGGGGGGAAGGGTGTTATGGGTCTGTTGTGGGGGTGGGGGGAAGGGTGTTATGGGTCTGTTGTGGGGGTGGGGGGAAGGGTGTTATGGGTCTGTTGTGGGGGTGGGGGGAAGGGTGTTATGGGTCTGTTGTGGGGGTGGGGGGAAGGGTGTTATGGGTCTGTTGTGGGGGTGGGGGGAAGGGTGGTGGGATGTTTTTTGACTTGCACTTTCACACCTTAATGTTACTCAATACACTGGTTTCCGATCTAAACACTGGCCTGGACAACTTCATTGTGTGTGTGTACTTTATTGGGGACAGGGTCCATTGTGTGCTCGTAATCATACACCAGTGCATGACTCCCCATTACCATGTGACAGTACGGAAACATGTTCCTCAGGATATTTGGTTGATCTGATACTGTCTCACAGCACGTCCCTCCTGCCCATCCCCTCTTGCAAGACCTGCATCCCCTTCACCTCCGTCCTCATCACCATCATCGTCCTCATCAGGTGCCTCTATTACTATGTCAGGGGGCAGTGGCACATTCCGTCTGATACACATATTGTGCAGCATGACACATGCCATGGTGATCTTGGCCACCTTCTCATGTCCATACAGGAGAGCACCACCAGACCTGCTAATGCACCTAAAACGTGACTTCAAAAGTCCTGAAGTCTGCTGGATCACGATGCGGGTACGTGTATGTGCACGATTGTATTCCTCCTCGTGCCTGTTCTGTGGGTTCCGTACAGGTGTTGAGGAGCCAGCTCTTCAGGGGATAGCCCGCATCACCTGTATGGGGGAATGAACAGGGTCCTGTTACTGTTCACCTCATGAGCGGCCTGTTCACATCACGCTAATTGACATTGCATTGTGATTCAAGTACTGAATTGACAGCATACATGCAGATGGTCTGTGTGGCAGCAGCGTGCAAGGGGGAGGTTGACCCTGCAAGTAGTAAGGCAACATTAATGCCTCCACCAGCATTTGACATGTCCTGGGTGAGGCCAGGTCTTAGGTGTCCCTGTCCCAGGCAAATTTGGTACCACACTGCGAGTGTACTGTCATTCTGACACCAATGTGGCCATGCTGTGAGGCATCACTTCAGTGGCGCTATAGGTGTGTGGTTCAGTGCTATGTCTAGGGGTGATCCCTTTGCATTCATTCAAGGGCGCATTGCTGGATTGATGTTGTGCTGCGCTGATTGTGTATTACTATCTTGACGCCATGTTGCAGATTCTTGTGAGAAGTGGCGTGGTGGGATGTTCAATGTGGATGGATGTGTGATATTTTGCAACCTGCATTATTGTCGATGTTGTGCAGCTTCAAATTGCATGTGGGTTCATTCCAAGTACATCGTGGCCTTCCCGGATGCACATTGGTGTACATCTGTATGTCCTTTTCTCCTACGGACGACAGTCGACACCCTGTTGCAGTATGTTTCTCTCCCTCCCCCCCCCCAATCACGTTGCCATGTGCTTGCCCTGCTACTCACCGAGTAGCCACAAACGTTGTCCAGGGTTTCGCTCCATGTAGCGTGGGATAGTTGAGTTCCGCTGGACCATGGATTCATGTGTTGATCCTGGAAATCTGGCACAGCAATGTGTGATCATCTTGTTGGCGTCACATACCATTTGGACATTGATAGAGTGGAATTGCTTCCTGTTCCGGTAGACTACTTCATTGTGATGTGGGACCACCAATTCCACATGTGTACAGTCGATGGCCCCAATGCAACTTGGGATGCCTGCCAGTGAATTGAAGCCAACTTTTGTGTTTGCATTCTCCTGGCCAGTCCGTGGCATGGATATGTGTTCAGGTGCATGCTTCAGGAGGGCATCGAGTACCTGGTTCAGCGTGCGTGTGAATACTGGTTGTGAGATGCCATGCATCTGTCCCACTGTATGCTAGTAGGTGCCTGTGGCCAGGAAGTGGAGCACACTCACCACCTTCAGTTGCGGGGGGATGGCAGTTCTGATGTCTATGTGGCTCACGATGTCGTCGTGGATCATGTCCGGGATGCTGGTGATGGTAACCCTGTCCAGACGGTACAGGGTGTGTATCTGCTCAGGGGTTAGGTTGAATGGACTGGCTCTGACCCTGGGGATTGGTGGGTGCCTCTGTGGTATGCATAGGTGCCGTTGTGGTGCTTGCTGTGCCTGTCTTGCCCTCCTCCTCCTCCTCCTCCTCCTCCTCCTCCTGCGTCTCCTTTGTGCTGCCTGTTGTAGTAGCAGCTGCGCTGCTATGAGGTCCCCCAGGCCATTTACTGCTGCCAGTATTGGGACCATCTTTGTGTGGGAAGGGGTGTGGGAAGGGGTGTGGTGTGCTCCTTTTGAGCTGCCACAGTCTCCATTGCCTCCACCTGTGCTGATTGTGTCCACCTGTGGCAGGTGGGAACACTGCTCATTCCTCTTAACGGGTGGTCCGCGATGCCGGTATTAGCACCATGGCGGTAAGGGGTTTGGGTGGATTTACCATGCCGCTATTGGCATGTCCACTGGCCTTGTGATGCTGTGCTAATAGCGGCATGGCGTAATTTACGGGATGGAGGGTCGCGCGCACACGGACTGCCCGCTATTAGTGGCACCGTAATTTGCGATGCCGCTAATAGCGGTGTGCCGGGTCGTGATCCGCATGGGGATTTAACGTTACCGGTATTCCTTTACCGGTAACGGTAAATCCCTACCGCCATCCGTGTAATGAGGCCCAATGACTCTGTCCAACTGGTGTAGTGTCTTCTTCACACGTGGGTGTACTCCAGAGGTTTCATCATGTGTCCTGCTTACTGTCCCATCATCATTTGCTTTGTTGTCACTTGACTCACATGATGCTGTTGATGCTAGTCAACACTGTCTGTCAATACACAGGTCTATGGTAAGCCTTTTGATACCATGCTAGGCATCCCTGCTTTTGCACTTAGGGGGAGGGGTGGTTTGCTTGTAGACATGCTACCCATTGAATGCACATTGCACGTGATGCCTGAAGTTGACCTTGCACTGCCTTCACATTTTCTGATACACACCATGAAGTCCTTGTACATGTAGTTAGTGAGTAACATACATATTTGCTTCACTGCATAGACCCACTTCAGTGAAAACTGCCACCTTTCCACAGGTCTAATCACAGAAGCAATTTCAAGTTTACCCAGCATGCATGCCAGGTTCTATTTTGTGTGTCACATGTCTGCCTGATGTGTTTGGTGTTGGTGTGTGTATGTGTGTGTTGTGTGCTTCTACCATGTGTAGTGACCTTTTTCCTCTCTTTTTTTCAGGTGATGACGCAATGGAGCCGGAGGATGGTGTTGTCATGCCAGGCACACAGTTGTTATCACTACATCAACCCAGCACAAGTGGGGGTCGTGGGGTGGTAGGCCACAAAACCCCCCAAGTGCTACAGTCCATCTTGTCTCTGGCTGCCTATGAGTCCAACCCTGATGAATACTCTAACGACCATGTCGAGTTGGATGAGCATCAGGTCCATAAGTCAGGGGTGAGTGATTCTGATGTGGACACTCCTCTGTCTGCGACACCTGCACTGAGGGGTCAGACAGTCTTGGAACCTCCACCTGTGGTGGATTGGGACGCAGGGTCACCCTCCACACCAGTCACTGATGTGCCTGGTACATCACGTCGAAGGGGGCATGTAGTCGTGCAGCCTTGGGCGGTGCCAACACAACGAGGACACCCAGTCCTTGGGTCCCGCAGGGTCAAGCCCAGCAACGCGGTCACCGCGTGCAACCGCTGCATACTGAGTGGGAGCAAGATATGACTGCCAATTCTGAATGCCCGGGGGCAGCAATGGAGAACATCGCTGAGAGCATGGCGCGTGTGGCCCGATCTGTGCTCCCCCCTGCTAGGCATGTGCTTCTCCAGCAGCAGGCAGCACGGTCCACGGCCCGCTCACTCAGGCTGGGCATGGCGGCCTCAGACAGGGCACGCCAGGCTGAAATGTTGTCTCTGCGTGAAGCAATTGCTGCTCACGCAGAGGCGCACATGGAGGCCCTGAGGGAGGAGTTTGCTTCCCTCAGATCCACTCTGGGTGTCCTTCTGATGTCCCAGAGGAAGCGGGCAGAGGAGAGGTTTGCACAGCTTGAGCGTACCATCTTGGCTGAGCTACATGCTTGCCAGGAGGTGCAGCGGTTGTCCAGCCAGGCCTTGCAGGAGGAACTCCGTGTTACACGTGCTACCTTGCAAGAGGAAGCTCGTGTATCACGGGAGGTTCTGCATGGAGACCTACGTGTCATCGCCACACAGAACCAGGCTCACCCGTCCGGCAGACTTGCTGCCGATGAAGGGCAAGCTGCGGCTAGGCGTGGTCATGCTCCTGTGCCATGCTCTGCTTTCCAGGAAGAGCCAGACTCGGACGACAATCTATCTCCCGCATAGGTCGGGCTGTGCAGGTGTTGAGCCCATGGAGGTTTTTTTTTTCTCAGCATCATCGCATGTGGTTGTTGAGCAGCACCCTGTACCTCTCCCCTCCTGTGTTCCTCCCCCCCGGGTCGTTTGTGGCCATTTTTGATTTTTCTTTTAGTTTAGTTAGTTAAGTTTCTGTTTGATAGTTAGTTTAAATAGGTAATGTAGGTTTTTCATAGTTAGTGTAATTAGTTAATATAGTTTAAAATTGCTTGTCTATTGTGCTTTCATGTGACGGTGTGGTGCTTTGTGGCTTTTGAAAGCATCCACTGTCTGTTCCAGCTGGGCCCTTCAAGCTTGTCTTGTGTATGTGTTTGCTGCTTGGGGGTCCTTGACTCACATATGCCACTCCTGCTTCCCTTATCCATGGGCTCGGAAGGATGGTTCGGTGCAACAGCCTATTACACAAGGGCTTTGGACTGTCATATATATGGCATGTCTGCTGCTGTGGAACTTGTGTTGACACCCCTAGTGGGGATGATTGGGGTGTAATTGATCACTGTTCTTCTTTTGCTAGATGGGGTGTTTCATGATTCATGTGTACATTCATTGCTATGCATTGTGTAGTATGTGTCTTATCTTTACATGTGCTTGTTGCAATTCATGCCGTAGATAGTGTGTTCCACACTTTGGCTGTGAAAGACGGACTGATGGTGTGATTTCTGATGTACTTCTCTGACATGGTCCAGTCATGAAATGCCTGAAGAGACACACACAGATGAATCGAAAGCATTAACCATGTGCTTCATGGCCTTTCTGCAGGGGGATGAGCCTCCAGACCACCTTTGCCAAGAGACATGGGCCATTGGACGTATGCAATCTGGACACGTTTGGTGGTGCCGACATGCGCATGTGTGCGCAAACAGAGGCACAGGGATTGTAATCATACATCCGAAAACTGCCGACGTGTTTCAAGGGACTCCAGGCAAGGTGAGCAGCACAGGGGGGGTCACAAAACAGCAAACCTTCCACCAGGTCAGTTGCACATGCATGCTTAGTAGCAGCACTGACGATGAGCTTGGACAAATATTGGTGTTGAAGCGCACAATACAGCTCAGATGTGTTAGTGGACTGATGGCTAGTTGATAGCGAAAGTTGTCTGGGGAATCCTGCAGGGGCAGTGGCACATACCATCCGGTCCACCATGGGCCATTGAGGCACTTGTATTAGCCATGTAGTGTTCTGAGACATGGAAAGAAGCAGCTCACAGGGACAGACAGCAAGGGACATACTGGGGTGCAGTGCATTTCATTTCCGAGTGGAATTTGCAACATGCACTGCCTACTTTATTTTGGTCATGGTGGTACATGACTTGTTCTAAAATCATACTTTGCCATATGCGTCTGTCTGCTTACCCAGGGAACATTGCATGTGGTGTGAATCGAGACACATTGGTGGTCCATTTGCCACGCACCCAGCGGCGCCTGACTTACTGCATTGACTGAGTATGAACCATCACAGGGGTAATGCTACGTATGGATTGTCTGTTTGCAGAGTAGTTTGTTACTTTGGGGCATATTTGGTGGTGTGTTTGTGTGTTTTGGGCACACACATATTATTAACTGTGGCTCTCTTTGCAGCATTGAACTGCTCCTGTTACCGGCCCTGAGAGTGCGCAGGCAGGAGGCCAGCACTCACCCCAGAGATAAGTTTCTCTTTGACTTCCATTTGAGTAATTTGCTGCTATGTGCATGATGAAAAGTTTGGTCTTATTGTGTATGTGTTAATGTGAGTACTACATTTTTGTGCATTCCCTACTTTCCCGTGTCAATCCTACTCCCCTCTCCTGCCCCTCAGTCTGGTTATCCAGTATGCCAATGCCTGTCCCCACTGCATATCCCTGACCCTCCTTCCCCACCAGGGTCTTAGAGGCCTGTGTGAGTTTGACCTTGCAGGCACCCAGACCACGGTGGGGGTGGTTGGTTCGTGCCACTCCTGCGCCTGTACACGGGAGCTGTGACAGTACACATCCGTTCATGGTGCATCATTCTATGTTATGTACCACACATGGTACACATCCTGTTGTGACATTGTTTTACTGTGCTACCTTGGTTGTTAACATCATTGAGGTAGTACTTGGCGTTTGTGGCGTACTGCTACTTCAAGTCATATACTAGAGGCTGTTTTGGTTTGTTTTCCTGCCTGCAGGCTATTTGCTTGGCTTCTGTGTTGGCCTGCTTTGAGTTCTCTTGGATTTGGTGCTTTTGCAAGTCAAGGTGGACTCTGAGGGTGCTGGAAACTTTTTACACACAAGGTGGGAGATGGTGACAAAGGGGAAGGGTGATCCTGTGGCCAGATGAAATTAAAGGATGAGGCTGAATAACCCAGGTGCAGTTGTTCAGTGGGTCGTGGTGATTTGTGAGGGGGATGTTTTGTTATTCATAGTTGCCTTGCCCTGCAGTGTGATGGGCACCCTGACATTGTAATTGTGGTATCCTATGTACATGATGTATTCTGCTGATCAATGCCTGTTCATGTGTTGTATTTACCTTTCAGGTGTGAGGGGATAGTTGTGGTTTGACATGCTGGGGTGTACACATGGTGAATGTTCACATGTGATGTGTAGAGGACACTGATGGTCACTTGATTGCACATGCATATGTTGAGTGCATGTCCCTACTGACCCACACACTCGCACTATTATCCACTACATGTACAGCCACCCTTCCATGTCCACTTGTACACTCTGTTTGCCTTCGGGTGCCCACTGTGTCCCTTCAGCACATGTTCTATGAACAATTGTGGATCCTGTACATGCCTAATTTGCTTTTTGATGTAGTTTGCCGCTTGGATGTGATGCTCAGCGTGTGCATCGCACACGATGGCTGTTCACTGTGCTGTGCACTGAGCAGTGTGTTGCAGGAGGTGGCCACGGCACACAGAAGCTGCAGTGTTGATTTTGCAATGCACATTGTGCATGTAGACAGGCATTCATTGTTATGTTACAACTACAACTTTTGGAATGCATTTAGGTATGACATATTTTGGGTGGGAGGTTGTTGGTCAGTCATTTCATCCGATTCCATGTCAGGCATCATTGTCTGATGCCAATTTACATTTTTCACATGGCAATGTGTACCTTATTGGTACTGTGTTGGTGAATGGCTATTGCTTGCCATGTCATGTCGTGGTTTGGGAGGGTTTTGAGTGACATACCAGTGATAGTCATGGCCTGTTTTGCAGGTCTGTGTGATTCACACCTCGCATGTGTGCCTTTTGGTCACACAGGATTGCTTGTGTTTAAGTAGCTAGGGATGCACACAATGTGGCAATTCCATGGCAACAATCTCAGGGTGGTAAGGTTGTGACAGTTGGCTGTCTCTTTGTCATCATCGATTGTCACCTGGTATGTGCCAGGCCTGTGTGCACTCTGCAGGGTTGGGAGTTTAGGTGAAAAATGTGGCCACAAGCTGGGCCCGGGCTGCCTCGCCACATGCCCTATCCCCTCCCATGTGCAGCGACTGTGCCTGTGGTTGGGGATGTGGGGGCACCACCATGTCCACCGGTACACCTTGCCGTGTTGCAACATTGTGCAGGACACATGCTGCCACAATGATCCTGCACACTACTGGGGGTGCATAGAGTAGCTGCCTGCCAGAGCGGGCAAGGGAGCGGCAACGTACCTTGAGCACTCCGAATGTGCGCTCCACTAAGGCCCTGTTTGCAATGTGGGCGGCGTTGTATCTTACCTGGGGTGGTGTGGTGGGGTTCTGAATTGGCGTCATCATGTGGTTGCTTAGAGGGTAGGTACTGTCCCCTGGAGAGGTGACAATAGTTGTGATTATTGGGGTTTGTGTATTTGTGTGTGTGTGTGACATGCATGCATGTGCATGGGCATTTGTACTAACCTAGGAGCCATATGTCGCCATGCTGCCCAGCTTCCAGGGCCCGGCTCAGGGCGGACATACTGTATATGAAACTGCCATGGGTGGAGCCAGGGTAGTTTGCATAGACAGAGGTGATGATTCCCTTTGCATCGCATACCACCTGTACGTTGATGGAATGCCAGTGCTTGTGGTTTCGGTAGATGTGCTCAGTGGCCCTAGGTGGATGTAGGGCCACATGGGTGCAATCTATGGCACCAAGCACTTTGGGGAAGTGTGCCACCCTGTAAAAGTCCTGGACAACGGCCTGCCTTTCTGTGGGTGTTCTGGGCATGTATATGTGCCTGCGGACGGAGGGGTGCGCTGTCATGATTGCCAAGACCTGGTATAGGCAGCGTGACTGCGTGGTCTGTTAGACCCCCCTCCCACTATGGCATTAGTCCGCTGAAAAGACCCAGTGGCCAAAAATGCAGGACATTGAGCACCTTCTCCAAGGGGCTCAATGCTTGGGAGCAGAGGGTAGGGGATCTAAGGTCATCTTCCCACTCCCTGACCAGGTCTAGGATGATACGGGGTGGAAACCTATACCCGCCATAGACCTGGTTGTCAGGCATCCCAAAAAGGCTTGTCCGTGGTGAAAAAATGCGTGCCCTGGCTATTCTCCTCCTCCTGCGGTGTCCCACGATCAGTGCTGCGACAAATGGGGCATTCATCGTAGCTATATATACGTGTTTGTTGTTTGCGTGCACTTTTATACTGTGTGCGGGGACGGTTCCGCCTGCCTTCATGTGGCAGGCGCATTGACGCCTGTGCGTGTCTTTTGCCGTGTGCGGGTTTCCCGTATTCGAATCCATGAATACGGGTTGTTCGCGTGCGTGTGGGCGTTCCGTATAGTTCCCTGCAGTACTTCCCCAGTTACGCCTTCTTTTTCATGCGTTATTCCCCATTCCGCGTGTTACGCCCACTGTTCTGCCCACTTTTGTTGTGTGTGCCGCGCTATGTGCGCTTTTGCTGTGTTTGATGACGTGTGTGCCCGTGTGCGCCATGCACGGATTTGGCGCACAACCAGTGGGAAACAAGCACAGCGCCTTCCTTGAATCGCACGCGTGCGCGTGCTCTTGCTTTCTCACGCTTGCGCCACCTTGCACCTGCTTGCGCTGGGATTTTCAGCGCACGTTTGTTCCATGAATCGACCCGTTTGTGTTTCAATTAATAAAGTGCTGGTCTACTAGTTGCTGTTAAAGTCTCAAAAGGCGTACAATTAGATCTGTGTGACACTCTGAATATGCACACCCAGCTTGTTGGAATCAAAACCCCATGTGAAGCTATTGCCCTCATTAATTTGTACTGGATTCACTCCACTATTGAGACTGAGCGCTTCTTTCAGGACATGATATCTATTTTAGATCTTATCACGAATGAGTGCTCTATTGATCATGTGACCATAGTAGGTAATCTTAATCGGCATGGCCTCTCTGGAAAGCCATGTAAAACCAACCCACTTGTACAACGGTGGTTATCCTTAATGAAAGAGCAGCAATTTCTTATGATTAATGGTGCGATTAAGGGCGATCTACCGCCCCACAGAGGCCACCAATCTGCCATCATTGACTACATCTTCACTACCAGACATATTTTCGCTGTTGTCGAACACTTCCAAATAGTTCCACAAAAATATAGTGATAATGAGCTACTTTCCTTGACCTGGTCGATGTTCAGTCCCTCACTCATCCCTCAATATTAAAAATCAACTCTCACTGTCTCTGGGGGTAGGAATAGATTTAGATGGAAACCTACATAATTACCCCATCTTCACTCATTATTGCAAAATCGTGATTGTTTGTTTACAACCAAGTTGGCCAAGTCAGATGGCATGTACGTAGCAGCTTTGCAATTATTTATAGAACAGCCACGTACACAGCCAAACCAGTTCATAAGCATAAACACATTTCTGATCATGATTTGTGCAATAAGAAAACTGATTTACGTACCAGTCTTAGACATTTGACTGGATTGCCCCTTGAACTTAGAATCATTAGAACAAAATACCTCAAGTCACAGTACAGGAATTGGCTTAAGTCACGTAAAGCTCTGATCATGCAGAAAGATGCTGAGCACATGCTGCACACCCTAGCCTCTAAAAATACTGCCTCCATTTGGAATATGTTAAATCAGGCAAGCCATGATCCTCAGACTTCCTTCCAAATTAATGCAGTCCAAGAACATATCTGGATTCAGTACTTCCAGACTCTTTATGCTCGAGCACATCAATCTCAATCTCAATGTGCTCTAGTCCTGAATTACATGTTTACAGACACCAATATCCAATTTCAAAAAAAGTGACATTCTATTTCAAATGACCAAATTAAGCTTTTCCAGAGTTCTTGGACCTGATAGGCTCACAAATGTCATGCTGAAGACCCATCCTGAATTCTGGGCTGCTATATTACGGATTACTTTACTTTACTTTTAATATATATGATTTGTATTGCGCATCAATGGACCCGGAGGCATAATGGCGTGGACAGAACACAAAACAGATGCTTGTAGAAATAGCCTTAACAAATAAGAGCCATGAAGCGTCGGAAGACAGGACAAGGCGGAGCTTAAGCAAACAGCCAGGTCTTCAACTTTTTCCTTAAAATGCTTGAGTTGCTGTTCAAGCCTTAAGTCCAGCTGAAGGTTGTTCCAAGCAGCAGGAGCCACCACTCCAAACGCTCCCTTTTCTGCATTTTTTTTTCTGCTTCTAGTGATGGTCAGCATTTTAAGCTTGTTGAGCATTCTAGAAGGGATCTTACACACTATCCGATCCCTCAGGTAACTTGGCATGATCCCCAGGAGACACTTGTAGGTAATCATGAGGAGGCAAAAACAAATTCTAGCCTCCACAGGGAGCCAGTGTAGAGCTCTTCTTGCCGCTAAGACATGATCGCATCTCGCAAGACCCATAACAACCCTAACAGCCCCATTTTGGATCACCTGTAAATGATTAGTTTCGGCTTTACTAATGCCAGACAGGAGACTACAACAATAGTCAATTTTAGCGCCTATTATGGCTCTCGCTAATGTTTCAGCATTGGCCTGAGAGATGAGGGGACGCATATGGAAGAAGAGTATGAGATAATAGGCTGCTCCCGACATCACATTCCCCACATGGGCTTTCATTGAAAGATGTTGATCTAGAATAATCTTTTTGCGTGTGTTAATCTTCACATTGCCTAGATGGAACCTCCCGTAGGCAGGATCCTGTTTAGTGAGTACGCTGGGAATGCTGCAATCATTAGCTCAGTCTTTGACCTATTAAGGGATACACCATTCACAGCCATCCAATTTTCTTTGATAGTATAGGCTTTGTTCAATCTGGCTTCATCTGATGCTTGGGACCCTTCCAGTGGGATGACACACCGGGTATCATCTGCAAAGTTGGTGAACCAGATCCCTTCCTGGTCCAGCATGGCAAAGAATGGAACGGTGAATATATTATAGAAACAGGGGGAAAGACTGGCTCCCTGTGGTACTCCATATTCAGTCGGTATTGCAGCTGCTTCCGCAGTTTCTGAGCAGACGTAGCTTAACCTGTTCTGGAGGAATGATGCGACCCAGTGGGAAGCTGCTAGGGAGAAGAAAGCCACCTCTTCGAGCCTGGCGACCAACATATTGTGGTCGACCAGGTCGAAAGCGGCAGAAAGATGTAAGAGCATAAGCATAGAGGCCAAGCCTTTATCAGTTTGCGAAAGAAGCCTTGACTTGATTTCCAAACTAGCCATCTCAGTACTGTGCCGGCCCTAAAGCCTGATTGTCAGCAGTTAAGAATAGGAAATGAGTTGAGATGGAGGGCTACCTGGTTATAGGTCACCTTGTCCAAAATCTTCAGTAGAAAGGCAGAATTGGTTATAGGCCTATAGTTCAACAGGTCTTCACTTGGAAGGTCAGGTTTCTTTAATAGCTGGGTGATCCTAGACCGTTTGAGGTCATCAGGAACAATGCCCTCTCTGAATGATGCATTAACAAACTGAAGTGCGACATCAAGAAGGGGGGGGCAGGTTTTAATGATGATAGAAGAGTATTGGTCCCCTTTACAACTAGTGGTCTTAAGATGCACAACCACTCCTGTCAACTTCTCCAAGGTGATCGGGGAGAAGGTGAATTCAGGAACAGTGGGGCATCATTTGAACTCACTGCAGCTTCAAGTGCCGACCACCTTGGCATCACAAGTTTTTTACCTTGGATATTAGACTTGATGCCCTGCATGTTAGCACCCATCACGTCCTGGATCGCTTGACACCATGATGTGTCTTTAACTAGATCGGGGGCTGAAGTAGACTCGAGCTCCTTAAGTATTTTAAAGAGTTCTTTCGTCTCTGATTTGGCCACAACAATCCTATCATTGAAGGAATTTTTTTTCGCTTCCAGAGGAGTTGTTTTGTATGCTCTGGTGGCTGCTTTGTATAGAGCCAATAGACTAGGGGTGGGATTCGCTTTCCAGCTGTAATAGAGATTAAGCATACAGGATTTGAGTCTGCGAAGATCAGGTGTAAACCATGGCTTATTCTTGGGTTGCACTCTTCTTTTCCTCAATTTTTCAGGAGCCAGACAATTAGTAATGTCCGTGAGGGTGGAGATCGGAGCCTTTGACATACTCTGCACCGGACATTAAGGTGAGAAGGCGATGGCATTACCTAACAATGGGTTAATTTTCTCCAGTGTAAGTGAACGTGGATTTCTACCCTTAGTGGCAAACACGTCTTTACTTATATTCTTGACAGGGAAGGCTGATAGAATAACAAAATTAATAAAATAATAGTCCGACCAAGGGCCATTATTTTATTAATTATATCTAACTTAATGTTGTCAAATGTCACCAGATTCCGTCATCATGGCAGAAATCAATCATAGTTCCCATCTTCAAGAAGGGTAATCGTGAGCTCCCTGAGAGCTATCGACCTATTGCTCTCTTGGATGCTCTGGGAAAACATTTTGCTTAGCTGATTTTACAGGATTTTAATTGTTGGATAACAGAACAACATCTACATGACAAATTTAAAACAGGCTTTGTAGCAGGTCTAGGCACAGCTATCAATTTGACGATCATGACTGCCATAGAAATGTATGGAAAACAAATGAACCAACCAATGTATATGGCTTTTCTGGACTTTAAGAGCGCCTTTGATTCTGTGTCTTGTGAATTGCTAATGGACAAATTGGCCAACGCTGCTTGCCCACTGACGTCCACACCCTAGTTTCTCAGCTCCATTCAAACCCCTCTGTTCAAATCCACTTATCCCTAGATGGGAAACTATCATCACCTATTCCGACATACAGAGGCCTGAAGCAAGGCTGCATCTTGCCCTCAGCATTATTTAACTTCTTCATCTCTGATTTGAATCTCCATCTAGAACAGGTTGTTTCTGATCCTCCCAAAATTGGTAATTGTGCCATTCCTTGGCTGCCTTATGCAGATGATCTACTGCTTCTGTCCAAGACTCCAAAACGGTTGCATAAACTGCTAAAAGCATTACAAGAATATACTGAGACCAAACTGCTAACAATGAATCTGGCTAAAACCAACGTCATGATCTGTGCGACTTCCCATCACACCAGACATTGCTCCTATAAATGGCTGTTGTACGGTTCCAGTCTAGCAGTGGTAACTGAATATCGATATCTTGGTCTTAACACCAATAATCACCCTTGTGATCTACCCTACTGTTTGGAGCTAAGGAAGGAGGTACAGGCATCTGTCGCTCAGGCTTGTATAATCCATCATAAGAATGGAAAAGTTACCTTTTTCCCCCTTTGATAACGTACTACAAACAGAAATTATGGATTATGGCGCTGAATCGAGGGTGTGGAAAAAGATGGCCTTCTGACTACATCTAGAAGGCCTCTTTTGCAAGCAGGTGCTTTGCTTGCTGGCAAGTCAATCTATGTGTGAACTGGGGTTGCTTTCTCTTGGAACTTCCTATGTGTGAAAATTGTGTATCTTACTAAGAAAGTGTCTACTTGCTGATGCTCCGAATTCTCTGTGGTTCAACCTAGCTTCTTATGTTAAAAATGTAGAGGATGGAAACCACTAGGGGGCGCGGACAGCAATGGCCACCAGATCTGAGGCGCCCGACCCAGCGACGATAATAGATATGAAATAGAGTGTTTTACTCACTCATAAATAAACAACAAGCATGTGGAAAGGTTTGTGAATGTGCACAGAGTGCATTTTTGCAGTGATCATATGAGAAAGGGGAAGAAACGGCTGTGAATCTGCAGGGACTGATCCACATCTCCTCTTCCCGCCGTAAGCAGAGCAAGAGAGACGGGAAGTGAAGGCACCAAACGTTCACTCAAACGTCAAACACCCAGAGAGAGAGGTTCCATCCGGGTGCGGCTTCCCTCGGCATTCGGCAACCTCTTCCGGCGGATTCCTAGCCCAGGATGTGAAAGGCGTGGCGGGCTGGGAAGAGTTCAACGATAAAAGCAGATGCGAGCAGGAGAAAATGCCCTCTGCTGTATGCCGATGTGCAGTGACACCCGGACCGCACCCGAGATTGCAGAAGCTGCGCTGGAGGACCTGGACACTATAGGGACGGAGCTGAATTACAGCGGACCGGAAGAGAGCACTGTGATCACAGTGCAAGCAGCAATAAATCAACGGACAGAAGTGAGCGGTGCTACCGTGGGAAAAGACGAGCCTGGTCTGAGCGGGAAGTGGAGGAGCTAAGAAAGAGAAGAGAAAGCTTGCTGGCAGGCCCCACAGCATATAATGAAACAAAGCAACCTAACCTCCGGTGAAGAGCGGGTGGCGAACACCTAACCGTGCAGGGACCCAAACGGAATACCCAGCCTAAGGGGAAGCGTTGTGTTGAAGCCTTGCACCACGTGGACTTCGCAGCAAGAAGGAGGACGCTGTGTGGAGACTCCTTGCCCCGAGACGGAAGGTAAGCGGCTGCCCCCGCTTAGTGCTTCCCTCACGCACCACAAGAGCCCCGGCCCGTGCACAAAGGGAACAGGTACAACCCACAAAAGGCCAGCACTACCTTAGCGGAGCTCATGCAGTGCCCCCTCACAAAGCCCCCATCACCCGACATAGGCGCAATGCCCCTCGCTTCGGGATAGAAAGACCAGCTCAGAAGATCTGATCACCTCCCTCACGGTGAAGCAAGGAAGGGGAGGGAGGCCGGACTGATGGGGTGAAGGGGCCTACCTGCACGAGAACAGTAATACCAGGGACAATAGATTAGAAAAGGTCCATCGGGCTGTCCTACCATCATGCCCTCATAGCCTGCTGAGCATACCAAATTGGACATTAAACAGAGGGGGTCCCAAAGGAGGCATAATAAAAGTGAGGCAACTGTCGGAAGGATTGAGAGCAAGTGAGGAGGCGCCTGGGAAGAGTTGAGGCATCGTGAACCCCCTGCGGGCAGTAACAAGGGTAGAGCACCTCCTCTAGCAAGACGGGGTCCACCTCCCATGAGAGGGATAGCAGCGGAGCAGCCCATAACGTCAACCCTGCTCTGCAGGGGAAGGGGAACGAGACTGAGAAACCTGGACAAACACTCCCTTTTCTCCATCTGAAGGTGCAGTGAGAACCCTGGAAGCTTGGGGAAATCCCACGGGGGATCCCCCCCAAAAACCCTGCAACCCTTTGGGTTCAGACAATCATAAAAGAATGAAGGCAGCTGTAGGGAGAAGCTTGGACAGATTACAGCAGTACAGGAGAGGGGAGACCCGGTCCACAGGGAGCATCAACATGAGTGGAGCAGCTACTAAAGATGAATTTGTAGGGATTATGTCGGAGATCCGCGCTCTGCGCTCAGACATACAAGTTTCAATATCAGACATCAGAGGAAAGGTGGAATCTATTGAGAGCAAGGTAGAGAATTTGGAGCACAATCAGGTCACTATAGACCTAATGGAAATGAAGCTCAATGCACGTATGACAGAAATTGAAATGAAGGAGGAAGAAGTCACCCTTAAAATGGATGACATGGAGAGCAGGGAAAGGAGATCGAACCTAAGGATAATCAGGGTTCCGGAGATGGATGGTGAAACACCGGCCATGATGGAGAAGAAAGTTCAGGAATTGGTCAATTACCTTTTTGCTTCAGATGGAGGCAAAATGGAGCGCATTGAAAGAGCCCACAGAGGGGGCCGGGTGTTTGCAGCAGGGCCAAGATCGATAATTGTGAAGTTTTTGAGTTTCAAAGAAAAGACTGAAATCCTCATGATGGCAAAACAGTTACAAGACATAATGTATCAAGGAGCTAAAGCAAAGATTTTTCAGAATTTATCAAACTTCACACTGAGCCGGAGGAGAGCATGCAAACCGCTCACTGCCTGGTTGGCGAAAAGTCTGTGAGATATTGCTGGGGCTATCCCTTTGACCTCACCTTTGAATAAAAAGGGGAAGAGTATCGAGTGGTCATCCTGGAAGAGGCAAAACAAGTACTGAAGCACTTAACTGAGCAACCCGAAAGAAATCCAACAGGGCCCAGCCAAACTCAAATCCCGCAAACACAGGATTCTGAAAGGCCTCAGCAATGGCGCAAGAAATCCAAGATGGGGCGGAAATATGCTAAAATGAGCCCGGCATCGCCCTCGAAATCACTGTGAAGGTAGGGAAGGACTAAACCAAGCTACAAAGCCGTTCGGACACATTCACAATGAAGAAAAAGGAGTTATAAAACAGTTTAGTCACATGGGTAGTGACCCGAGTGGCCCTCAGACCTGTGAGGGCGTCTCATCTCACTGAACTTAGGTCAGGCACAATGACCGCGGCTCGATCATGGGGTTGTTTCTTACCCATAATTTATTTGTTGGGTTCAAGTTGTTACTGGTTCAAGGGGGGATGGGAGGGAGGGTTGCACACGGGGGCACAGGCGTGGAGGTGCACCTCAAACCGCGAGAGGTAAGGTTGATATCTGGCTGAACAAGGGGATGAGGCCAAGAACTAAGTGGGACCCAACCTGAGAAGGACAACACCAGGTGATCTTTGTCCGAGAGTAGGGCCCCTGAAATGCGGGACTCTCAACGTCAAGTGGCTGAACTCACCCACTAAGCGATCATTACTAGTGTGTGAGTTCGATAGGGCTGACCTAGAACTGCTCTTTATCCAAGAGACGAGATTAAGGGAAAGGGAAGAAAAGCCATTGAAGGGGAAGTGAATTGGCCAAACGTATTGGGCCTCATTGGACCACAAGAAGGGAGGGGTGGGCATGATCCTTCATAGAAGATTGAAGTTAGAGAACCTGGAAGTCCAATCCCTTATGGACGGGAGGCTCCTGGTGGTGATGGGGGAATGGGAAAGGACCCCAGTTACACTAGTGGGTGTATATGCGCCCAATCAAGGCCAAGGAACATTTAATACGGAAGCCCTCATGAAAGCGGTGGGGGTAGCCAGAGTTCATATAATAATAGGGGGGATTTTAACACTTCGGCTATCCCACAAATAGACAAATTACTCAAGTGATCTCTAAGACCCCTCATAAAGGTGAAGCAGGATACTTTCAGAGGAATCTAGTGGAGATGGACCTGATTGATGTCTGGAGGACGGTGAACCCAGATGTAAAGGGATTCACATTTAGTTCAGCGGTCCACGGGACATTCACTAGGTTAGATTGCCTTCTGGTCGCTAGGGGGGACAGATCTTTAATAACAAGCAGTGAGATCCGCCCCATAGGGTGGTCTGACCACGATATGGTAGCCGCAACAATAAAAATGGAGGGTCACAGAAGGCCGAAAACAAGTGGAGGTGCAATGAATTCCTCCTAAAGGACAAGCTCTACTCACAAGAATTGATATTGATATTTTACTTCTATCGCGCTAGTACACAAGTGTTTCAGAATGCCACAAGGCAAGGGAAGGGAACAGAGGAGAACTAAATAGCGATCTTACTAGGCCCAGTAAAAATGAGAATGTGCAAGTGCGTGGGAGAGGGGCAGGGGAAAAGTGCATGGAAGGGGGAGAAGTGGTAAGTGCGAAGCAAAGGAGAAACAGATAAATAATAATACATTAATACATAATAAAGGCAACAAACAGTGGTAGTGCAGCCAGCAATTTGCAAGTACTAGGTTTAAGGCAGCAGGCAGGGTAGGTCTGATAAGTGCAGGAAGAAAAAGGGGATGCTGTATGGGCACAGATACAGACTCCAGTGCAAGGGGTGGCCCGGAGGCAGTGCAGCCTGAAAATGAGTTGAGTGTCGTCAGTGTAGCACTGGAAATTTGAGCAGAAAATGGCAATGCAGTGGGCGAGAGTTGCCAGGTATTGGTTGAAAAGCCAGGAAGAGAGGTTAGACCCCTGGGGAACACCACAGGTGGAGAGGAAGATAGATGATAGAAAGGACCCAAGTTGGACCTGGGAGGGTCGATCAGAGAGGAAAGAGGTCAGCCAGGCCAGAGCCTGATCAGTGATACCCAGGTTTTTAAGGAGATGGTTGAGCAGGATGGTATGGTTGACTTTGTCGAACGCAGAAGAGATATCGAGGAGGATGAGGACAGAGGGAATGTTAGAGTCAAGGTTGGAGAGCAGATCTTCACAGATTTTCAGGAGAGTAGTTTCCATGCTTCTGGCAGCTCTGAAAGCAGACTGGTGGTCATGGAGACAGCCAACAGAATTGAAATGAAGGTTAAGCTGAGAGATGGCCAACTTTTCCAGGAGTTTTCCCAGAAAGGGAGTAATGGAAACTGGGTTCTTGAGAAGAGGATGCAGAAGGGAGTGATTCAGAGGGGAGGTGAAGGATCCTGAGGCAAAGGAGCGGTTGCACAAATCAGCAAGGGCTGGAGCGAGGGTGTTAATGTGGTCCTTGATGGTTTTAGAGGAACAGGGATGAACCTGAAATGACGAGGCTTTCATAGATCAGACTTGTCTAGCGACCTTGTCAGGGGAGAAAAGAGGAAAGGATGAGAAGGATGGTTGGGGGTGGTTAAAGGAGGGTCAACAAGCACAGATGGAGCGGGTAGAGGACGGGTGTTGGTGGAGAGGGTGGAAAGGATGTCCTGTTTTTTATTTTTTTAATGAAGTGAGAGGCAAAGGCATTGCAAAGAGCCTGGGAGGCAACAGGGGGGGCAGAGACTGCAGCAGGGGTGGCCCGCTCCTTGCAGATTTGGAAGAGTTCAGCCAAGTTGTTAGATGCCGCAGAGACACAAACTTGAATGTGGACTCTCTTCTTGGTGAGGACAGAGAGTCGGTATTACCTTTGTAGCAGGCGACAGGCCAGTCGGTCAGAGGATGAACAGGAAGCCCTCCATTTCCTCTTAGCCGCCCTACACTTATGTTTAAGTGTAGCTAGGTCAGAATAATACCAGGAATTGCACTTGGCTTTGGACTTCAAACGGATCCTCATGACAGGGGCAAGAGCATCAAGAGTACCAGAAATTGAAGAGTAGAGCAGAGACAGGGCTGTGTCAGAATGTGAGACAGCCAGAGGTGGAGGGGGGGAGAAAGTAGCAGCAAAAGCCCCAACTGACACACGCTTCATGGGCCGGTTGTCTGAGAAGGTAGGTGGCAGTGTTGGGGCAGGCATGGCTTGGGGGAAGAGATGGAGAGATGAGAGGAGAGGAGGGAGTGATCGCTCCAGGAGAGAGGAGTGGTCAGAGGGATGGAGTGGGGGAGGTCAGAGGAGATCAAGACATTGAGTGTGTTCCCTGTAGAGTGAGTCGGGCCAGAGGGGAGGATGGACAGGGAGAGGGAGTCACAGAGGTCACGCAAGACTACAGAGGAGGAACAAACAGAGTCTAAATGTATATTGAGGTCACCGAGGAGGAGTCGAGTGGTAGAGGCCAGGAGGGAGGAGGAGTGATCCGCCCATTCAGAGAGAAATGAGATGATTTGACCAGGAGGCCAGTAGATGGTAGCCACAGTAAGAGAATGGGTAGGTGAGAGAGAAAGTCTACAGTCAAGGCATTCAAAAGAGGAGTAGGTCTGAGTGGGAATGATAGAGGCAGGAATACACTCAGGAAAGATCAGGGCTACCCCCCACCAGACCGGGAGGATCTGGGTGTGGAGAGGATCTTGTAGCCATCAGGTAGGAGAGTGTCAAAGCTCGTGACAGAGCTGGCCGTGAACCATGTCTCAGTAAGACCAAGGACATCAAGGTCTAGCTCTTCAAGGATGTGGCAGATGTCAGAGGAGTGTTTGACAGCAGAGCGAGAGTTGAGAGTGGCAATATGAACAAGGTTGCCAGCCTTAACAACCTTCTGGGGAGGGGTACAGATCAGAAGTATGCCCTGCGGAGGTGAAAGAGCCCTAGGAGGGGCTGAGGAGGAGGAGGAGAGAGAGGGCAAGGTAGCCAAGGGGAGAGAGGAGGGGACAGCACGGCAGCACCTATCAAAGAGGAGGAGATTGGCCTGAGAGCCTTGGACTATGACATTGCCATTTAGGTAGACATTAATGATGACTTTAGAGGAGTCGAAGGAAGCCATGAGAACTTCCCAGCGAGTGCCACCAGTAATGGGAGAGGAGGAGATAGGACAGAGCACAGAGATCATATGAGGAGTCCATAAATCTGGCGAAGGAACGAGAAAGAGGGTGTCGGTAAGGGTCTGTCTAGAGGAAACATTGGAGTAGTTATCGGCAATAGGAAGACCAGAGTTAGAGGCCAAGATATCCTTTTTGAACATCTTCCTACCAAACTTAGTGAGAAGGGAAGGATGTCAACGGAGAAGCAGTTGGAAAAGAGAGGAGAAGCAGAAAGCGCTATGGGGGTGAAAGTGAGGAGAGGATGGAGAAACTGTGGGGGGTGAAGGCAGGTAGGTGTGGGACAAAAAAGAGTGGTGAGGTCACTGGGCTGGCAAGTTAAAGAGAAGCATCAGTATACAAGCAAAATACAGAGAATTTCGCAATGGGCAGCAAGATTAGACTTTCCAATCTTGGATTCAAATGTTAGCAAAGGGTTTTAGGAAGCACTGCGCATCAGGATGACAACACGGGTGTAACAAGCAGAAAGAACAGTGATAGTCAAAGGTGGTAGGAGTGAGTCCATAAGGAGGGAACTAACCCATAGTTCTGGAGGAAGCAATGTCAAGGCAGTCCCGATTTCTCAGAGGAGTGAGGTGTCAGAATCATTGTGGTTAAGGAGCAGGGAGGACTGGATATTGGGAGAATTGAATAAAGCCATCCAGGAATACTTTCAAATAAATGGGGGTGGAGAGGTAGGGGTTACAACAGTTTGGGAAGCAGTTAAGGCAGTCTGGAGGGGGCATTTAATGAGGCAAGGAGCTTTGCGGAAAGGGGAAAGGAAATTACAGGAAGAGAAAATAAGGCAGATATCTCCGGTCTAGAAGATAGGCTACACGCTTTGGGCTGATATAGGGGGGGAACACCTGGAAGCACTTGCTCAGAAAAGGGAAGAGCTGAGAACCTTAGGCAGAGGAGAGGTCTTGAGAAAACTGGCGCAACTGAAACAGAAGTTTTATGAAAAGGGGGTCAAAGCTGATAAGATGCTGGCCGACAGGTTGAGAGCCCAGAGAGCAGAGAGGTGGGTAGACAGGATAAAAGCAGACAAGGGAGGGCTAATACTCTCCCTGGAAGGTATAGCAGATCAATTTGCGGAATACTACGCCAAATTCTACTCCTCAGAAGAGGACAGGGATGGACTGGGGATGAGGGAATACTTCCAAAAAGCGGGGGTAACCCGACTCACATGGAGGAGCATGCCCTCTTGTAATCTTCCATTACCCCTCAAGAAGTCGAAGCAGCAATCAAGCGCCTCCCTCCTGGGGCGGCCCCAGGTGAGGACGGATATACGATGGGCTTCTACAACCTCGCAAATTGTTTAACCATGTGCGTGACACTGGACAAGCCCCGCCCTCCTTCTCAATAGCACACGTAGTGGTGATCCCAAAAGAAGGAAAAGATCCTACCTCATGTAAATCGTACCGGCCAATCTCACTTTTAAACACAGATGCAAAGCTCTATGCAAGAGTGCTTGCCACGCGATTGGAGTACCTAATGCCACGCCTGATCTACTCAGATCAGGTGATTGATTGATTGATAAAGGCAACAAACAGTGGTAATGCAGCCAGCAATTTGCAAGTGCTAGGTTTAAGGCAGCAGACAGGGTAGGTCTGATAATTGCAGGAAGAAAAATGGGGGGCTGTATGGGTACAGATACAGACCCCAGTGCAAGGGGTGGCCCGGAGGAAGTGCGGGAGGGTGGCAGGATTAGCAGGTACCTGGGCCCAAAAGACAGAGGGTGGCCAGGTGCACGGTGCCAAGAGAGAACAGATCAGCAGGGGAGATGGGGAGCGAAGGTTTTATTAAGGGGAGACAATGGTCGGACACCATGAGAAAAACCTTAGATGTTATGGACCACTCCAGAAATATTGCAGGGGAGCACATGCGATTTTTATTGGGAATACAGGCAATGTACAATAACCCCAGAGCCAGAGTTTCGGTGAACAACAAACTCTGAAAGGAATTCAACCTGTCCAGGGGGACCAGACAAGGGTGCCCTCTGTCCCCCCTCCTTTATGCCCTATCAATTGAACCCTTGGCCAACATGATAAGGAACAATCCGTCCATCAGGGGAGTTTAGATCTGGGACACTGAGTATGGCCTTGTTTGTCGATGACATCTTCCTCTACATCTCCGACGCTAATTCATCAGTTCCTTGTCTGATAACCACAATGTAAGAATTAGGAAAATGGGCAGGATTTAAGGTGAATGTGGAGAAATCATCCTTCTTCGCTTACCAATCCCAGCTCGGGCCCAGGGATGAAAATGAGCGGAGCTGGAATATCTGGGGATAAAAATTACGAAAAACTTTGAGGATCTCTACAAAGACAACTTCCCTCTGCTGCTACGTGAATTGAGGAGGGACCTAGAAAGATGGAACAAGTTCACAGTATCCTGGCTAGGCCGCCTGAATGCAATAAAAATTGTGATACTGCCTAAAATTCTATATTAATACCACATGCTACCCAATGCTCTTCAAAAGGCGCACTTTGTGGAGCCCCGAGAACTGTTCTTGAAATTCCTCTGGCAGCGGAAAAAGCAGCATATAGCCTACGACACCCTGATCCAACCAAAAGAAAAAGGAGGAGTATGCCGGCCAGACCTCTATACATATTATCGAGCGGCACAATATCGTGCTCTCGTCCCACACTTGAGAGACGACATGCAGAAGCAGTGGTAGCATTCGGAAATTACAGACTAAGACCGGTGTCCCTCAGCGAATGGTTATGGGCCCCAGGGAAAAGCCTTCCCCAAAAGCGTGCTGAATCACGTGGCAATGGGGCCCCTCGTGAAGATTTGGTGGAAGGAGAAGGAAATGAGAGGTTTAACATCCCGGCCTTCCCCACTAACTGTATCTGGGCCCCATCAATCAGAGATAAAATCCACGACCCGAGCAGATATCAGGGATGGTATGAAGGAGGTCTCGAAAGAGTGGGGCAACTGGTGAAAGAGGGATAATGCATATCGATACAGGAGTTGGAAGCCGGTCTACAGCAGGGACCTTTGAGTGTGTTTATGTTCATTCAACTAAAGGGGGTGCTCACCGTACAGCCATGGAAAAATAAGTTGCAAAGAAGCCTCACCGCCTTTGAACGAATACTCAATGAAGCCCAATCGTGCAAAGGCCTTACCTCGCGCCTGTACTGCTCATTGATAGCAGAGAAACAAAGTCATCTTGGGGGCCTGAAGAAAAGATGGGAGTGAGATCTGGGCCCACTAATGACAGAACAGCTCTGGATGAAAATATGCACGGCAGCACAGAAAACTTCAACCTCAGCGCAATACAAACTGCATGGTATCAAGCTGCTGCATAGGTGGCAGTACGACCCACTGGCGCTCTCCAAATTGTTCAAGCAGGCAAGCCCCCAATGCTGGAGGGAATACATGAGCCCTGCGGATTATTGGTATATGTGGTGGGTCCTGCCCAAAGGTGCAAATCTTTTGGAGCGAGGTACTGGCATGGATTAGGAGCTTGGAGGAATTTACCAGGGCCCTCAACCCAAGATTAGTGTTCTAATGAAGCCTTGAAGAGGAAGAGGGTCACCTGACGACAACCCCACACATGACTTGTTTCCTATTGCTTGCTGCCAGGGTCTGTCTCACAATCAGTTGGCAGGCCAAAAGCTACCCTACAGAACACTCATGGGCCAAAAAAGCCAGAGAGCTGTATGAAATGGAGAATATTACAGGGGCCATCCACGGATCGTCGCCGAGCAGAGAAATGGAATGGCCGCCCTTCTTGGCTGCATATAAGAGACCGGCAGACACTTCACTTGCCGATTCCCCCTAAGTTCCTTAAAGCCGACAAACTTTGACCTCTTTAACGCTGCTGCGCATTGTCCTGCGGGGGGGGGCGGGCGGATTTATAACAGTTATAACAGTTATAACCTTGTCTTTTTTCTTTCAATAATTCATGAGTGGACTCAAGTTTAAATTATATCTGCGCAGCATGCTTGCATGTCTGCTCCTTCTTTGAAAATCTTGAATAAAGCTAAATAAAAAAACAAAAAACAAATGCAGAGGATCATTTCTTGCAACCATGGAAGCAACATCTTACTGAAATATTGAATGCTGCAGTCATTTCAATGCTGCTCTTGACGACAAATCCAGTTACGCCAAATTAAAACTATTGCGCTACGATTGGATACTAACCTGGCAGAAGTGCATGCTTCATCAGCACTTTAAAAGCGCTAATATAGTATCAAAAGCCTTTTGTAACCTGAACCCTATCTTGTTAAATTCCCTTGTCGAGTCTATAGTAATTTATTTTTAGGCTTTCATTTCAACCTTTGGCTCACTAGAGAGGTCTTGTATCATCGGAAGATTATTACCAAAGGGAATCATTTGTGTCTATTCTGTCAAAATGCGGATGAACTTGAAACTGTAACACTTGCTAGTATTCTTTCCCACCTTGTCTCAGAAACAAGCTGACCTTCTTCGTCCCGACTTCCAAGAATAAGGAAATTTAACATGTGAAGATCTGTGGTCCAAGATCTTAAATGGTGAGCATGTTAGTGTCAGCATCACAACTATGAAATTTCTTTTATCGTTAAGCTTGGGTTAGCTTTTTTAGCAATTTTATTATATATCCGTTGATTCAAAAATATTATGTGTCTCACATAAGTGTATTTTTAGACAATTGTATGATGTTAATTTTAGTTTTTTTTAGTCTCTTGTTTAAGATACTGCAAAAAAAGTTTTAATCTTGGTACATCCACTCACTGATGGGAGAAACGTATTTGCATTTGAAATGTAATGTTTTATTTTTTTTCTTATATGCCTTAAAAGGTTGTACTTTTCACCGTATAAGTAGAAAACAAAATAGGTTCATATTTATTTGAATTTTAAAGTACATTTGCCAAACAATGTACAAAAGGCTTACAGTAATAGGTGAGAAAAACATGCAGCCCATGTTCAGTGTTATGAACAGTGTCCAGCTTTCAGTTATTGGTTCTTTTGCAAATTTCAGCATCCCTGCATTATGGTCTTGAGTTCTCAGACTCTGAATTGCCAACATACAATACACTTCTAAAGGATCATTAATGCTACACAACGCTATATGCAACTTTCCTAGTTGTCCTTTCTTCATTAAAGGGGTGAAGTTCCATTTATGTTCAAAGGGTTGCAAGAAGGTGAGCTTTTAGGGAAATGAGAATATTGTAGAAGCAGAAGAAACAAAGGAAGAGTATTCCAGAGTTTAGCAGCAAGAAGCACAAACAAAACTGAGGTCAAGAAGGGCGGGAAGAGCCAAGAAAAACAGAGAAAATGATTCAAGGCATGATTAGGAGTATAAACGGAAAGCAGGCAAGAAAGATAAGAGGGAGCAAGGCCATGGACGCAAAAAAAACGCATAGGTAACACAACTAGAGACAGGTCGGAAAGGACAGTCAACAAAGTGTGATTTGAGATGGAGGAATGTGAGAGCATGGCAAATAAATGGAGAATGTGAATGGCTGAATTACATATAGACTGATGAGAGGCAAGAGTATGGGCAGGGAGACCTATAAGAAGAGAACACAATAGTCCGGTTGAGAAAAGGCCAGATAAGAATAAGAGTTTTAGTGGCCGAAGAGGTTAGAAATAGACTTATTTTATTACTGTTGTAGATTTGGAAATTACAGGATTGGACAAAAGGAAGATTAGAGAAAGGAGTAAAAAATGTCACCAGGTTTATGAGACAAGAGAGAGAGAGAGTGGAAGGTGCAACCAATGTCTCCCATATGCTTACATCAGGAGTACATTGGGATTGCTATTGAACAATCAATAAAGGACCCAACAGTTGTAACTTGGGACTTCATGTATAGCTAGCCTACCTGCCTATGGGCTGCCGTGGAAGGAGTCATCAAGTTAAATTGTGACTCTCCTTCGGACGCCTTATGAGCAGCTTTCTGCTGTGGATGAATAATGCAAAGGGAGCCCCCCGTTGCACCTTCCCCACTGCTCCCCCGATTACATGGGATTGCAGGCTGGTGGTGAAGGAATTCTCCACATGGAATGTGCTCGCCCAACAGAATTCATGAGCAGTGTAGGCTGCTTTTTTTTGTTTTCACAATTTTCTAAGTTGAAAAGAAAATAGGAAAACAAGAAAAGGAGATGAGCATTGGTTCTCTAGAGGAATTGAACGTTGCCACTCACTTTCATTATTGCAAGAAAAGGAGATGAGCATTGGTTCTGTAGAGGAATTGAACTTTGCCACTCACTTTCATTACTGCAAATGTTAGACGTAGATCACAGCCTAATTCGTACCACATTCTCAATTTAATGATGTTGCCAACTCTGCATAAAGCCAACAGCAACAATGGGATAGGGAATGAAACAGGCAACAATGGCAGACCGGAAATTGGAGTATTACCAGATCTTTGGGCAGTATGGCCTGGTCCATGTCATGCCTAGGAGATTCCCTGGAACTGGGTTGGAGGAGCAACAGCCACAGTGGGGTGTACCTCATGCCAGACACCCACCACTGCTGTCCCTTAGAGGAGGGACAAGAAGTGACCAGGGAAGCAGCGGAAAGGGTCTTGTGAGATGAGAGGCAGTTTCCTTCCAA
Organism: Ambystoma mexicanum; assembly: GCF_040938575.1. Classification (NCBI taxonomy): domain Eukaryota; kingdom Metazoa; phylum Chordata; class Amphibia; order Caudata; family Ambystomatidae; genus Ambystoma; species Ambystoma mexicanum. The sequence continues at coordinate 562,130,358 of NC_090940.1, forward strand.
GCAAAAAACTGCATTGTAACCACGAGGAAAGCCTCTTTCACAGGTGGAGAGAATATAACACTAATGAAATTGCGATGGAATGTATACCACCAAGGTTGCCTAATCTGAAAATTGCTTTGTTAGATGAGAATTTACTCCATCTGCGGCCGGCGAGTATTCATAATTGCTGTGACTTTCGTTTTAATTTTCCTGTGCTCCCCCGGTCCATGGGAGCACAGAAAACTTAAATTGAAAGTCACTGCAATTATGAATACTCACCTGCGGCCGGCATAATATTTATAATTGCTGGTACTTTAGTTTTAAATAATTTCCGGGGGAAGCCCAGGAAACTCAAGGGAAGGTCATGGCAATTATGAACATTTGCTGCCCACCCATTGCAGCGGCAGAGTATTTATAATTGCTGGTACTTTGATTTTAGGTTTCCGGGGAGCCGGAGTAAATATAAATGGAAATTAAGTGGGGGCAGCACTCACCAGGAGAACAGGCACACCCCTCCAGGTGCAGCCTGCCAGCATGCTCTGCTCCCCGACAGCAATAAGATAAATCTCCCACTAGGGAGCTTTTGCTTGATTAGTGCTGTGAGAGCAGAGTTAACTTGAACACAAGAGGCTTGTTAATTTCACAAAATGGATGCCTCCTAATAATTGAAATTCCGGACTTTGAGGCTCATTTCCCGAATATTTTACATACATTTTGTAAACGTATTTTTAAAACATGATTTTCATTATGGCCAATCTTTTTAAACAATAACCTTTTGGAGTGAATGTCCCCTTTAATAAAGAAAAGACAACTACAAGGAGGCATATTCGTTTTGTAGTACTAATGATCCTTTATTACGGTATGGAAGCGCCAACAACAAAAATAACTTGCAGTATTGTAGGTTGGCAATTCAAAGTCTGAGAACTGAAGAGCATAATGCAGCAATGCTGAACATTTCAAAAGAACCAGTAACACTGAATGCTGGACACTTGTTCATAACACTGAACATTCTTAAACAATAAATAGAAATGAATGCTGGCTATTTGTTGTTCTAACCCTCAATGGCAGTAGTTCATTGTCGCTGATAGCTCCTAAAGAGCGAAGATAATTTAAAACCAGTAGTTGTGGGTTATAATGCAGGAGTGTGCTAATAATTATCAAGAGAAGTCTAAGAACTACAGAAAAATGCTCTATAACCTTTAATATCTAAAACAGAGAGAGCGAGAGAAAGAGAGAGAGAGAGAGAGAGAGAGAGAGAGAGAGAGAGAGAGAGAGAGAGAGAAACTGGGCTCCCAGAATGTTGGAAACTTGGAAGTAAACGCTAAAGGTGAAGATTGAAGTAAATCCAAAGACTCAGTCATGCTTACTTTTTATATAAAGTATGTTCTACTTTTGCAATTACAGTCCATCGTCATCATTTTGTGAAAATGTTACGAAAGGGTCCCCAATGGGTTTTAGCAAGAGGCTTGAAAGCCACCAATCCCTGGCTAGGATTCAGTTATGAAACGAGTGGGACACCTCCATCCTGGTTGGTGTTTGTTGCAGCTGTTAGCAGTCCCCTTCCCTAGGGTGCAGACATCTGATGCAAAGAGGGCAAGATACACCTTCCCTACTACCCATAGAGGCACATAAGGGGCACTTTTGAATTCTGACTTCACAAATGCTCCTGGGAGCAGGACATCTAGGTACACAAAGGGTGAGTGTGCCGTGAACGTGCCTCGGCATTCGTCAGTCTGCGGGGCAAGCGTAGAAGAGAGCTCTGGCTCTGTCTGGTTCTCAGTTGTAGATCCCAGCATAGTAAACCACCAGCCCCATTACCTCTGGTACTTGCTGTTGCTCAGCAATCCAAGAAAAGGCTTGGAGATTTCTGGACCATTGAGCCATGCTGACCGAAAGTCTTCACCAGGATATGGAAAGATCGTAGAGCCGTCGCGCGGCCCATTTTTTGATACACATTACCGTGCTCGATGTTTTCGAGACAGCTCATACCCTTCAGAAGTGCCTAGAGGGCATGGGTAATGCAGCTGGAGCCTTCTATGCGAGAATAAGATAAAGAAATGTTGGGCTGAGTTGCCTTTCCAAGACATCCTAAGTATCATGACCCTCTTGCCTTACCCGGGGCCCTAAGGCCTGGTGATGTCAAGTTTTCCCAAGTTATCCAAAGAAAAAGTTAAGTCTATTTTTCTTCTTTTTCCTTTTTCAATAATGATGCCTACGGTTTCCCTACTGCAGGACAATTCCCACGCCAAAAAAAGGTGCACCCAATCCACAAAGGGCATCTGAATGGGTGTATTTCAGATGCTCCTATTAAGATCCCCGGTGTCACCCCTTTCTGCAAAGCAGCGCATTTAAAAGCACATCCTGAATTCACAAACGGGTTGGGAACCGGTAAAGGGGGCAGCACAAATTATGACATTGTCATTTCTGACCCTGTCATGCATTTTCCTTGAGGGTTTCAACTGAAGCTGTCACTCTTTCATTTCTATCCACAAAGAGGGCTTGAAATGCTACTTTGTTCTCATTTTTTAAGACAGGCCTTATGAAATGTGCTTGCAGCACCCAGCTGTGAGCCAGTCATACATAAGTGCTGGAAGCGCGTACCCAACATTAATGTATGCTAGAGGGCGTCTTTGCACTAATTCCCAGCCACCCACCCTCCCGAAATCGGTATACCCCGTTTCGGCGCCACCATTTGGCGATGGGATGTTTTGGCGTTGGGATGTTTTGGCGCGCCGCACACCAGTGCACATCGTCTTAGCGCCATAGCTACATGCACACACAGACCCTGCGTGCATCTTAGCACCATACCTACATGCATACACAGATCCTGCGTGCAACTAAGCGCCATACCTACATGCATACACAGACCCTGCGTGCAGATCCCCCTGCGTAATACACAGATTCCGAACGAGTGGACATCCCCGTTTCAATCTGCCCCGTCCGAGCGAATGCACGCACTGTAAGGCTATCCTGGCTGCAGAAGAAATAACTACATCTCCTGCAATGCACAGTGCATGCACTCCAGCCACGGGAGCAAATGCTTGTGCACCAGTGTACTATCAGGTTCAGTGCCAATACATACCAGGGCATGGTCACTGCTTTGCTCTCTGTTACTGTGCCAGTACATCAGAGTGCCCCTTTCTCGGTGTACCCAGTACATCAGAGTGCGCACTTCTCGGTGCAGGACATTTCACCCCAGCCTACACGCGCAAAGTGCCCCCTTGATAGTCGCTCTCCCTTTTCGGGGCAGGGCATTCCTGTGCGGCCAGTTCGGCGCACCGAACTGGCTCCCGCGCCAAACCGGCCGTGCCAAATCGTCCCGCACCGAACTAGCCGCGCCAAAATGTCCTGCTCTGCCCGAAATAGGCAAGTCACCTTTGAGAACAAGGCTGCCGTTGCATTACTACAGTGAGCGTGAACAAAAAAAAAGCGCATCATCTGCACTTTTTTACTTGCACTGATTTTTAACAATATGGCCCTGTATTTTTGTTATATGAACTTGCTTAATTTTATTTTGGTACTTCCCAAAGGGTTGTGTTTGGACGCTTCCACTTCTGTTCCACATCTCTGCAGAATGTTGGGAAAACTGTGGCCCGCGCCCGCCTAGTGTTTTGGCCTAAGACTCCCATCAGTCATAGACTGCACAGTCAATGGTGAGGGATTGTGGGAATAGTAGGCCACAACTTTAGACAGGCTATAATTTTCCCATCACTGGCATAGCCTGTCGGTGAGCCAAGTTACCAAAACTAGGCAAACGAGACATACCATCTACAGTGGCGTTGCCAGGAATCAAATTTAGGAGGGTCACAGAGGGGGGCAATGACAAAAGTAGGGGGGCACAGACAAAAGTAAGGGGAGAACATGTTCACTGCTCGTCTTAGGTAGGGGGCACAAGGGGGGCACAGGGTTTCACAGAGAGGGCCCAGCCCCCCAGACCCTCTCCTAGCGATGCCACTGACCACCTACAGTTGCCGATTGAACCTTTATGAGTGAAACACTTCAATGCAAAGTTGTGGTGCAAGTCTAGGCATAGCTCACAGAAGCCCTTGCCCCCCCCCCACTCTTGTATTTCTTTTGGATAGAAAAGGATTTGGTATAAAGCACCTATCTAACTCTTGCCTGGCCATCGGGCAAGACGTATCTTCATGCAGTGTGCAGAGGAATGCTTCAAAGCATGTGCAGCTTGGACCTAGAACTACTGCACCTCTCCCCCGTTTTCAGATTGACAGCCAGGGTGTTCTGTGGTCTTGGCCAGCGCGAGGTAAGGCTAATAGCAGCGGAAAAGCTGAGACTAAATAGTAAGGATTAGTGGTGTTTCGATATTTGAAAGTCAGCAGTGCTAACTTAAAGTGAATATTTTCTTTAGCCCCTAGCCAGTAAAAGGCTTTCTGAACCCTGATACATGACTCATCCTTCAATGCGTGTAGTCTAGTCGGTTCTATGTCATATTACCACATTTTAAAGACAGAACACACAAAAGACCGATGTTGCCCTTTTTTGTGTCGGTTTTAAAATAAAGCAATATGACATGCTCCCACCACCCACCCCATTCCCCCACTGGTGATCCCTTCCCCACCCTCTCCCGCTGGTTATGTGAACAACACACACGCCAAGTCTACACACAGCGCTATACGCACATACTCACGCAGACACACACAGACACTCACTCACCTGTCAGCCCCTGCGCGCACCCACGTGCGGCAGGGGGTATTAGTTTTACTTCACAGAGCGCGCACTCTAAATCGATCTTTTTAGTTTTCGGTCAAGTACCGTTAGCATAGTCAACCGCAAATGTATTTCCGGGTCCTACGACCAACGCTCTATGTTTTCTAGAAAGGAGCACAGTTTGTTTTTGATCAAGCTAAGCTGATAACAACTGTTTATAACGACAGTCATTTGCGGCACCAAAGTCATTCAATTATCAAAAATGGAAACTAGGCTCTTAACGGTTTTACCAAAGCACATAATTGTTCTTAAATTGCCAAGAACTATCCCTCAGTCATGGTTGAAGATTAAATAGTCCTGAGGACAAAAAACCATCTGCACCTTGGTATCCTCTGCCTAAGACTGAACCCGCACAGAATGCTTCAACAGGAGCTCGAACCAAGGGGCAGGATACATATCGAAGATTTCAGGGGTCTTCCACATCCAAGGTCCCCCATAGATGAGGAAAAACCACTAGGTTGGACCATCTGTGTCATGTTTGTAAAAAGAGAGGAGGACCTTGTTAAGGTATCTACGAATCCGTGGGCACACGTCGACAGTCTCTGGCCGTTGTTCACAGCATAGAAAGCAGCAGAAAGACACAACATAGCCAGAAGGACACCGTATCCTTCCTCCACAGCTCAAAGCATTCACCCCAGCGCACAACATGTGCTCTCTCGGTCCAATCCCTGGGATGGAATCCAGACTAAAAGAGGATGAGGAAGATGAACTGTGCAGGGAGGAGTGTAATTGGTTTGGCTTTCTGCATTACCGTGGTAACAATGGGAATATCGGTAATGGCTCTGACATTTGCAATGTTCCCCGGGCCTAATGGCATTTTTAAGTAAGGGTAGATATTGATTTTGATCTCCTGTACCCACTTTAAAAATGCCACTTTTACAAGCACAGGCAGGCTCGAGGAGGGTGCAAAGCATGGGATGCTTCATAACTGGGAGTGGACTGGTTGCCTTAGTTTCCTCTGAAATAATAGTGTGTGAGTGTGTGAGTGGGAGAGGGAAGATCAGCCTTTGTGCTGCTGCTTTCCTACTTCAATAAATGGCAACAGCTTCTGCTGCCCACAGGAAGGACTACTCTACTGTTGTAAAGCACTCTGCTGCTCTTGTGCCATGTGGGTGCTACAAACAGTACAATAAAAGAAGAACCTTTGCACTTTATACCGCTGCAAACGCACAGCTCGGCTCATACATTTCAATTTTGAATGCTAACACAGCTTTGACACAACACTTGGATTTCGCCGCTCCTGGAAAAATCCAAATGGTTCAGAGACCCCTTCGGACCAGGCAATCTCAGCTGAGTGAATTGGATGGTGCATTTTTCACAAGGGCATGTATTGAATTGCATTTTAAGAAAACAAGTTCCCCTAAATGCAATTTTTAACAGTAACCAAAACATTTAAAAAGCGGAGGTGAGAGCGTGGATAGTTGCAGTGGACTGTATCGTACTGGGCTGCTCGTCTTGCAAACTCATTGTTTCAACCTATTAAAAAAATAGACTCAGCTACAAACTAAAAACGTTCCTTTAAACTAAAAACGTGTTGTACATTTAGTAACTCACTGTATGTTCTGTTATTTATTTTATACATTTATAAAGCGCTCTAAACCGGGGCATCAAAGCGCTGTTATGAGGTTAACACATTACCATATGAGATAGATCATCGAAGAAATAGTAAAACAGTGAACATAGCTGTGAACCTCAGCACAAAGTTGGGCCAGGTGAGAATATGAGTGTCTTCAGCTATTTCCGGAAGACACAGTACGATTGTACAGATCTAAATGCCAGGGGTAGTGAGTTCCAGTTATTGGAGGCAATGAATGGGAAGCTTCACCCTTTCACCTCCTGAACTAGTCTGAATGGAGGAGTGATGAGGCGGTGGGCATAGGCGGAGCGGGTGGGTCTTGAGTATGGCGCTATTATGATTTTGTTGGAGTGGTAGGAGGGGGCAGAATTAGAGATGCATTTGTGGGTAAAGGCAAGTGTTTGTAAATTGATGCACTCATATATCGGTAACCAATGAGCGTTTCTTCTGGCCTTTGAGATGTGTTCTCTTCTTGGGATGTTGAGTGCAGCCATGATTGCTTTGTTTTGAATGACGTGCAGTTTCCTGATGTTTCTGGTGGAGGTACCAGCAAAGAGAGCATTACATTAATCTAGTATGGAGGCAATGACGAGGCAGCTGTCCGAGTACAGGAATGGTCTGCTGGCTTGATTAATTTGGTGGTGTATGCAGCGGAAGATCGATAACATTGACCTGTCGCGTGAGTGAGTTGTGGGTGGCATCCAGGTGGACACCTACGGTTTTGACCACATTGGAGATGTGTAGAGAAGGAGCCAAGTACTCCCACCTCAACCACCTTGCCCATATTGCCTATATGTTGGGAGCCAGAGCATGAGAGACGTACAGAGCCATTCAAATTACAAACACCAAGGCTGTCAAACACTCCTATGACATCTGCCACCTCCTTGAAGAACTGGACCTTGATGTCCTTGGTCTTACGGAGACATGATTCACGGACAGCTCTGTCACATGCTTTTGACACTCTCCTCCCTGATGACTACAAGACCCTCTCTGCACCCAGATCCACTTGGCCTGGAGGGGGCGTTGCCCTGATCTTTCCGAGTGGATTCCTGTAACTATCAGTCCCACTCACATCTACTCCTTTTTTCGAATGCCTAGCCTGCAGGTTCTCAATCTCTCCTAGTCACTCTCTTCTTGCTGCTACTCTCTAGCACCCCCCTGGTCAAATCTACTCTTTTCTCTCTGAGTGGGTTGCAGAAAGTGAGGGGAGGAACAAAACAAGCGACTATCGTACTAGGCCTGACAACATTTCAGATAGTGCTGGTGGAGGGGCAGTAAGGGGAGGTGGGAGGAGACAGACAAGGTTGCTATCATACTAGGTCCAGGGACAATTCTGATAAAGTGCAAAGAAGAAAGTAAGGGGAGGAGCTAGGAAAAGGGAGAAGGGATAGGAGGAGAGAACAGAGTAAGCAGTCAAAAACAGCGGAGAAGCAAGAGGGGAGAGCGAATACAATTGCAGAAGTCAGTAGTAACACATAATGTTACATGCCAGGATACAAGATGAAGATGGGAACAACATGATTCAGGGCCACCATGAGTACAAGATGCAAAGGAAGTCCAGCATGAGAGTTCAGAAAGGGTGACGCACCGTGAATCAATGAAGTCCATAAAAGTCCAATCCAGCATTGGCCCCCAAGACGATGATGGTTAAATCAGAATGTATCAGGACAGACCCCTGCAGAAGTAGGCTGAAGGGGGTAGAGGAAGCAGGGTAGAAGAATCAAGCAAAACAGGCAATGGGGGGGGCACACGGGAACATCATGGGGGGAACACAGGGAGTCAGGATAGCCTGTGGGGATAGAGGCTGTAAACACATGTTGGTGCATGCTTACCTGCTGTCTGAGCAGGGGGTCAGGCCCTGGGTCCTCCTGGTCCGTACAGGTCCAAACAGGAATTGCCCTTTTTTTTTGTCTGCCCTTCAATTTGGACGCCCGGGCGAAGGACACCCTTGATCTAAGAGTTAAGAGCACGAAGGAAGAGGCAGGGCTAAGAAGGTTTGTGGTGCTTAGGCCAGATGAACTAGATCTGCTTGCACCTGCTCCCCAGCAGCAAAGGAAAAGAGGCAGGAGGGCTCCTTAAGTAGGGAAAAGAGCGACAAGCAGGAAGGCATCAGGTGGGCGGGGCTTGCTAAGTGCTGAAAAAGAGCGGCAACCAGGAAGGCACCAGGTGGGTGGGGCTTAGGCCAGGTGACATAGATCCACTTGCACCTGCTCCCCAGCTGTCTGCACCTGTCTTTGTGTTTGGTCCTGAGTATAGTACTCCATCTGTTCTCCCTGATTTGTGGGCTGATATTGCATCCCTCCAATCTGTTGCATTCCCCCTGCTTTTACATACCCTGGAAATGTATCCTATCTGAGCGCACACCCAGCACTCGGGTGGTTCTCTCATTGGCTTCAGGTATCCTCCTGGAAATCCCTCTTTGCCTTGTTCAATTGGGTGCCCGTAACCCTCGGCGCGGGGTGGCCCTCCTCTTCCTCTGAACCCATTCTGCGCATCTCCCCACCCCATGAAATCGCCCACCATGGGCGGCGGTCTGTATTGTGCATGCGGGGTATCTTTGTCTCTTCCATTGTATATTATGACAATTTCTTCTGCACTAATTTCGCCTCTTCCTGCTTTCTTTCCTCAGGCTTCTTCCTCACGTTTTTCTGCATTAACCTACAATAGTGTACTTATAGTGAGTTGAATTTCGGACCATGGTTTGGCCTCCATCCCAAATAACTTCTTGAGCTGCCTTTGCACCTGCTATGGCCACCTGTCACGACCCTTAACCATAACCCCCACTGGCATGTCCACATGCCAGATAAGGTCAGGATTCAGGGTTCCATTAGGGCCTCGGGAGCCTTACACTACCTTCCAAGACTCTCTTGGAGTCAGTCCTGGCGCCTTTGGCACCAGGCTCATGTTCAGTATAAGAAACATCTTTGAAGGGGACTACTTTTCCTTGGGCCTACAGCTAACATGGAGGCACCCACACAGTCTAGTTCTGTAGAACTAGACTGTGCGGGATAGTGTTTTGGGTGTGGTTACCTGGACTACTTTTCTGGGAGGCTATTTAAACCACACCCAAGCAACAGAACATGCTTCACGTTATTCTGGAGCCAGCAGCGTGACACTCACCGTGCCCAGTGTCCTTGACACCGGCGATCATCGGAGCAACAAACCTGCAGAGGAGAGAAAGAACATTGTTAATAGACTCTTCCCTGTGAACTCCATCCTGTGTCCGCCCAACGCTCGTCCGTGCTTCTGCTGCTCGCGGCCGCCCATCCAACAATCAGCATCTTCTGGACACCGTGCACACATCGGAACAAAGCAACCTGAAGGGAGAGAGAGAAAGACGACGTTAGAAAAGGTTACTTACGGCGTAGGCCTCAGTCATCACGAGAACCTCACCTGGTTGGCCACGTCTTGGCTGGCATAGTTCCGGAATACCACGCTCACCGGAGAAGACCATTGCGACCTGTAAAGGGAGAAGAAACGCAGGTTAGCAAGTAAAAGGCGAAGCAGCGCCGCGCGTAGTGCGTTACTTACCAGATCGTAGTGCGCTTCTTGCGCCATCCATACCGGCAGGTGCTCAATCCAAGCAGCACGACACGCCGAATGTCCCCTCACCTAAGGGGGTAAAGAAAAGACATCAACCACAAAGAAAGGGAGGCAAGGACAGTAACGTATAAAGACTGCTGCAATAAGACCTACCTTTAAAGACACTTGAATTGAATGGGCTCGCACCAGTGAAGTAACTCAGTCGCCCAAGCCCAAAGAAGACTACACACCCCTGCAAATAAGGCAGGACAGAGAGCACGCCAGATATTACAATAAGGTGAGGAGAGGGCCATGGGGTTGAACTCAGGGGAGGTGGGAGAAGACCGTACCTGATCTTCAATCCAGTCCTCCTGTGCTTTCAGGCCCGACTTCCATCGAAGGCACCACCCGGAATCGGGAAAAGGTCCCAGGCGCGAATCAAGCAACCAGGGCTGAGTGGCATCCCTGTGGATACCAGGTGAGCGTAACACCACCCTTGACTTAATATGTGATAGAAAACCCCACTGTTTTGTCCTACGGCTCTCACGTTTCACATCTCCATTTCTCTTGAATAGCCTGAATTTACTGCAAGGGGTCTTCGTCTTCCCCCATTCTGCATGCCATAGTCGCACTAATGTCTGAGGTGTCTGAGTAGTGTACTCGTAGTGCGTGCCACATGGCCGTTCAGCAATTGTTGAACGGCAAGCCTTTGTGCGCCGTGTTCTGGGCAGTCATTCCTGGGTAGTCGGCCCTTTTCCATACATCATCAGCAACCTTCCAGAAAATAACAGAAAGTCAACTTTTCATGCCCCCCATCACTAGTGTCGTAACTGCTGTATTTTGTATATCCACCTCCCTGCAGGTTAATTTACACCTCAAGTTGTCCTTGTCAATCTGTTGCCATGGTATATTTTGAGGTTGCCCCCCCCCCACCTTCTCCAATAAGAGGAATTGCGTCAGTTCGGTCTTCCCAACATGTCTCCTGTGTCTTTGGTGGCAGTGAATGCCCTTGCCAATGCTCCCCTTCTCCGTGCTGGAATGTCCCTGAACCTCTGCATGTATGGAGTAACACTATCTGCGCTACGCGGTACAGCCCTATAGTGATGGTACTCTTGTTCAGAGAGGAATTGCCATAGCATTTCGGTGCTGGACTGCCCATGTGGGCGGGACAAAGACTGATATGCAAATGGATATTTCCCTTCTGTGAAAGGTACAGTGAGCAAAAAGCGTGTGCTGCAAACTCTCATCTCAGACAGGTTATCATGCCATGTTCCTTCTGGAAAGGGGCACCTGCTACTTTTTTTTGAAATATTTGTAAGGAACTTGGGGTTGGTCACCCTGAGTTACCTGGGGGCAACCAGACGTGGACTCCATGCTCACTGTGCTCAGAGAGGCACAGCTTCACCTAACTGATGAGGCCCAACAAGGCTGAAACACGTGTATGGGGTTGCTGTTGGTACTCTTGTTCAGAGAGGAATTGCCATAGCATTTTGGTGCTGGACTGCCCATGGGGCGGGACAAAGACTGATGTGCAAATGGATATTTCCCTTCTGTAAAAGGTACAGTGAGCAAAAAGCGTTGCTGCAAACTCGCATCTCAGAACAGGTTATCATGCCATGTTCCTTCTGGAGAGGAGCGCCTGCTACCTTTTTTTGAAATACACCTCAAGTTGTCCTTGTCAATCTGTTGCCATGGTATATATTGAGGTTGCCCCCCCTCCCTTCTCCAATAAGGGGAATTGCATCAGTTTGGTCTTCCCAACATGTCTCCCGTGTCTTTGGTGGCAGTGATTGCCCTTGCCAATGCTCCCCTCCTCCTTGCTGGAAGGTCCCTGAACCTCTGCGTGTATGGAGTAACGCTATCTGCGCTATGCGGTACAACCCTATAGTGATGTGCCCTCTCACCCTTGTGAGCCCGTGGTCCACCTATGTCTTTGTCATGTTACCGTACCATGTCTCAGTCAGGGCTCAACCCTACAGACCAATGGGCAGGTCGCCCACTTCCTCGTCCTCACTCCCTACTAAGTCGTCATCCAACCCGGTATCTCCACCATCGCTGTTGATACTATCTTGGAAGCTTAGTCTCCTTAATACTGCACCTCCATGCTGCCCTTCTTCTAGGTCAATCACGCTCCCGCATTCCCCCCTCACAGAAGACTCGATATTCTCTCTGTCTGGCATCACCGCTGCACTATCATGTTTACTGCCTCGGTCTTGCTCTCCTTGCCCCTCTTTCCTCGTTGTCTCAAAAACGTGCTAAACCCAACTTCACTTGCACTTCCCTCACAGCACGCTTGTCCTCTTCCCTGCTCTGTCGCTCTCTGAGGTGCTGTTCCACTTCCAACTTCCTCTTTTCTTTCTTTACTTGTACTTGCTTTTCCCTCTCTCTTTGTCTACCCTTTTTCTCGCCATATCTTCAATCCCTCTCTGTCTCTGCATCTCTCGTTGTGCACTCGCTTGTGATTCTGCCTTCTGTTTCTCCTTTCGTACTCTTTTGTGTTCTTCCTTTTCCTCCCTTTCTTGTCTCTCTACTTCTTCCATTATCACTGCCCACTCCTTTGCTTCACTAGTGTCCTTATAACCCACTACTTCCTTATAGGGGCTTAACGCTTCTCCCATTGTCTTCCTGTCTAATTTAAGCAATGTATGTCCGCCTACCCATTTGTTCGACACTATATTCTCTGGTCCTTCCTGTCTCCCTTCCATTCCCATGTCGCTCTCTTCTTTGTGTGCCTTGATCTCGCTGCACTCTCTTTTCACTTTCCTAACCTTCAGTTTCCTTGACAGCGTGTCTGGTCTCGTTCTGCCCTTCCCTCCTGCTGTATGCCAGAGATGCAAATATTGGATTTGTGTACCCTGCCACTGCTCTCAATTGGCTCCCTGGATATAATCCCTGGACCCCCCTGTTGCGCCTTCACTCTCATGTTCAGGAGGAGGAGGGGCAGGGGCCAAAGGGTTTTCTCCCGTGGCTTCTTGTTGGTTCAGCATCCAGTGATGATGTGCCACATCCCCTCCTTTGTCCTGGAACATTTTCTACAATACAAATATAGCCATTTGCTTATTCAATTCCTTCCCCTTTTAGACCACGTATACATGTACGTGTAATGGTTGCTGCACACCTTTGGAGTAGCTCTGACCTTTTGGCCATGGCTTAGGCAATTTACCCTTTGTGCTTCGTGTCCATCCTGTGGTATATTTACAAATGTTGTCCTTATATCGCAGAAGGGACCAACACATGCGCTGTAGGGGTGTGTTCCCTACATTGCTGCCACAATACATTACTTTAATACTTACTTGACCCCAAGTTGGGGCTTTCGATACTTCCGCTATTATCAAACAGATGCACTTTACTTTATGTTAACTTCAAATATTTCAATAACAGTTCAGTTCAGTTCTCAAAATCACGAGCCTCTCCAGCTCTCAACCAATATCCTGGGAGTGCTCCATGCACCCCCTTCTTCAACTCTCCGCCTTCATAGTCTCGGTAAGATAGCACAGGGGAAATGTGCTCACCTTGGAAACAAGACAACATGGAGCAACACAGGTTTGATCCCGGGTTCGCGCTTAGAAACCTCTGGGTATTAAGTGCGTTATAAATAGCCAGTGATATCCTATCAATCATATCATATCATATCTCAGGCACACCCATCAACCTTGCTCATGCGCCTTCTGTGCACCACCACAAAACACCACACTTCCATCAATCCTTTATCGTCAAAATGTTCTGCACCTCCTGGTGCTCTCCTAGTCCTATACACAGATCTCACTAGTGCCATCACCTTTATAATGCATGAGTGAAGGAAACATATTTGTCGATACCCGCCCACTCACAAAATAAATCAAAACATTTCCCAGTGACACCAACACCCCCAACAAATACAAACAACATATATCCACGGCTGTCTTCCTGCCGCCTAACAGGGAATACCAATATTTCACGTGCTCAATCTGTACCTAGAGCATTGTCTTGTAGATAAAACACCTCTGCAAGACTTAACCAGAAGAACACCTTCCGCAATTCAAGCCAGCTTCGCTTGCTAAGCCGTATACATTGGGGTACCATCATCCCTGACTCGAGCTACAATGCCCAACCAGTAGGAAAATCCAATATTTACATAACTTCTGTACCCTCAAGTCAATTGTCTAGGCCAACTGCTGCAACTGATCACCTCAAGTGCGAATGTTCCCTAACCCCAAACAACGACCACCCACTTCTACGTCTTACCTCCCAATACTCAACAATTCTCAATACCTCCCTGCATCCAACATCTTTTTATCACTTCCCCTATTTTCCATATGGCTGAGTCTATACCTACACTGCATAATCCACTGAAGCCGCTCGACCACCGGCTCTCCCAAAATCTGCCACTCCACCCTTCTCGTCTGCTGGACAGACCGCAGGCAGGCTTTTATCCATGGCGGCTCCTGACGGCCTCTTCACAGGGTGCACCTTCCGTGTGGTCCTCATTTTCCATTGTCACCTCACAGCACTCCAGACATTGCGACGGAAGAGACAGCTCTGTGCCGATCGAACGTAGCGAACCGTCCTCTGCTATCAATTTGTAAAGGTATGCCAGAGGAACGGGGGTTTGAACCACAAAATCACAGTTTAGCAGAGTACCCAGAGCCCATGGTACCCTCCACTGGCATTAACAGAGGACTCAGCGATGGGGCAAATCAGAACTGTCTTTTATTTTCCAAACATACAAGGATCATACAGGTAATACAAAAATCTGCAGCAGTCACAGCTCCTGAGCCCGTGTCACAAGCTTTTTAGCTCCTGAGCTCGTGTCACAAGCTTTTATCCTGTAGTAACCTCACAATCCCCAACCCCTCCCCAAAAACCTAAGAATTGGGTAGTCGGATAGTAACACCTATAGATATACCCTATATGAGTTGGTTAATTGATCCTCCCATGTCAGGTGGGTTCACCTGGGACTTCCCCAAAAACTATCTATTACACTGTTGCAGGGTTGGAGGGCGTCCATTGGCCCTTGCCCCATTACACACCACCCCAGTACTTGCGCATTGTGATTGGCTGGAGCGGGTCTACCCAGGCCGGGGACCCTGTTCTGCTCTCAGCACTCAGTATACCTTTTCAAGGTAATGAGAAAGACTGTGTGTCCCCATTGTTGCCACTGGTATAGCCACCTAGATTGGGAGAGTGCCTGCTGGTTGCAATGTTTGGTGGACAACATGTATGAATTTGGTCTGTATTCCCTGGGAACAGCTTATCTTCCCACCACGGTTAAATGGTCATTGTTCAGCTTGGCCGAGTTACGTGGGTGAGGACTGCAAAAACTGCGCTTCTCGGCCTGCAGTTAGCGAGGACTTTACTCTTTGCAGTTGGCTCTCTGCCCCAGTAGCCAGGAATCCCCCCCCACTGTCCTTGACTGTGAGAACTGGCTCTGTGCTTCATCCTAAACTGTAAATTCACTACAGTCATTCTATGGTCTCTATAAATATCTATATTGTATTATTTTCTTCAGACATTAGTAGTACTCAAGTCCTTCCACGTTCCTTCTAAGTCCCTGTAGCTCCATATGGTTAGTTGCAATAAGCCGCTGCCAGCTTGCTCCGTGCAAAGTCTGCCTTCTTGCATTTGGAAAAGGATTCTGACAGTGTTTGTGTGTGTGTCTGTGTGTGTCAATATATATATATATTTCTGAGGATTGTGGAATATGCTTAGGTCACATGCTGTGCATAGGCCGATATCTAGTGGAAGCTGCGGAGTATTGAAGTTTGTTTTTCGAAACTCGAAAATGGGCGTCGACACAGGGCGTGCCAGTAATACTATCCCTAGTGTGACGTCCACTGTACCCAAGATCCCTCACGCGTCTAGGATCCTCAGATTGTATTTTTTCTGACATCAGGTAGCATGAGGAGTAGCGTGAGTACAGATAATCCAACCAGATAGATAGAAAGGTAAGACTACAAGCAACCATGCGCCTTCTCTCAGAGGGGAGGATGGGTGGGTCGCATGTGAATCTAAGCCTATACAAGCATCAGAAATACGATTACGATTAGTCTCCATTTGAGCTTATAGAACTCAGGCACAGATACTGATTAATGCGTCACCCACTCATGAGTACAATGAAAATCTAGGGAAGCACCCACAGCACGCTTTTGCTTATGCAAAGCGCAATTTAGAGAAGGCGGCTGAAGGAATGAAATCCTACTGTTAGGACTGATTTTCTATACTCTGGCCTGGTGGACAGATGTATAGAAGGCCAATCTATATTGTGACAGGAAAAACTCCGGGGAGCTGTAGCCAAACCAGTTTAGGTAGCAGTGACAGGCGGTCTAGGCTAAGTTCTTCAGAGGTTGCGAGTTTGTAAAGGGTCCATAACGAGTTCACACAATGGGAATCAAAGATTACACTTAGTCAGGATGTATAAAAATACAATTATTATTTATTGGCCAAAACACACTATAGAAAAATGACTACTAACAAGTAGAATTATCACACAACACCGATAAAAAAATAGATACATATATACATTCACTTATAAAAAGGGCATAATATTCAACACAAGCTCCTGCAAAGGAAAGGTAAAATTATAGTATGCACTTATGATGCCTGACTTAAATTGTCCAGCCCTAAGTTGTCTGGGGCCTTTTTCCCAATAGTTCAGGTAAAGTTCTACAGAATCCTTGAAGCAGGAAAACATGCAGGTAGGGTCTCTGGGGTCCAGTGAATGTTCCTAATTGTCACAGTACAAGTTAACCTAGCTAACAGAAGTATCCCTAACTTTCAGAAGTCTTGCTCAAGCAAGCAATGGCAAAGCTAGTATTGTTATAATAACGTGTATTATAGGCCCATTGACTTATAATGGGATTATAGGGGTAGGTAAGAAGCTCTGTAACTTACCCCGTACTCGGATTCTTCCCCACACTTGGCAGGACAAAGGAAGAGGGTCCAAGGTTGCTTTTCCTGCCGAACATTGCCGTTTCGATTTGCAGGGGTTACAGGTGCTAGCTGATCTCCTGTTGGCGTCTTTTACTATTGCAAGGACTCTCGAATGAAGAATGCAGCAAGACTCGATGCAGGACACCGCTCAGGACTGGACTTGGGGTATGCAATTTCGGACCATGGTCACTGCAGCACAGTGACAGAAAGGGACTCAACTTCTGCAGCCAGACTTTCCCTCCTATCGCGGGTCCCCTTGATGCTAGGATACCAAAATGTTGCAGAGGTTAATCTCGCAGGGCCAGCTGAGGATCTCCCAAGTTCCAAGTCAAAACTTTGAACGGTGCCGCGGGTAGCACGGTAGCCCAAAATCTGAGCTCGCCTTTTCAGAGTACCATGCAGACATCAGGAGTGGATGTTCCTTCCACTCCAAGGGTCGCAGATCCCTCACAGGACTGCTAAAGATCTTCAGCAAGACAGGGCTCCTCCAGGACAGCAGCAGAACTTGGTAGCCACCCTTCTTTCTGACGGGTCTCTGGTTTCTTCGCAGGTCTCACAGCTGGATAGGGTTTCAATCAATAAACAAACAATAAGGTAATTTATATTCCAACAATGAGTTTGACAAATTGTATTGGGTCATGTGGTATGCCACACGTGTTATATGTATACAATATCACATGGATGGTTGGGTGAGTGGTAGGTAGACACCCTGGGCGGTATTACAACCCCAAGTTCAAAAGGACGTTTGCCATTATGGGTTGTATATACAGGAGCAATTATGTATTATCCAATGCACAGAACGAATTTACAAAACATCAGCCATTATTCAGAAGGGTACAAGTAATCATGAGTTTACAATTGTGCATCCATTTTGTGACAGAAAAATTTAATAAATACCGTAATATGGCCCATAGCACAGGCCCATGTTCAACCCGATTAGGTGAGACAGGAGGACCATATGTAAAAAAGAAAGAGTGAGGGAAGAAAAAAAGCGGTGACACTGTAATTAGTCCTCCATTTAGAATGGTTTAAGAGCCAAGGTTCAATTCGTGCAAGTAAACATATATTCAGGTTAACTTATTGATAAAGTATCTTATAGATCAGGATGTGTTAACGCTATCTTGGCAGGTAAGTAATGAGTTTGCTACCAAAAAAAAAAAAATGTTTTGGTTCTATTAATAGGCAAATAAATACAATTGGTTGTTCAACTAATGAAGGCCAACCAATTTGGCGAGACATAGCGTTTGGTTGTTAAGTGTGCAAAAAAGAATTAATAAATGGGTACCTGCATTTACAATTCTTCGTCGTTGCGGAAGTAAAGGTGAGGAGACCCTCCGTGCTTGACATGTCCAGGTTATATGTTGCGTGTTATGAACCAGGCAGATTGCAGTAGGAGAAACCCGGAATTAAGGTTACGAGAAGAGAAACAAATTGGAACAAAAAAGAAAGAAAAACCAGATCGCAGGATTACTGATTGTACGCGTATCAGGGCATTTCGCAACACTGCTAATTATAAAGAGGCTCTATTTGCGCTCTCCTGTCAATGAGCGGTGGTCTAAGGGACCATCCTGAAAGTGCTCACCCCGGGGGTCTGCTGGTCAGCGTGGTTGGTTCCTATGCGACCAGTGATCTGCTGGTGATTAAAAACGGTCACGTGTAATGAACTTGGGTTACGACCGCCGGCAAAGAAACGTTTGCACATCAGCCATCTTGAAAGGGGTTCCAAGCCTGTTAATGGAACTTTTCTTTCAATAGCCTGTTATAGAGAGCTCCAATTTATATACGTTAATAAAAACCTTATCAGCAGGTGCTGTTTGAATTATGTATGTGTGAGATATTATTCCTAGGGTTCCAAGTGGATTATACACTCATGCCCAGTTATTGGCTAAAGTTATTTAGAATTAGGCATAATAATGTACGGAAAGTCGTGTTGCTAATGGAATGAAATAAATAAACCTGGCTGCTTACTCATTCATGAATATAGCACCTCACGACTTGTGCAGTATACTGAGTACATTGCCATAGTGATGCGAAGAAAGTCATTGTGCGGTTGTTGTAACCATATGATTAAGTGGTTAATATACTGATATGTGCCTGGTCGTATAGTGTATTATTGATGGCAGAGTCTGATTAGACAGCTTCATTCAAAAAAGTGAGTGATGCTAAGTGGCTAACATATTGGGAGACTTCAGTCTAAGTAATTAATGCAATTAAGTCGCTAACATGCTTGCTTGTAACGACTTGTCCCGTTTGGTTTCAAAGGACCCTCTCCAATTGTACCCAGATCAAATAACTATTACATAGAAGGTATGTCTGAGCAATTGGTTGGGTACGATGTAGGGCACTCATACATACTGTGATGTGGATAATCACACATTTTGTTCCTCAGGTAAATACCCCGATTGTGGTAGAAATTAGAATTTTGGCAATAATATGGTGCAATACTTTAAAGAAAGACTCCGAGTTCATGGTCTGTGTTTAGGCCACAATACACAGTTCTGTACTGGCAAATTAATCATGCTTCAAGTCTGCATAACATTAGCGTAAGGTTACCCCCTCGCTGAGGTAACATTACTTTGGCTAATCCAGCAAATCTGATATCTTGTTTCTGGTCCAGTTGGTGATATTTCTGCCAGTGATTGGCAAGTGGGTATTTGGTGTCTTGGCTAGATATGGTTGACAGATGTTCTCTGATGCGTATTTTCAGAGGTCTAATGGTGCTACCAATTTATTTTTTGTTGCATACGCAGATAATACAATATACAGTGAATTTGGTATTGCAATTAATAAAAGTTTGGATATGATGTGTTTGTCCCGGGTTAAACAAAACATGCTTGGTTTCTAATGCATAAGAGCACATTGAACAAGCGCTACATTTGTGGAAGCCTGCTAGGTGATCTCGACTGAGCCAAGTGGAAGGTCGTTCTGGCTGCTGCATGAAAGATGGGCTCAGCAGATTTCTTAAGGTAATTCCTTTGCTGTAGGTGAAGTTAGGTTAATGGTCGATCCATTTCGTGATATCCGCATCCAGGTGTAATAGGTGCCAATGTCGTCTCATAATGTTATATAGCAGGTGACTGTCTGTATTATATCTAGTGATAAGTCGAGTCTTGTTTGGTCCTTCTTTAGTAGTGCCAGTTCTGGGCTGAATTAATACATCTCTTATTTGCTTATTTGCTGACCTGTTTGATGGTATCTCCAACTTGTTTCCCGGTGTAACCTCTTTGTACAAATCTACTCTGAATTAGTTTGGACTAATTTCAAAATCTGAAAGTAATGTACAGTTACGTCATGCTCTGATAAGTTCCCCCTTGGGGATGTTGGAGATAACATGTTTTTTATGACAACTTTGCGAATGCAGGACTGAGTTAACTGAGGTGCTTTTTCTGAAAGTTTTGGTGATAAATCCTTCATTGGTGTTCATGATGGTAAGATCAAGAAAATCAATACTGCTGTTGCTGGATGAGCAGGTGAATTGGATGCCCCATGAGTTTGAGTTGAGCACATCTACAAATTGAAGGAGTTGTTCCTCGTTACCTGACCAGAGCATAAAAACGTCATCTATATATCTATAACGCTCACCTGATTCCCACAGAGGCGCCGACCTGTTCTGGACTGCTATGACCTCTTCTAAGGTGATGCGCAGGACTCGGAGACGGACTGGACCGGACCCCCAAACCTCGCCTGTCTGGCCCGTAGAAGAATCCTTCAGTAGATGGAAAAGGGGATTAACTGTCTGCTGGATGTGTTGGATTCCCCCCCTTCTCCCTCTCACACTCCTCGAACCCCCTTCGCGATTCCCCGTAGAGTCTCATCTTAGAGTCTGAAAGGACGAGCTCTCCATCCTGCTTCCGATGCAGGGGCGCGTTGATTTCCAGTTACTTCACTGGATCTCGGGTTTGGTGAGTATTCAACTCCGCTTGACTTTTCCGATATGAGGCCGTAAGTATTCAGTTGCAAAAGTTCAAGCCTTCATTGTCCGTTGTCCTTTTCTCTATTTCAGATGTAGGATGAAGAATCCGCGTAGAGGAATGGATTCGCCGAAGGTAAACTCTGGTGAGTCTTTTTGATGGATGGTTCCCTTAGTGATCTTGCTTTCACCCACTAATGCGTGTGTTTTTTTCCCCTTAGGGGCTGGGGTACGGAAGTGCCCAAGAAGCGGCACCGACCCGAGTTGAGGAAAGATTGTCCCAACAATAATCAGGTAAGTCTTAAGGTGGAAGAATCAGGCCTTCCTCGATCTGTTCCTTCGCTCACCTTTGTTTTTATGTCTTTTTCCCCTTAGGGGCCGTGGTACGGCAGTGCCAAATAAGCGGCGCCGACCCGAGGTGTGGAAAGATTGTCCCAACAAAAATCAGGTAAGTCTTAAGGTGGAAGAATCAGGCCTTCCTCAATCTGCTCCTTCGCTCACCTTTGTTTTGTCTCTTTTTCTCCTTAGGCGCTGAAAGGCAACGGATGGTGCCAATGGTCGCTGAAGAGCCCAAGGGCGCCTCGTGAAGGTGAGTGGAACGCGGCGCTGCAGCGAGCGATGCGATGCGCTTCTAAAAATAATGTCTTTTCTCAGGATCGTCGGAGTGATGGTTCCGGACTCCGGATGGAGGTAGGTAAAGTTCAATTATTCATCTTTCTCTCCTTTCCTTCCTTTTCAGGTGTTCCAGGTTGCAGGCGGGCGTGGCTGGAGCCCGGATGCAGGAGCAGACACGGTGAGCGTCCAGCTGCTAGATGCAGAACAACGCGAAGCATGAGCTTCTGTCTGGGCGTGGTTTAAATAGCCCCCAAAGTAGTTCCAGGTAAGTATTCTTCCTCAGCCACGCCCGATTGGTAAAATAGTCCCATAGGTAAAATAGTCCCTTTCAGACCTCAAGGAGGTCTGGATCCGGCAGCATGGTCTGCATCAGGTAAGTCCATCCAAGCACTCCCATAATGAGCCTGGCACCTATGGAGCCAAGACTGATGCCTTCTATGAGCCTGGCACCAAAGGCGCCAGGACAATGTCCAAGGAGCCCCTATAAGGGGTTGCTGGGTCCCTCCCTGGGGACATGATGTCTGCTTTCGGGGACGCTGGGCCTGAACTGGCTTCCCGGGAGTAGGCATCATGACAGCACTCTCCCCCAAGGCCCCTCCCAAGATTGTTCCATCCGGGGGTTTTGGTTTGTTTGGGAAGATCCGGTGGAATTTCTTAATCAATGGAGGTGCATGTACATGGTCACTGGGTTCCCACGACCTCTCCTGAGGCCCGTATCCCTTCCAATCGATTAGATAGAAAAGTTTTGACCTTAACATCTTTGCATCTAAAATGTTCTTCACCTCAAATTCAGGTTCTCCATCTATTTGAATGGGTTCTGGAGGCTTGATTAGTCTGGTTCCAGGTTGCACTGGTTTCAAAAGTGACACATGAAAAACAGGGTGAATTCTCATGTTAGCTGGTAAATCAAGTCTAACGGGCGCTGGATTGGTTATGGCCGTAATGGAGTAAGGCCCCAGATATTTTGGATTAAAAGTTCGAGGTCCCTTGAGCGATAAGTGCCTGGTAGCCAGCCATACTTGGTCCCCAATCTGGTACTGAGGTGCTTCACTCCGATGCAGGTCAGCATTCTTCTTGTATTTTCTCTTGGCTTGTTGTAAATGTGTAGTTGCTTCTTTGAAGGCTTGGGTAATTGTAGAATGCAGATGGTCCACTGCGGGCATTCTGAGGCCTTGAGGCGAGTCGAGGTCTGAGGTTCGAGGGTGATGCCCATATAAAGTATAAAAAGGACTTTGCCCAGTTCCAGAGTGTACTGAATTATTATATGCATATTCGGCTATCCAAAGAATGTCTTTCCAGTTACTTTCAGATTGCTGCAACATACACCGTAAATATTGCTCAAGGGTCTGATTCGTCCTCTCTGCTTGACCATCGGTCTGAGGGTGGTGACTAGTTGATAATCTTACATCGATTTGTGCCAATTGACAACATCTACGCCAAAAGTGGGAAATGAATTGGCTTCCCCGGTCTGAGATTAGTACAGACGGAAATCCATGTAAACGAACAATATTTTCAAGGAATTCTTTGGCTAGAACTGAAGCTGAAGGTAAACCTTTCAATGGAAGTGGGCCATTTTGGAAAATAAATCCACAATAACAAGAAAAGTGTTATATCCTGAACAAGGAGGTAAGTCCGTAATAAAATCCAATGACAGGGTGTGCCAAGGTGCTGGCGGAATGTCTAAAAGTTGAAGGAGACCAGCTGGTCTTTTCTTTTGGCCTTTATTTTGGGCGCAAACACCACAGGACATCACAAATGATTAAACATCTTTTCGCCAAGAAGGCCACCAGAATTGTCGTTTCACCTTTTCTTCCGTCTTGGCAATACCGGGGTGCCCCTCTCTTAGTGTATCATGATAACGAGAAATAACGAGCTCTTGTAATTCCCTGTGTGGCAGAAATAAGCGCCCTTGGAAATAAGGTAAATCATTATTTATAGTAAAGTCAGATCCCTTTTGTACCCAATCCTGTAAGTCTGTAGGGCCCAGGAGTTGTTTAACTCTAGCTTGAATGTCTTCAAGCATTTGTAAAGAAGTCATGCCCAAAATTCTCTGTTCGGGAATTATCGGTACAGGTTCTGAGTTAGTATCAGTTTCTCCTATTCCTATTCGGGATAGAGCATCCGCTTTGCCATTCTTACAGCCAGGACGGTAGGTGATTACAAAATCGAATTCCGCAAAAAACAAAGCCCAACGGAGCTGTCGAGATGACTGAGCCTTGGCGGTCTTTAAATACTGTAAGTTCCGGTGGTCGGTGATCACTGTGATGGTATGTCTAGCGCCAAGTAGATAATGCCGCCAGGCTTTAAAGGCGGATTTAATGGCTAACAGTTCTTTGTCAGTGATTGCGTAGTTAACCTCGGGTGCCGAGAATTTTCTGGACCAAAATGCTACGGGATGCAGTTGGTTAGTTTCGGGATCTCTTTGAGACATGACCGCTCCCATGGCTAGGCTGGATGCGTCAGTTTCGACGACATAACGGAGATCTGGGCGCGGGTGCTTCAATACAGGTGCGGAGGTAAATTTAGCTTTTAGTTCCTGAAAGGCCTTCTCGGCTTCTTCAGACCATTCGAAACGTTTATTTTTCCTTAAGAGCGCAGTGATTGGTTGAACCACACGAGAAAATTCCGGGATAAACCTGCGATAAAAATTGGCAAAGCCAAGCATGCTTTGAACACCTTTCACGGAGCTAGGCGATGGCCATTTGAGGATAGCATCCATGCGGACTCCTTTAGGTGTCAGGATGAAACCAAGAAACTCGAGTTCCGTGGCATGGAAAACACATTTTTCAAGTTTAGCAAATAGTTTGTGTTGGCGCAATTTCTCGAGAACTGCCCTGACATGTTTTCTATGATTAGATTCCGAAGAGGAGTACACAAGAAAGTCATCGATATATACGACAACACAAACGTCGATGAGTTCCCGAAAGACATCGTTCATGAAGTATTGGAAGGCAGCCGGCGCATTGCACAATCCGAAAGGCATCACCTGGTACTCGAATAGCCCATATTTGGTGAGGAAGGCAGTTTTCCATTCATCGCCTTCCTTTATTCGCACCAGATGGTAGGCCCCCCGGAGATCTAACTTGGTGTATATGCAGGCATCCTTCACCTGGTCAAGGAGTTCAGGGATCAGAGGCAAAGGGTATCGGTTTTTAACAGTTAACTGGTTCAATGCGCGGTAGTCAATACAAGTTCTGAGGTCGCCTTCTTTTTTAGGCACGAAGAATAAAGCCGAGGATGCAGGAGACTTAGACGGGCGATTAAAACCATTGGCTAGGTACTGATCTAGATATTGTCGTAAATGAAAATTCTCGGGTTCGGTAAGGGCATAGATCCTGCTGCAAGGGGGTTGTGCATCGGGCAATAGATCGATCTGGCAATCGTACGACCTGTGAGGCGGTAGAGTGTTGGCCTGTTCCTTTTGGAAGACGTCTTGAAATTCTTGGTATTCTGGCAGTATTTGCAAAATGACAGGGGTTACTGTAGCTAGGCCAATATTTGAATTTCTTGGATAACAGGTTTGTGCACAATCTGGAAAGGTTATCCTCCTTGCTCGCCAGTCAATTCGAGGATTATGTGTTTCCAACCAAGGGATTCCTAGAATTACTTGAAATTGCGGAGCCTTGATTACATCAAACACAATTGCCTCCCGATGTCCGTCTTGACCCAACAATGTCACTTCAGTAGTGGAGTGTGTTACCCAGCCCAGAGGCGATTTTGGTTCCATCCACTGTGGGGATGATATCCTTACTGGTTTTAGGGCAAAGAGGGAGGTTGATCCTGGAAGCCAATTCATCATCCACATAGTTTCCTATAGCCCCACTATCGATGTATGCCTTAATGGCATGTAACCGCCCACGCTGCTTCGGATTTACGAGGACCATTGGCATGATGAAATGCGAGGTCAGAGAGTTAGTTTTTAAGCTCGGCAAGCGGACCTCTACGCTTGTCGGGCGTGGTCGTTTCCCGACTGAGATTCCATCAAGTTCTTATCAGCGACTCCTACCGCCTTCTTAGACGGTTTTATAGGGCAATCTCGTAAAAAGTGTCCAGAAGCCCCACAATAAAGGCATAATTGCATTTGCTGTCTTCGTTCACGCTCTTTTTGAATTAAATTTGCATAGGTTCAGTAACATCGGCACCCTTGGGGTTAACATGGGTTTTGACCAAAACCCAGGTCTCAAACTTGGACCGATCTGCCTTTCTGTTTTGAAGCCTGTGATCTAATTGGACCACCAAGTCTATATATTCAGAGCAGTCTTGGGGTGGATTTACGACCTGGGCCAGGACATCCTTAAGTTCTCCACGTAGACCTTGATGGAATAACGTGATTCTTTTATCCTCCGGCCATCCAGTCTCCACAATTAACCTATTGCAGGTCGCGATATAGGCTAAGAGGTCCTGGTTACCCTGTCGTAGGGATAGAAGCTCATTGTCCAGGGCCTGTCCCTGAGAATGCTGCGCAAAAAGTCTTTCCATGCTTGTCTGGAAGGCTTGAAAGTTCCGAAGAATTGGGTCATCTTGAGTAACCAGTGGAACTGACCAATCCGCAGTACAGCCGCTGAGATATGATAGTACAAAAGCGACCTTGGTTTGGTCGTTAGGGAAGGCCCCAAGTCTGCAGAGGAAGTGCAATCGTCATTGATTCATGAATACGGCGAACCTTTTGGGGTCCCCGGCAAAACGTTCCGGTGGGGCCAGTGGCATATTTCCAGGTAGATTAATTTGCACTGGGTTATTTGAAACCACTGGGGCGGAATTACCCCCAGACCCTGGTAAAGGAGTTTGACCAGCCTGACCTTGTAATAGCTGTCTGGCAAGATCATCAGTTCGTTCTTTAGATACAATTAACTCTCTCCTGAGGGCATTCGTCTCCTGGCGAGCGGAATGAACTTCAGCCTGTAATTCCCCCAATAGCTGGGCCAGCTGGTCTGTCTCGGAAGTCTCCATAGCGCCCGGGTGGGAAATTGTAGGTAGGCTTCGCGTTCTGTAACGCTCACCTGATTCCCACGGAGGTGCCGACCTGTTCTGGACTGCTATGACCTCTTCTAAGGTGATGCGCAGGACTCGGAAGACGGACTGGACCGGACCCCCAAACCTCGCCTGTCTGGCCCATAGAAGAATCCTTCAGTAGATGGAAAAGGGGATTAACTGTCTGCTGGATAATGTGTCGGATTCCCCCCTTCCCCCTCTCACACTCCTCGAACCCCCTTCGCGATTCCCCGTAGAGTCTCACCTTAGAGTCTGAAAGGACGAGCTCTCCATCCTGCTTCCGATGCAGGGGCGCGTTGATTTCCAGTTACTTCACTGGATCTCGGGTTTGGTGAGTATTCAACTCCGCTTGACTTTTCCGATATGAGGCCGTAAGTATTCAGTTGCAAAAGTTCAAGCCTTCATTGTCCGTTGTCCTTTTCTCTATTTCAGATGTAGGATGAAGAATGCGCTTCTAAAAATAATGTCTTTTCTCAGGATCGTCAGAGTGATGGTTCCGGACTCCGGATGGAGGTAGGTAAAGTTCAATTATTCTCCTTTCTCTCCTTTCCTTCCTTTTCAGGTGTTCCAGGTTGCAGGTGGGCGTGGCTGGAGCCCGGATGCAGGAGCAGACATGGTGAGCGTCCAGCTGCTAGATGCAGAACAACGCGAAGTGTGAGCTGCTGTTTGGGCGTGGTTTAAATAGCCCCCAAAGTAGTTCCAGGTAAGTATTCTTCCTCAGCCACGCCCGAGTGGTAAAATAGTCCCATAGGTAAAATAGTCCCTTTCAGACCTCAAGGAGGTCTGGATCCGGCAGCATGGTCTGCATCAGGTAAATCCATCCAAGCACTCCCATAATGAACCTGGCGCCTATGGAGCCAGGACTGATGCCTTCTATGAGCCTGGCGCCAAAGGCGCCAGGACAATGTCCAAAGAGCCCCTATAAGGGGTTGCTGGGTCCCTCCCTGGGGACATGATGTCTGCTTTCGGGGACGCTGGGCCTGAACTGGCTTCCCGGGAGTAGGCATCATGACAATATCTCTTCCAAAGATATATAAATTATTTGAATGGATGTTGGCAAAATACATGGTGTACTTCAAAAAAATGCATAAAGATGTTAGCTAATGCTGGCACAAAGCTGGCACCCATTGCTATGCCGATTAGTTGCTTGTAGTATGTCTTATTAAAAAGAAAAACGTTGTTTTAAAGGGTAAATAACTAAAATTGTTTGAGCATTTTGATGTGCACATGAAAAGAAGCTGAGGTTTGTCTAAATATGAAATCAACACTTTTGCATTGCCATGTCTCTCTTTTTTATATATGGTCATCCTGTCTCACCTAATCGGGAACAACATGACCTATGCTATGGGCCATATTACGGTATTTATTACATTTTTCTGTCAAAAAATGGATGCTCAATTGTAAACTCATGATTACTTGTACCCTTCTGAATAATGGCTGATGTTTTGTAAATTCGTTCTGTGCATTGGATAATACATAATTGCTCCTGCATATACAACCCATAACCCATAAATGTCCTTTTGAACTTGGGGTTGTAATACAGCCCGGGGTGTCTATCTACCACTCACCCAACCATCCATGTGATATTGTACACATGTAACACGTGTGGCATACCACATGAGCCAATACAATTCGTTGAACTCATTACTTGGAATATGAATTACCTTATTGTTTGTTTATTGATTGAAACCCAAATTGTCGTACATTTTTATTTAATTCATATGGTCTCTATTAGCCTCAGAGGAAGAGCAAGGACTGCTTGAAACACGTGTCAGGATGTTAATTGAACTGTGCAATAAATCTGCAACTTAAGCAGCACTCGATTGATTATTGTGCTGGCGCAGTGAGACTGGAAAACTTACTCTAGCATATGCATACCACTCAGACACACTGCAACCAGTTTGTGGATTAGGACCAGACAGTCCCAGCCCACATTTTGCCAGTAAACACTCCAGTAGTCTGCCAAAAGCTTCTGCTTTCCTGAGCACTGGAAGTCCTTATAAGGATGTTCCCAGCCTCTCAGGCCAGGAAGCAGGCTAAAGAACAAGAAGGTAAAAGGACAAGTGAAAAATCTTGTGGGATGCCCATGTTTGACCAGTAGCCACAGTTAGTAGCCAAACGTGGTAGACTCGGTAAGGCTAAAATGAAAAGTCCCAAAAGTGGGAAAAGGTCACTGCTGGCACCAGCTTATCCTTTTAGCACACCTAGAGTAACCAAAAGTCCTCTGGGTGTTAGTCTAGGGCAAAACAAAAAATATACCCCATTCTACTCCAGTGTAAGCTGTATTATACATTGATAAAAAGTTACCACAAGTGATACAAAAGTAACTAAAAGTAGTAACACAGTAACACGACTAAGGGAAACAATGTTTCCCAGTACTGACAGCCTGAAGGGCATGTCAGATTCCCCATAACATGTGAGCAAAAGCCAGTGTAATGAAGCATCAGGCTTCACTGCACTGCAAAATGAGCAGGTCAGAATCAAAAATAAAAGCAAAAGGTTTGTGGGTTCCATAAAGATGGAAGGAAAGGTGCAGTAAAAATAAATCTTTCCTAACACCTACTATGACCTACAAACCACAAAGAAGGAGTTTGAGGTAAGGGTCAATGTTTACCTGTAGAATTATCAGAGGAATCGGACCAAGGAACAGAACATTCTTCTGCATTGGCACAGTAGCTTTGAAATTATAGACATTATTTGTTTCACCTGTTGCCTATAAGATCTGCATCCCAAAAGGAGAACAGACAGAAGAGAAATTGGTCCATATCGATCAGTTGAAAAGCTGTCATCCCAGACAAGCTTTACGACTGATTGAGGAGCCCAATGAAGTACGAGCCGAGGAACCATCGGAGGAATGAAAGGTAAGAATGAAAATCACAGATGGAAACTAAAATATATATACACAGAGTAATTTAATTAACAATTATCAAAAATGTAAAACAAAACACGGTCTTGTCATTGTCCAATTGAAAATGTTATAAATGTTTCAAAATTCTCTTCAATGTTGTCCCATAATACTCCTACGTCCTGTCCCCTTTCATCCATACTTATGGGATATTCCTCTGCCCTGTGGGACGGGGCCGTAGCACATTGTAAAAAGCCTCAAATTTTTCAAAAATGTGTCCTTCCTCTCTTTTTACATGGGTTACAGCTCGCGGCCGTAATCCCGCCCTCCTCAGCTATGCCCAGCGCATCACCCATCAGTCCTTTTCTCCTCACGATCGGGACTGGACACACTTGCATCTTTGGAAGATTTTTTCCTTCCAGTGACCTTCTCTCCTGCTCCAGCTTAGCGGTCACGTAGTAGTCCGTCTATGCCGTTGCGGTTAGATTTTCCCAATTGTTCTTCCTGTGAGCGACGCTTCACTGGGGCGGATCCCCATCCTCTTTGTTTAGAGTGTTTGGGTCCGGACCACCGGTGGGACTCGTGCTTCAACTGCGATTCCCTTTTGGTCCGGGCTCTTCAGCGTCGTCTGGAGCGGTGGGAGGAGGTGTTGTTACTCCTCCGAATTTTCAGAGCTTCATCGACGAGAAGAAGAGACGCCCTGGAAGTTCTTTTGTTTTTAGAGCACCCCGGCCGGGGGTTCCTTCCCGGGGTCTTCCCGGTCCGGGAGGAGCTTCAACAGCTCTGTTACCGGGGATTGCGCTGAGGTGCCTTCTAGGTCTAAAAATTGTACCAGAGTTTTCTCTGAGGGTCTCTGTAAGGGACCTATCGACACCGGATTACAATCCGAGGCCCCTCCTGTGTGGGCTGTTTGTGGGCCCAGTTCTACTGAGGCGGTGGGTACCGGAGCTTGCTTTGAGGTCTCCTTGTCTGGAGCTTCCCATACAGACACCGGGTACGCCCTGAGGCCTCAGTTGAGGCTTTCTGTACCGAACTAAGGTTCAAGGCCCCTCGTAAGGGAGCTGTTACGGAACTCGGGTCCAAGTTTCCTCTGTTTGAGGCTAAGGTGACCAACAGTTCTGAGAGGCCTGTAAAGGTCTTGTCGGCGAGGTGTACTCCTCATTGTTCCCATCTTGGTGGTGACACCGGTTCCGTCGAGGGGGCACAGAGTGAGGTCTCTGACCGTAATTCCTCTGTTACCGGTGTTGCCGATGTCCCTCCGCTGGAGGCCAATTTGGCTGATAGTATGTCACAGAAACATCCTAGGCCACACAGTACCGGCTCTGTCGAGGTTCCTTGTGTCAAGGCTAAAATGAAGACCCCTCAACCACCTGTGGAGACCTCTGCCTCACTCCCACATATGTTGCAGTTCTCCACAGGAGCTGACAAAATGGCGGCTGTTCCCACCAAGACTACGGTGGCCATTTTGGACTCCTCCCTTACACCTATGCCATCGGCTTTTAGTGGTGGGAGTGGTTTTTCAGGTGAACATCATTTTCCTTGCGTGCATCCTTTTCGTCCAGTGTTTGACTGCAACACTCGGATGCCTTTAACGCATACTGTCTCGCTCCCTGCGCCATCTGCGCCCTTGATATACGTTGATTCTAGTGGAGAAGGACCTTCTTGGCAGCCCTCTCCCTTACGCCCCTGGATCTACTCCACTCATGAGAGGGCCCCTCTTGCCACGCCTATACCATTGGCGGAGGACACCTTTTTTGGAAAATGTCAAAGGCTTATGCACTCCGACCCCATGAAGGAGTATTTCTGAGGTTTGTTTAGGGAAATCTGCCCTCCAGTGGCTCCTGCGCCGTCGGTTCCAGCTGCGGCACCGGTGTTCCCGGCAGCTCCCCCTCTACCGGCCGGCCTGCCTCCAGTTCTTCCTCCCTTGCCTCCCTTGTCTCCAGTGGACAAATCTTCAGCAGGGCCAGATGTGCCGCAGCTTGACCCGAATGTGTTGGATGACACACAGGGGGATCATGACAGCGAGGACCAGCCCCACTCTGTTAGAGCCTTTCACGACCGGGTGCTGGACATGATGTGTCTTCTGGATGTTCCAGTACCCGAGGCACCCGCTCCTGAGGAAGGGGTGCTTTCTGGGGTATTCACCTTGTCTCCTCTGGAGCGTACCGGCTTGTTCTTCCAGAAGGACGTTTTGGCCGAGGTCTGCAATGTCTGGGAGAAACCACACTCTGGACTGTTTGTTAACAAAAAGATTGACGCTTGTTATAGGCTTCATTCTTCGGAAGAGGTAGCCTTAGCATCTTGTCCGCCCCCTTCCTCCACGGTGGTGGCTGCTGCCACGTTACAATCCAGGCCGGGTTCAGCGTCCTCTACAGCGGCAGCCCAGGTTCTGGCCAAAGAGGACAAGCTTCTTGAATCTTTGGGGAGAAAGATCTTTGCTAATTCAGCCCTGCAGTTCCGTCAAGCGCACGCAGAGCTCGTGTTAGCGGGGGTGAATATGAAAATGTGGAAAGGTCTGTCGGAGTTTGAGGAATTCATCCCTGCGGAGAAACTAGACGATTTTAAAGCGGGTTTGTCAGATTCCAGGGTCTTGCAGCAGGATATGCTTGAGGCTGCCTCGCATCATGTTGACACCTTGGCCCGGGGCATCATGCTTGGCGTGGACACCTCACGTCAGGCCTGGCTTCATGCCACAAAGTTTTCCAAAGAGGTGATGGATAAAGTTCTGTACCTGCCTTTTGACGGCAAAGAGCTTTTTCATTTGACGACAGATGTTGAACTGACCAAGACTAACAACAGCACTCAGACCGCCAGTCCTTGTCCGTTTCGGTGAAAACGCCTTTTAGGGTGTGGAGGACGTCTTTGCAGCCTCAGTGTTCCTCTGGTTTTTGAGGGTTTCTGGATCGGAAGACACATAGAGTCGATACTCCAACCGGAAACTCCTGTCGTCGTCAGCAATGAGGCCGGTTTTTCTTTCGATCCTCGGCCTCCTCCTCAAGATCCGGTGGTACTGCCACCGGGAAACCAGCTAAATGATGGTTTGCTGCGCTCGCACAAAACCCCGGTGGGTGGGCGCATTGCGTCTCACTGGGAGGCGTGGCAGACCAGCAGCGAGGACCGTCGGGTCTTGTCAGTTGCTCGTGCAGGCTCTCGCTTGCCACTTCCCCATACCCCATCCTCCAATCCTCCCTTCCGCAGTTTGGGCTGCCCTCCCTCACAGTCAATGTCCAGAAGCTTCTGGATCTCAGGGTGGTGGAACCCATTCCCCTAGGGGAGTGAGGGGAGGGCTTCTACTCCCGTCTGTTTACAGTGCCCAAACCCAACCAGACTGGCCTGCGCACCATCCTAGACCTTTCCCAGTTCAATCTCTCTCTTCCCCAAGAGAAATTCAAGATGATCACGCCCTGTCAGATAAAGTCCTCTTTGCAGAAGGGCGACTGGTGCAGAGTGGTGGACCTTCAGGATGCTTATATGCATATCATTATTTGGAGTCTGCATCGGAAATACCTAGAATTTTCCATGGGGGAGGAGCATTTCCAGTTTTGTGTGCTCCCTTTTGGCCTCAGCTCGGCACTGCGTGTCTTTACGAAGATGATGTCGGTCATCGCAGCTCATCTTCGGCTACAGGGTATCCATGTTTATCAGTATTTGGACGATTGGCTGCTGCGCAGTCCTTGTCCGCTGTCAGCCGTGAACAACCTTCAGTCTTTCCTCCAGCTCCTGTTCCACCTTGGGCTGTCGGTGAACTGGCAGAAATCCTCCATGACGGTCTCTCTGGACTTGATTTTCCTGGGGTTTCGTTGGAACACGATTGAATGCAGAGTATACCTGACCGAGGACAGAATGGCGGATCTTTTGGCCACGTGTCAGGCGTTTATGTGGTCTGAGAGCATGTCAGCCTGGTGGTTCCAGAGGCTTCTGGGCCTCATGGCCTCATGTGTGCTGGCCCTTCCTCTTGCTCGTCTCAAGATGAGGAGGATTCAGACGGCTCTTCAGAGCTCTTGGCGCCAAGCAGTGGACCCAGACTCCAAAATGATTTTGGTTCCATCCTTCATGAGGACAGACCTCCTGTGGTGGCCTCTCAGCAATCTGTCGGTGGGCGCTCCTTTTCAAGACCCCTACCCGCTATGAACGATCACGACGGATTCCTCCCTTCTGGGTTGGGGTGCGATGTTGGATCTTGTTCAGGTGTCTGATCTCTGGTCGCCGCAGGATGGACAGCTTCATATAAATCACCTGGAGCTCCTGGCGATATTCTTGGCGCTGAAAGCGTTCAAGCCTGTCATTGTCAACAAACTGGTCCGTGTCCGCACGGACAATGTGGTGTCCATGTTTTATATCAACAAGCAGGAGGGTACCAAGTCCCCTCATCTTGTGGATCTTGCCATTCAGATTTGGGAATGGGCGTTTCAGCATGGTATCTGGCTGGTGGCAGTACACATCCTGGGCTAGCTGAATGTTACTGCAGATACCCTCAGCCAACAAACAATGGTCAGCTACGAGTGAGAACTGAACACAGAGGTCCTCTTACAGATTTTCTGTTGTTGGGGCACTCCAGAAGTGGACCTCTTCGTGACGTCGACAAACAGGAAGTTTCCCCTGTATGTCTCCAGAAAAGGGCTGGGAGCCTCCTCTCTGGGGGATGCCCTCAACATTCCCTGGCACAACATGAGGGCCTACGCTTTTCCGCCTCTGCCTCTGATTCATCGGTCACTTTGCAAGCTGAGGGGCACAGTGAATTGTTCTCTTTTGTTCATAGCACTGTGGTGGCCAGCCAGGTTTTGGTTTTCGGAGCTTCAGCATCTATCGTTGTGTGAGCTGATCAATTCTGATGGTTCCCAACCTGCTTCACCAGTGCGATCGGCAGTTGTGCCACCCCTCCCCACAATCGTTCAATTTGACGGTCTGGTGCCTGAGTTCAGATCCTTAGAGCGCCTAAATTTGTCCGCAGATAACATGCGCACTATTCAGGTGGCCAGGAAACCCTCGATAGATCTCAGTATAAAAATAAATGGCTGCGGTTCAGCCACTGGTGTTTGGATAGGCAGCTGGACCCCAGGGAGAATACAATTGACATGGTTCTTTCCTTTGTCTCACATCTGGCAGAGTCTGGCATTCATGTCTTGTCCTGCAGGACTTATCTGTCCATGGATCAATGCTCTTTTTGGCTGTCAAATCCAGTCATTAAAAGACACTTTGCCAGCCTCATGCACATTTACCCTTCTGTTCGCAAATCGCATCCAACGTGGGATCTGAATGTGGTCCTTACAGCCTTGTGCTATAAGCCTTTTGAGCCCTGGCTACAGTCGACCTTAAGTACCTTTTGTGGAAAATGTCCTTCTTGGTGGCTGAGATTCCTGCAAGGCTTGTGAGTGAGCTCCAGGCCTTGTCGGTGAAGCATCCCTTCCTGGTTTTTCATAAGGATAAGGTTGTTCCGAGGATGAATCCTTCCTTCCAAAAGTGGTCTCTGATTTTCATCTGAATCAGTCAATCTCCTTGCCTGTCTTCTTCCCTAACCCAGCCTCAGAGGCGGAAGGGGTTTTGCATTGCCTGGATGTTAGAAGAGCCGTAAGTTCTATCTGGACAGAACATCTGAGCTTAGGAACTCTTCTCAGCTTTTGGTGACTTTCGGTAATCCGCAAGGTTAGCCGGCCACGAAAGCGACCAATTCCAGATGGATTGCTGCCTGTATTACGGAGTCTTACACTGTTCAGGGTCTTCAACCTCCAAAAGTGATTCATGCTCATCTTGTGAGGGGCAAGGCGGCTGCCGTTGCCTTCCAAAAGTATGTCTCCTGGGAATCCATCACAAATGCAGCTACGTGGGCCTCCCCATCGGCTTTTTGCAGGCATTACTGTCTAGACCTGAGCTCTAGAGCTGATGCTCAGTTCGGCCAAGCTGTGCTTAAAAACCTTTTTCAGTAAGGAGTTTCCATCCACCCGTAATTCCTGTGAGGAGTGCTTGGAATCTCCCATAAGTATGGAGGAAACGGGACGGGATGTAGGAGTATAATAAAGTAGTGACTACCTTACTCCTAGTCCATAGTCCCCTTTTTCTCCACACGCTCACCCGCCGTCCCCTCTAATAAGGTTCCTCTGTTATTGCTTAAAGGTCTCAGACCTGGCGATAGAAAAGGACTGATGGGCGATGCGTTCCGCGAAGCTAAGGAGGGCGGGTTTACGGCTGCATGCCCACGTAAAAAGAGAGGAAGGGCACTTTTTTTAAAAATTTGATGCTTTTTACAAAGTGCTCTGGTCCCGTCCCACAGGACAGAGGAATGTCCCATAAGTATAGAGGAAAGGGGACTATGGACTAGGAGTAAGGTATTCACTACAGTGAGTAACTTTATTATTCTATTAAAAGTTGTTTCTCAAATTCTATGTAATATTTTCCAGGGAAGTAATTTCTGTGCAAAATACTTGACCTCTCTTTTTACTCCTACCTGTAGAACGATTAATCTTTTTCCCTTCAAGCCTGGGGAACAGAAGTATGGGAGTTTGGGGAGGACCACAGGGACTCAGGAAAGAAAACAAGGAAAACCAGAGAGAGAGGGTTCCATGGCCATACCCCAGATCGCAAAAAGGAGGTGGATGCCAGAGCACCCACTCCCTAAGGCAGGAAAATAAGCAGGATGTTCTCCATGGAAAACTGAACAGTGAGAAAAAAACACTCTCCCATGCTCTTTCCCATTAGTAATCAGGATAGAAGAGCTGGAGGGAGATCTGTGGGGGTTTAATGACAACTAGGATCACCTGAACTGAAAGGTCCTGTAGGGCCAAAATGTTCCAAAATATCTTTTGTGGTGGAAATGCATGCTGGCAGAATAAAAAGCCAGCCTCCAAATTTTAACATCGCCAAGGTGCCTAGTGAATTCACATTTGTGTATTTCTGCGTTGATACGAGGACTATGTCAAAAAATAAAATTAGACTGCATAAAGTAACTGGAAAAGGCACATTTTGAACTGATAGAGAAAAGGCCACATTTCACTCGCAATTTCTACACATAAAATGCTGTGTATTCTGTAATCGAGAGGAATACACTTATTCAAAAGGTGCTTGCATGTGGTTGATAAGGCTAAGAAAAATTTAAGTAAATATTTTCTTTCAGATGCAACATTTAAAAGGCCTTAAGGGCCCAGGAAATGTATGACTGTAAGTTTCAATTTCCTGAGAAGGAGTCAGTTTCTAAGCAGAACACTCAAGCAGTGATCAAGGAATGTATTGGGGGGCCTGTTCTCTGCGCTAAACAGCAGGATGACCATTAGCCTTGAGAAAACAAAGGCTGATGGGTTTATTCCTGGCTTAAAGCAACAATGAGGCCACCGAACCTGTGGGAGTATTTCAAGAGAACTGAAACCTATATTTGTGAAATGAAAGTTAGGATTTGAATATATGTTTGAACATTTGCATTAGTTTAAATGGACTATCATAGTTGTTCATTTTCTCAGCAACCATAAGTTGCACCAAGGCCATTCCTGTGTCATTTTAAAGCTTAGTATAAGCTGTTATGGTGTTGTCATTTGTGTCTAAATTAAATTTTTGAAAACCATGTAACAATCAAAAATGTGTGTTGTAGCTTCTCCAACAATGTGATTAAGCCGAAGGTAGGGGAGCTGGTGACTTTTTAAATTAGATATTCGTGTAGATAATTTCACATTCATAAATATTTTTGTATGAACTGTGAAAAAGTGCTGTTCGCACCCGCAACATCTTGCCGACATGCGAATCATCTTGATAAATCGAGTAGGAGAATGCAAAAATATGTATCTTGTGATGTTCATTTGTAAAACAAAACATTTTCTCATGTAGGACTTTTTCAATGCAAAATGACATGTGTAAAAGAATGTTCATATAGGTGGGTGGATCCATCCATCGCATAATTTCAACCACAGAACTCCAAGGGCCTCTCCGCACAGAGGGGCTGAGCCTTGGGGGATGAGAAGGGGAGAAATCCCCAATGAAAATTCAGTGCTAAGAGAAGTGGCTTTGTGTGTAAAAAGCCCTTGCACTATGGAAAAGGAAAGACTTGCATAAAAACCATCTGGGTTAATGGTGACACAACTGCCTGATACTACCTGGGTTAGTATTATTGAAGATGGCTGCGGGATTATTTTTACCTGGGAGACAGCAATAGGGAAAGCCTAAAAACTGTCTGGGCCCTCTGACTAAGGAGAGCCAAATAGAGGGATTGATGCCGGTGGCTATCTTTGACTGAAGTCACAGAGCAGATCCCTGTGCTTCCCCAAAAGAGAAGCTCTTCTGACTTTCCTGAGCACCACAAACAGAGATTTTCAATGTAAGTAGCTTGTGCAAACAAAACCATGGTTGTTGGGATCTGCTTGCCTTAATATTTTCCCCTTAATAGTGGGTGGGG
This sequence comes from Ambystoma mexicanum, assembly GCF_040938575.1. Lineage (NCBI taxonomy): Eukaryota > Metazoa > Chordata > Amphibia > Caudata > Ambystomatidae > Ambystoma > Ambystoma mexicanum. The sequence goes on from NC_090940.1 coordinate 562,167,805, forward strand.
GGCAAACTGACTATACCGTTAGCATATTTTACTGAATAATGCAATTAACTCCCATATAGATTGATGCAGGAGGAGCTTGAGGAAGTTTGAAACTTCTGCCCTCTTTCCTAGAGCTAATTCAAGTTATAGTCATTTAAAATAATTGGGTACACCTATTTTCCTTTTCCACCCCAGAATTCCCTTAAGAAAAGAAGTGGCCTTCTCCAAAAACGAAATTGCTGTCACCATTCCTCAGACCTAACCTTTAAGCAGAGGGGTACTGAATGTAACTGAAGTCTGATTTCTTTGGTCTCATGTAGAGAGGTGCTGTGTTAAATGAAACCAGGTGTAATTTCTAATTGAAAAATGCACTCTCTCTCCTCAGAGTAAGTGACCCTGATAGAAGAAAAATTGTCTATTGTTTTGGGGTAAAGTCGGAAGGAGGGTTGTATCAATACAACATATTCTCAAAAGTCTGTGTAATTAAAAAAAGGCTAGCATTTTTAAGTGCGCAAGGAAATTAATCATACAAAGTGCTGCACGTGAAACTCTTTTGAAAACTGAAAATGTGCATTTGATTTAAAACTAAACCTTATCATTGACCGCTAATGGTCATGATCCAGTAATGTTCCATGGTATTATTTAACTTTGAAATAAAAGGGGTTTGTGGGACAAGAGGGTCAAACTGTTTTTTTTAACTTGTGCTCCATGGACGAAAGTGACATTTAAAAGTAACATCCCCAAAAGTAAATTTTTGTATTGAGGCTTTGTTTTGTGCCACAGAGAAGGTGGCGTAAATATATTCTTTCTATACCCCGGCCTGGTTCTTGGCCGATTGTTTGCACAGGAGGAGGGAATCTAAGTGGATCTAAATGAGTCATATATTGGGCTAGCTTGAACTAGATACATGATTTATTGTGTGGCTCCTTAATTGGGAGGCACTCCCTGTGTTAACCGTGATCTCTCAGTATATCGTTACATGTGGATATCCTTCGGCCTCTGTTAACTTCTGTCTGTGACTATCTTTGAACCGGAAACATAGGAAATGTTATAGGAGCAGAATGAGGAGTGACGGTGCGAAAGTAATACTCCAAAGATTTGTATTATAATGTTGATGGCTGTATTAAGAAAAAATGCAAATACAACTCTATAAGTTTAACAAAAAAAGAATTGTCTTTTCGAAGGGATTGTGTCCTCCGACGTATTCCTCATCTTAGATATCTCCTTCCAGCTCTGCTGGCCTCGGAAAAATTTTTCTCTAGAGGGCGCTGCGCGTCGACGTCCTCCGAGTCGATGTCCCTCGACAGCCGCCGTATCGACGTCAACGTCATCCTGCCTGTAAAGGCCGCGCGCAGCGTCCGTTGCTCAGTTCCGTGTTTCCGCGCTTACTCAGTGCCTCGGAATACCGTTGCTCAGTTTTGTCAGGTTAAACCTATTTACCTCGAGTTATTCGATCCGTACTCGATGGCTTCTTCGTCGGAACCGACAACTCCTCGATCCGGCTTCAAAAAATGCGAAGAGATTAAGGGAAAAGGATGTCGCTGACTGACCCTCACAGAGTTTGTCTGTGGTGTTTGGGAGCAGAACACCATTGTTCGGAGTGCGAGGACTGTATGTCCATGACAGCTAAGGCCCTGAAGGAGCGTAGGGGGAAGCTGGAGAAAGGTAAGACTTTTAAAGCTTCTTCGTCGACAAAGTCGAGACATCCGTCTCCTCGTCACCATTCGCGCTGCAGGTCTCGGAGTGAGTCCCATCACTCCTCGAGATCGAAGCACTCAAAGAGGAGACGTCGAAGATCCCCTTCTCTGTCTTCCTCTTCCTCTGTTTCGCCAAAGAGAACCCCTTGCCCCACGAAACATAGTTCCCGGGCTGAATGGGAGGAATTCCGCAAAAATATGATGAGCGTCTTTGAGAAAGCGGCCTCGACCCCCTCGAAGACTGCCGAGAGCGATGCTCTGGTCGAAAGACCCGAAGGTCAAAAACGCCGCGAGTCGCAGTACCCGGTGAAGGAAACCTCTCGAGCGCGTCTCGAACCCTCGAGTAGGACTATGACCTCCAAACCTTCCTCGAAGGTTCCGTCGACGCCGTCGACGAAGGTTCCGTCGACGCCGAGGTCGGTGTCTTCGACGCCGTTGTCGAAGGGACCTTCGACACACGGGTCTGTCGACTCGACGCCAGCTTCGACACCGGCGTCGACGCCAAGAAAAGTCACGGTCACGACACACCCAGTGACTATCCCCAGGTCCTCGATGACGATGGCTTCGAGATTGTCGAGTAGAATCCCAATTCTGTCGAGGTCATCGAGGCCTCTGCCTTTGTTTTCGACGCCACGCTCGAAGCCTTCGACGTCGGCGTCGACGACATCAACGTTTTCGAGGCCGATTATGACAAGTTCGGCACCCTCTGCCTTGGAAATGGGATTTACACCCTTTATGAGTTCAGAACAATTGAGAACTATGTCCTCAATTCTGGAAGAGGGTGAATTGTCTGAACAGGAAGACACATTTGAGTTGCAGGGACCTGTAACCCCAATTAGAGAGGAATTTTCCTCTGAAGAACGCAGGTTAAAGGATCTTCATGATTCCTTACATGAGGCAAGTGGGTTAGACACTTCCCCTGAGGTGGAGTTTGCTAGGCCAGACCCGGGGGAGCATGCTGAAACCCCCTATAGAGCCTTAATGGCCAGGATCACAGAGTTTATGGGGTGGTCTGCACCTTCACAATCTTTCCAACAAGACGACCACACGGATATTCTTGACAAAGGCCCACAGGAGGATCCTGTGGTGCCTTTTCATAAAGCTCTTCAGAGGAAGATTATGACGAACTGGGAAACCCCAGATGTCGTCCCGGAAGTAAATAAAAAACTGTCTACAAAATACAGGGTATCCTCTAGAGACCCGGAGTTTTTGTCAAAACACCCATCCCCAGAAAGTCTGGTGGTACAGGCAGCATCTTCTACCGATGTCAAGACGGCTTATCCTACCGTCCCACAGGACAGGGACGATAAAAAATATGATGCTATGGCAAAGAAAGTTTTTTCGGCATGTAGCATGGCGTTAAAATCTGTTAATGCTACTTGCACCCTTGCTAGATTCAGCCATACACTTTGGAAGTGTGCTTCTACAGCGGCTGACTGCATCCCAGAGGGAGAAGAAAGGGAGGCGTTCCTGTATATCATACAGGACGGTAAAGACGCTATGTGTGAATCCCTCCAGACGGGCATTGATTCGGCTGACAGTATCAGCAGTGCAATGGCGGCAAGTACAACAACCAGGAGATTTGCTTGGTTGAGAAAGTCTGGTTTTGCCCCAGATGTGCAAGCCAGGCTCTTGAACATGCCATTCGATGGCTCTTCTTTGTTCGGGAAAAAGGCGGATGACAGTTTAGAGAAATTGCAAACTTCAAAAGCAGCAGCAAAATCCCTAGGCGCTGCAATCCGTCAGACACCTTTTCGTCCCACAGGAACCTCTGCGAGGGGCAAGTCCTTTCGCTTCTACTCCGCATTCGGAAGAGGTAGAGGACGACCGGCTCAAAGGGGACAAAGAAGAACTACCCGAGGTGGATGGGGTAGATATTCAAAAGCCGCAGCAACAGCAGGTGCCTCTTTACCATCGGCATCTGCATCAGCCGCCCCAAAACCACTCTGAGGACTTCCCTCACAGGACACCTGTAGGAGGCAGGTTGACTCAACATCTGGCGGTATGGCAGGCTATCACGTCAGATGCTTGGGCATTGAAAACAGTTGCCCAAGGTTACTGCCTGCCTTTACTACGCATACCTCAGAGTCATCCACCGGGGATCAGCTCTCAGAAAGCTCCAGATCCGCTCCTCTTGCAGGAAATTTTGGACCTGCTAGAGAAAGGTGCCATAGAACCGGTACCTGTAGCGGAGAGGAACAAGGGCTGGTACTCCCCTTATTTTCTCATTCCAAAGAAAGACGGAGGACTGAGACCCATCTTGGACATGCGAGAATTGAACAAATTCTTCAGGAAAGACAAATTCAAGATGGTCACTCTTTCTCAGATCCTCCAGGCCCTTCAGTTCCAGGGCTGGTTGGTATCTCTGGACCTTCAGGATGCTTATTTCCATGTGCCTATCCATCTCAAACACAGCAAATACCTGAGGTTCGCAGTTGGCAACTCTCACTATCAATTTCGAGTGCTGCCATTTGGGCTGACCTCCGCCCCGAGGGTCTTCACCAAGTTAATGTCGGTAGTGGCGGCAAGTTTAAGGAGGGAAGGGATTCACGTCTACCCCTACCTGGACGATTGGTTGATCAGGGCTGTCTCTTCGGAACAAGCTCAGATCCAGCTAAATCACATGTGCCACTCCCTTCACAAACTGGGCTTCTCCCTCAATTTAAAGAAGTCACAAATGATACCATCGCAGAGACTCCAGTTCATAGGAGCGATCCTGGACACTTCCCTGGGAAAAGCCTCGCCACCAGAGGTGAGGGCTCAAGATATTCTACAGATGGTTACCAAGTTCCAAGATGCCCGACGTCTCCCAGCCTTCGACTTTTTGAGGTTGCTAGGCCTCATGGCATCCTGCATTTTCCTAGTGCCAGAGGCTCGCCTGAGAATGAGATCCCTCCAGTGGGCACTGAGGACTCAGTGGTCACAATTCTCAGGGAGAATGACAGATCTTCTTCAGGTTCCCGACAGGGTGGCTCGAGACCTTCAGTGGTGGGCCTGTCAGGAGAACATTCTGAAAGGAGAACATTTTTGGCAACCCTGGCCGGAGATAACAGTAGTCACGGATGCCTCACTCACGGGGTGGGGAGCCCACGCCAACGACTTGACCATCAGCGGTCGTTGGTCTCCATCGGAGTCCAGACTACATATCAACCTGTTAGAGCTGAGAGCCATCAGACTTGCGCTGAAGGCGTTCCTGCCAGCTGTACAAGGGAAAAACGTCCTGATAATGACGGACAACACAGTGGGCATGCATTACCTCTACAAAAGAGGAGGCGTAGGATCACTACCCCTGTGCAGAGAGGCGATGCAGCTCTGGTTTTGGGCAATCCAAGAAGGAATCTCTCTATCGGCAGTTCACCTAGCCGGAGAGAAGAACTTGACAGCGGACGCTCTGAGCAGGCAGAGCACAGTCTCCCACGAGTGGGAACTAGCTCAGGAAGTCCTTCAAGAGATCTTTGCCCTTTGGGGAACCCCTCAGGTGGATCTGTTCGCCACCAGCGTCAACAGGAAATGCGATCTGTTCTGCTCAAGGGAATTTCCCCCGAGAGGAGCTCTGGGAGACGCGTTCATAGTGGACTGGGAGTTTCCACTTCTGTACGGGTTCCCATCGGTCCCTGTCATTCCTCAAATGATCAGGAGGTTGAGAAGATTCCGGAGAACCATGATCCTAATTGCCCCGGATTGAGCCAGGAGAACGTGGTACCCGGACCTTCTAGACTTGTCCATCTGCCCTCCAATTCGACTTCCACTCAGAGAGAACCTACTCTCACAGAAGGGAGGTCAGGTTCTCCATCCAGACATCAAAACCCTCAACCTTCACGCTTGGCTTCTGAAAGGTTGAGGTACAAGGATTAGGACCTCCCTGATGATGTTATGGAGGTGTTGCTTTCGGCAAGGAGGCCAGCAACAAAGTCTTTATACCGCTGCCGTTGGAACAGATTTTGCAGCTGGTGTAGAGAACAGAATATCAACCCTTTTTCATGTGGTACACCAATGGTTTTGTCCTTCCTTCTATATTTGGCGAATTCAGGCCTTCAAGTTGGCACCATTAAGGGCTATCTCGCAGCGCTATCCATCTTTAAGTGCACTGCGGAAGAACCATCCTATTTCAAGTTACCCTTGGTAATACAGTTTCTAAAGGGGTTAACCAATGTTTATCCCCCAAGACCATTCCAAGTTCCCCTATGGGATTTAAACTTAGTACTAACTTTCCTGATGGGCACACCTTTCGAACCACTCCATTCTTGTTCGTTAAGATTCCTTACCCTTAAAACTGTTTTATTAATAGCACTTACATCTGCTAGAAGGGTGAGCGAAATACAAGCTCTTTCTTGTAAACCCCCTCACACAATATTTCACAAAGACAAAGTTGTCCTGCAAGTGAAGCCTAATTTCCTGCCAAAGGTGGTTTCTGAATTCCATATCACTCAGAAGATTACCCTACCATCTTTCTATCCTCCTCCTCATCCGGGGAAAGAGGAAGAGAGGTTACACAGGCTAGACCCTAGAAGGGCTTTAAGTTTTTACATCAGTAGACTAGCCAGGATAAGACAGGCAGACCAGCTGTTTGTAGGTTACACAGGTCACAAGCTGGGGTTACCAATAATTAAGCCGACCATTTCCAGATGGATCATTCTAGCCATTCTGTAATGTTATAAACTGGCAGGGAAAGAGCCCCCTCAAAACCTTAGGGCTCATTCGACCAGAGGTATTGCAGCTTCATCGGCCCTCAAAAGAGGTGTGCCCGTTAAAGACATCTGTGCAGCCGCTACATGGTCGTCTGTCCATACCTTTACACGATTTTACAATTTGGATTCCTCCTCCAGTCAAGAGACTAGGTTTGGAAGGGCTGTACTGCATTCTATTCATCAATAGAAGACAGCGTGAAGTCAGTACTCCCTCCTCCAATAATAGAATACTGCTATGGGAGCCTATTTAAGATGAGGAATACGTCGGAAGACACAATCCCTTCGAAGAACAAGTTACTTCTTACCTTGTAACGTTCTTTCGACGGGATGTTCCTCCGACGTATTCCTCATCGACCTTCCCATCCATCCCCGCAGTTCTACTTCCCTTGTTGTTGCAGCTTACGCTCCTTCAGGGTGATTAGTCTAGTCCAGAAAGTATTATTGTGGGCTACAAAACGGAACTGAGCAACGGACGCTGCGCGCGGCCTTTACAGGCAGGATGACGTCAACGTCGATACGGCAGCTGTCGAGGGACATCGACTCGGAGGACGTCGACGCGCAGCGCCCTCTAGAGAAAAATTTTTCCGAGGCCAGCAGAGCTGGAAGGAGATAACTAAGATGAGGAATACGTCGGAGGAACATCCCGTCGAAAGAACGTTACAAGGTAAGAAGTAACTTGTTCTTCTGTTAAATAACACCTGTCAGTTATCAAATCAAGTTGTCAAATGTCTGCTCCACATTTAAAATAGAAAAGTCTATTTAATAACGTAACACTGTAAAGTTCAGCAGCTAGTACAACCCAAACAAGGAAGAAATTTTATTTGTGTGGTAAAATCTGATATTATCCCAATGTATGTATTGGCAAATCTCAGACTCTAATCCTGCCCTCCCCCCCAATAAAAATGCCCAAGCAGCGACCCTCATTAAGATTGTACTCTGCCAGAAATATTTAAATACTGCTGCTTGGCTTTTAAAGGTATGCATCTTGTATTGCTTTTTTGCAACATTGTAGGAACCGCTCCTCTCCTGGGCTATTTATGCTGGTATTCATAAGGAATCTTCTGAGCGGCATAATTCGTTATGGGGGGTGGGGGGAGGGTGAGAACAAACCCCACCCACGCCCCACCTCTGCTCACAGTCACAGGTGTGATACCACAGCCACGTGCCACTACGATGACATCATCTGTGTCAACGATTGCGGCATACGGTTTAACTCCCACCCCAGCGCTAGGAAAATGTAAATGTTGGCGCCCATGCGGGTGGCCCTCTGCCTTAAAATCAGGGTTGTAGCTTGCGCATGCAGAGTTTGCTTTTACTAGATATATTTTCCGGGCATTTGCCATACTTCTTTGCATAGAAGTCGTTTTTTTTGCAGCGTGCATCTATTTTCTGGCGTATCCTTATGAATAATTCGCAGGACACGGGAGATCTATGAATGCGTTCAAAAGAATGAATTAACCTACGTGCACTCTAAAACGTACACGCAGACTACACTTCAGTAGCGTAGAGAATGTTCACTCTTGAAGGCTTGCTTACCGCTGTCCTCAAGAGGGAGGGAGGAAGAGAGAGAGAGAGAGAGAGAGAGAGAGAGAGAGAGAGAGAGAGAGAAAGAGAGAGAGAGAGAGAGAGATTTGTGTAAAATAGAGCACGTGCCTTTGCGCGCGCCTGATTTGTTTGTGTAGGTGTCACTAAATGGCGCGCAGAAAACCGGCAATTTACGAAGGCTGAGACTCGGAGGAATTGTCGGCTGAAGGTTGGAAAGCGACCACCTCGCTGGCTGCTCCAGGATGCGCTGCTCTCTCTGGTAGCTGAGGTGACTCGGGTAAGCGCCCCGACACTCCAGAGGAAAATGCACCAGACGGACAAGTCAAGGGGCTACATATATTTACCGCCTAAAAAATAATTTGAAAAACTGGGACCGACTTGCAGTTAAGAAACAACCCTGCTTTGCAAAAGACCATCTGGAATGCTTTTACACACAGGGCTGAGGAATGTGGTGATCTGTGAAGAAAGTGCCCAAGAGACTTCGGAGTGAAAAACCATTTGGAGACTCAACAGATGGGACCATTAAACTTCTGAACGCTAGTGGGTGCACTGCAAAGAGACCATGAGCAACGAGTGCTAAAATAGCAAAATGAGTGACTGCTGCATCCAGGAGGGCTCTGGCAGCCTCCCCAACACCACTGAGCGTGGGGCTTACCCTGCAGAAGACTTGCCATTTGAGAACAAAACATTAATTCTCTCGCCGGTGTTGGTTCGCTGCCTCATTGGGGTGTCGTCCACCATAGTCCTGCTAATGATGCCGTTGAGTGCTGTGGTCTTCGCCGGCACTTTGAAATCCGAAGACTTCTCCTGGGAGCCTCGGTTTCTGATCCTGAGGAACCAGCTTTTATGTGACATGCTCTTTGTCCTGGTCACAATCCCTCCCTCTCTCTACAACCTGGTGCACCGGGAGGTCGTGCGTTATGGAGTCACGTGTTTCCTCCTTACTTTCACCATGATCAGCACTGTCACATGCTCCTTCATGAACCTCGCGTTCATGGCCTTCGAGAGGTACTACTACATCTGCCACTCCATCCATTACATCTCCAGGTTCACCCGTAGAAGAACTAAGGTAGGTCTATGCACCATGTGGGTTCTTGCTCTCACCATGGTATCTATGTATGTAGGACTACTCACCAGGGGCCAGCCCACGGATGAAGAGCTTGGGGGATTTTTCTGTGAAGCCGATCGTTTGGAAAAGAACTTGGGATTCCCCAGAGAAGCCATCCGTTATCGGAAAGTCTCGATGAGTTTGTTGTTCTTCTCCTGCTTGCTGGTGTTTGTGTACTCCTACTGCCGAATGTACAAAGTGGCAAAGGACACAGTCCAACCATTTCAGCAGAGCAACCAGCAAGCCCGGAAAACTGTTTTCATCTATGGTTTGATGTACGCGTTAAATGCCCTGCCTATTTTCTTCAAGATCTCCATGGACACTTTCCTGTCACTGGGATGGATAGACATAGAAGTGTTTGCCCTTGGGGCTATGCTAAACCAAACTGTGGTCATGATGATATCTCCCTGCCTCCACCCAATTGTATACGGACTGAGAAACCGTGAAGTCAGGTTGGCGCTCAAGTCAATGTTGACCTTCCGGAGATCTCCAAACAAGAGATTTGGAGAATTGCCACAGTGGTCAATGCAAATAATAACACAGTAGGACCACACCTCAGAGAATATGCTATCCTTCCCAACTAACTTGGTTTTGCTATTCTTCACAACTAACTCGGTTTTGCTATAATTCACAACCATCTTAGTTTTGCTCTCCTTCACAGCCATCTTGGTTTTGCTATCCTTCACAACTCAACTAACTTGGTTTTGGTGAGGAATAAGTGATTGGCTCAACAGTACAAAATGTAATGTTTTCTACTATGTGTTTGTGAGATCTGTGAATGCTACAAAGAGCACGTTTGGTCGGGGCTATCGGTGCTATCGTTCAATATCTAGAATGTGTCTTTGCTTTAAAAGGCGAGGAACAGTTTAAATAATGTCTTTCAAAAGAAGATGCTTGTTATCCAAGGTGGGGAGTTTCTAGCCTTTTTTGCATAGCTAGCTACACTATGAAGTATTATTGCTGCACACAGCGTGTTGCTAAACTACGTTGTTCCCTTTACGCCTGTTGTTTTCTATTTTGTGATTTGTGTTCTTTCCCTTTTTGAATATAAAAGAGAAAGCGGCTATTTATATTTCCGTGATTCTGTACTGCATGCTTGTGTAATAGAATGTAAAATACAACAGAAAGCAATACATATGTACAAAAAGATATTTAGGAGAACAGCAAGTTCTGGGGCTACAGAAAAAACAGTACTGGATGCAGGTCGGTAAGTGACATTTGTTCTGTATATGTACCATATAAAGGCACCTTTTCAGATGCTAATAACTGTGGCGTCGTTTGATGGATCTGCGTAACACATTTTTTTAAAGCTCCTGGTACCTACGGTTCTTTTTGCAAAGATTTGTAATAAGTGTGATCACTTGCTTGAGCTATTTATATGTAGATGGATGTTTGTGTGACTGTGAAATCTATATGCTTTATATACGATAAAAATAATTTGTTACTTAGATTGCGCTTTCGCCAAAGGCTGTACATGGTCTATTTTCATAAGCAATTATTATTACCCAACCACAGTTGTTGCTTTTAGCAACCGTACAATGGTGAAAGGCTGAGTTGAGCTTGGCAGGATTCCAATTTGCTGATCGTACATTTCTCAGCATCGGTTACATAACCGGCTTCGCTGCCTTAACAGTGATGACGCTATCTTACCGGCTGCCTGTGTATATGATACTCTGTTCCATTTACATTAAAAATGATGATTGCTGCATTGTTACTTTGTAATCATTGGCAACACGTAATGGTTCATCAAGCCGGGCGCGTGGATTCATGCATCCACTGCAGGGGTCTGGGTATGATTGTGTGGTTGCAGGTTCGAATCCCAGAAGGTCCACTCATCACTTCATCCTACTGATGCTAATGAAATGCAGACATATCAAGTTTGGGAGCAAGAAACATATTTAATCAACACTAAGTTACTCCTCCATGGTGAAAGGGCCCTGTCTGAAAACATCTGTTATGCTTCCCTTGTTCATTCAGCAAGCATTCAAAAATAGGTGCTGGGGATGGGAAGACGAGATGCTGTACCATGCCATGGACAAAAAGGGAAAGAGAGGTTGGTCAGTGCATCTCTGCCTTTTGTTGCTAGATGTTGTCCAGGAACATTATTTCACCAAAATGCCAAGGGCAGCCTAAGTGCCATCGCATGACCCTTTACCTCTGATGACATCACAGGGAGTGATGTCATTGGATCCCACCCTGAGGTGACATCACAGGAAGTGATGGAACACGACCTTTCACCCCTTGACAAAACAGGAAGTGGCATCACATAGCATTGTTCCTAAGCACACTTTGAAAAATATGGTTACGATATCACTATATTGTGATATACATTTCATACAAGAATGGATCACCATATGTATCGTCAACATCAGTGTGTATAGGTCCATATTACCAAATTACTGTGAATGCAAGCAGACGTCCAAGGCCAAATGATTATTTATTTAAATTCTTAAAAACACGCCACATCGCCAGTAGGTCTCAAGGCGCACAAGAAACATGAAGAAACACACAAAAAACAAACAAGCACCCGGGCATCAGAAGGGAGTGAACTAACTAAAAGTCAGTAAGCAGACTAGGTAGCCTTGGAACACAAAGGTTTTTAGTTTCTTTTTCAAATTGGCCAGTGATGTGGCAGATTTAAGACCCAATTGAATGGGATTCCAAGTGGCAGGAGCCAAGAGGTCAAAAATAGATTTTCCAAACTTGACAGATCGAAACCTGGGTTGGCACAATTGAACCTGATCTAAGGACCTCAGGGATCGTGTAGCAACATACCTGTGGATGCGTTCAAAGAGATAGCTGGGTGCCGTCTGGGCAAGGCACTTAAAGGTGAGTGTGAGGAGTTTGAAGAAGACACGCTGTTAGACTGTCAGTCAGTGCAGATTCTCCCTGGCAGCAGTAATAGACTGCCTGTTGGAAATACCCAATACTGCTCTGACTGCCCCATTCGCGTGATCAGTAGTGCTTAGCAGTTAGATTGAGCAGATCCTGCCAGCAGACTGTTGCAATAGTCTAGCCTCGAACTGACTAGGGCGGAGGCAAGAATGGACATATTGTTAACAGTAAGATATAGGCGTAAGTGAGCAAGCTGTTTATTAGTCCAACAACATGAAGCCTGCGTCTTGGCAACATGTGGCCTCATTGTCAACTCAGAATCCAATGTGATGCCCAAGGTCTTAACAGTCTTAGCCACAGGAACGGAGACGTTAGAAATTGCAAAGGGAGCATATTCTGGGGAGAGATTTTTTTAATAAGTTTCGTAATCCAGGGACATATGGTGTCAATAGACCCAACCAAAAGTCTAGAGGGACCAACGTCATCCCTGCATGTGGTGGGTTTCATATCAATAATGATCATTTTTACCTCTGCTACTGTGCAAGGGGCAAAGGAGAAAGTAGATTTGGGAAGGGAGTGCCGTCTAGCAGGTGTGGCTCCCAAAGAGGAGGTGGAACTGATGGGATCCTGTGGTACCGAATTGGGTGAGACACTGGACTCTAGGTGTTGCGAGATCTTAGCAGCAAAGGCATTGTGGATGGTCTGGCACCAAGCAGAGTCCTGAACAATGTTAGTCGTAGAGTGAGTTGTGATATTAAATTGCCAAAGAATGGCAAAGAGCTCCTTAGAACTTGATTTGGCCTGAGTTATCCTGCTGTTGTAATAAGCAGACTTAGCCAGGGTTACTGCGGCTATAAAGTTCTTAACAGCAAGTTTGTAGGTGCCCAGGAGGGCTGGCGACGTCAAACCAGTGTTGAGCCAGAGTTTCTGGCTTAACCAGCTTGGTGGAAAAAAGGGAGCAAAGTCCTCAATAATGAAGTGTAGGGTAGATTCTATGTACCCAGGGAGGACTGCAGGCACATATGATGTGTTATTTTATAGCACGTACGCTTAATCGCTTAATATAGAAGAAATATACATACAATTTTACCCAACTTGTGTTGGTACTCATTTATCGACCTCAGAAGGATGAAAGGCTGATTTTAGGTGTTTAAGAACACACTAAATCAGTCACTCACCCCCTGAAGTGTGCTTGAAATAAACCTTCAATGAGTAGAAATTATTGTATAGAATTCCAGAAAGACACATTATTTGTTATTTCTATTCCTTCTTATTTAGGGTCACTGCTCAAAGTCTCACACTTGCGGAACCCCCTGTTTTTTTAAATGGCCTGAACAAGGTAGCCATCCACTGCAGAAACAAAGAGCCTCATGGCGCCCAGGAGCTTACATGAAAAAAATGAAACATTTAGAGGTAGCAAGGGAGAACACAGGGGTAGCAAGTGCGACCCCTGGTGACCCCCAAATGACGTCCCTGATGTCTGCACACCCTGCTTCCCTGCGTTTACACCTGCGGCCATAGGGTTCCTGGACTTCATTCTTAGAAAGTGCAACTATGCCATGTTGCTGTTCCTCCTCCCACCAATGAGGCTTCTACTTGTTTTACCCTTTTATTTAATGCACTTTATATTCCCATGGATGATAACTTGGCATTCTTTTATACTTATCTGCCGCTAAAATCCTTTTATTTAGCTGTTTTCATTGATATTTGAATAATATAAAATTGCTGTTGCTCATATGCTCTGGTGAAAGCGTGGAAAATAGGTAATCATTTTTTGAAGTAGTGGTATTCAAGCAGTTTTCCTCCAAGGAGAAGCCGCAGGGTATGGTGGGGCATGGGGAGGGGCTTAAAGTACCGAAATACCCACTTGGACCTCTCCTTTTTTTAGTTTTGGTTAATTTCAGGGCTCCTTAGCACTGCCTGTAATGGAAATAATATTGCTAGAGAGAAAAGGAATGGGAGACATCCACTGCAAGGTCTTTCTAGTATCATTTGACTTAAATGATAATGGCTTGAATACAAACAGGAAATAAGGACAGAGAGAAGCAGGTGAGAAAGTGTAATAAATGAAAAATATAAACAGGCTTGAGACACGCTGACCAATCAGGTTAGGGGAATGTGCCCTCTGATCAAGGAGAGATATCCGTCCCATCAGGGACCTCATGCAAGTTATCCACATACACCAATGTACAGACCGGAACTGACCTCATGCATACAACTTTTTGAGAACAGGGAAACATGACGCAGCTGGACTTAGCAAGGCCTACTTAGCCACAAGTCTTTATCATAGCAAACATATTGCTTTGTAGATCATTCTCTCCATTTTCATTTCTATCATTTTTGTTTCAGTTTCCTTTTTTCAGATGTCCTTCCCTGCCATAAAAATACAATTCTTTGCCACTGCCCAGGAGCTTACATTAAAAAAAATAAACGATTTAGGGGTAGCAAGGGAGACCACAAGGTAGCCAGGGAGATCTCAGGGGTCGCAAGTTCAAGCACTTTTCCTATAAGGAGAAGCCGTGGGGTGTGGTGAGGCGTGGGGAGAGGCTTAAAGTGCCGAAATATCCACTTTGACCTCCTTCTTTTTTTAGTTTTGGTTAATTTCAGGGCTCCTTAGCACTGCCTGTAATGGAAATATTATTGCTAGAGAGAGAAAAGGAATGGGAGACATCCACTGCAAGGTCTTTCTAGTATCATTTGACTTAAATGATAATGGCTTGAATACAAACAGGAAATAAGGACAGAGAGAAGCAGGTGAGAAAGTGTAATAAATGAAAAATATAAACAGGCTTGAGACACGCTGACCTATAAGGATAGGGGAATGTGCCCTCTGATCAAGGAGAGATATCCGTCCCATCAGGGACCTCATGCAAGTTATCCACATACACCAATGTACAGACAGGAACTGACCTCATGCATACAACTTTTTGAGAACAGGGAAACATGACGCAGCTGGACTTAGCAAGGCCTACTTAGCCACAAGTCTTTATCATAGCAAACATATTGCTTTGTAGATCATTCTCTCCATTTTCATTTCTATCATTTTTGTTTCAGTTTCCTTTTTTTAGATGTCCTTCCCCACCATAAAAATACAATTCTTTGCCACAGCCCAGGAGCTTACATTAAAAAAAATAAACGATTTAGGGGTAGCAAGGGAGACCACAGGTAGCCAGGGAGATCTCAGGGGTCGCAAGTGCAAGCACTTTTCCTCCAAGGAGAAGCTGCGGGGTGTGGTGAGGCATGGGGAGAGGCTTAAAGTGCCGGAATATCCACTTTGACCTCCTTCTTTTTTTAGTTTTGGTTAATTTCAGGGCTCCTTAGCACTGCCTGTAATGGAAATAGTATTGCTAGAGAGCGAAAAGGAACATGAGACATCCCCACATGGTCTTATTAGTATCATTTGACTTAAATCCCACTCCAATTAGCCACGAGTCTTTATCGCAGCAAACCTATTGCTTTGTAGATCACTCCCTCAATTTTCATTTCTATAATTTATTTTAGTTTGCTTTTTTTCTTTACTTTCCTTGTTATTGATTCTTTGTTATATCTACCAAAAGCAAGCAATGGCTGCTTCTGCTGGATATTCCTTGTGTATTCGATGCTCAATTGAGCGAGACTAACTTTACATTAAAAGCACAGAAATCATGATTGAAGGATAAAATAATGAAAGGAGTAACAGGTCCAATCGAGGGATAGCCTGCAGCTCCACCAAGCACATAACCGTACCGGAATAAAGCAGCAGACTACAGAGCTTCCAATGGCAGGTCTCACCCTTGGCTGGGCAAAAGGGTATTTCTGTCTTTCTGAGCAGCTTTGACTGCATTAAATTCAGATTTTAAGATTTTAATACATGTAGAGAAGATGTGGAGCCTTCAGCCATGGGCAATAGAAGCAAACATGCTGCATTCAGTACTATTGGTGTCTTCTATTTAGAGAAGAGCAAAAACGGTTCTACATGTTTCCCAGCAGGCCAATTTTATTGAATGCCCAGTTGACCGGGCTCGATGTCGGCCCTGTGTCAAAAGTTGTGCCCCTTCTCTACTTTTCCCTAATGCGGGGGTGATCACCTGGCAACCTCTCCTCTCCCCTCCATGCCAAAACGTGTATCGTGCAGGGGACAACCTCTCCACCCCGACCCCTGTACTCCTATTCCAATGACCCACCGGACATTCCTAACAGCAGACACACACACAGGAACCCCATGAACACACATATACACATCCCTACCCTTCCCCAAACCGCCTCCTTACTTTCCAGTCCACCACCTCTTCCTGTTGGCGCAGTGCACAGTAAACGGATGCACAGTTCCCTGATAGGCCGCCCTATTATGGTAGAGGGAGGGTTGGAGGTAATGTGCCAGTTGCATCGTAGAACTGCTTCTGTGGCACGTACACAAAAAGGGGGAGAGCCACGGAGCAGAGGTGGAAATAGGCAGCAACCCAGGCAGAAGGGCACCTGGTGAGCAGGAGTGGGGAGAGGGGCGAAGAAGCAGAAAGCAACCGGAACCAGGATGATGCGTGAATGCAGCGTGAAGGCAGAGTCATATTCTGTGGAAACATCACTGGGGATTCATGACCCTCAGCCAGTATTATCAGACATGTTTTGCTGAACTGGCCGAGTTCGATGAAAGCGGCCTGGTTTCGTTTTTTTGCTTGAAGCACAGCATCCACATTTCTCTTAAGAAATAGAAACTCCTTCAGGGGTGCTTCCTTGAATATGATTCCCTTAAAATAATGTTTGGGTAGGGGGAGGTGTTATTGCCATGACAACTATGTGAGCCTGTTGGTTTAAAGGGTGCCATGGAAACCTGCAGGACACATTCAGTGTAACAGACTGCTCTGAAAGCCTTCACATGATTACAACTTTTCATCGATTGTAATTAAACTTTTATTTACAAGTCACACATATTTGGCTTGGCAAGGTCTGCCCTTTGTTTGGATTTATGTCCAGGCCTTCGGCCCCCCAAAATGATTCCGGTTGAGAAAGATACATTAAGAACCCAGAGAAAGTAAGACGTTTGGTTTTCGGGGGAGGAGTAGGCCACAGAGAGGATAAGGGTGGTGTGTGGGTGAGTGTCCTGAGAGGGGCCACGAGAGGGGGGATGGCATGGCGGTGTTAGAGAATATAGTAACAAGGAGAACAAACAAACTAGGTAGCAGTTAGCCCCTGCCCTGCGGTAGAAAACAGTGAAATCCGGCCATGTTGAATATTCCGCCTATGAAAGGCCCATGCTGCGATAACAGTAATTGGGCATTTTGGGAGATAGTACTAATACATTTTACCATCCGCCGTTCCCAGCCCTGACCCTAGGTAGAAGGCCTTCGGGCCAGATCGATAAACCCTCTATTGTCTCAGGTCGCAAGCCTGTGCAATCAGAAAGGAATGTGAGCAGTCTAGCACACGGCTCTGCCTGTCTTTGAAGAACCCTCTCTTGGGAGCTAGGGCAGAGGTCCTGAGCTGCCAAAATAGCCCAACCCAGATTTAGGGCACTAGCACCCCCTAAATGAATGGTCACTCTATTTGAACTGTCAAATGCCCACCAATTGAATGCTTAAATCCCTCAATATTTGACTAATTAGTGTGGTCTTGGAGGGAGCCAGGTGGAGGTCCAGGGAGAGGGCATCCGCCAAGGGGGAGCACAGAGCAGGATGTCCTGTGATTTGTGGTATGAGGTGTACAGAGTGAGACCAACACATTTAGGTCAGTTCAAGGGAGGCATGGCCGGGGCGCATGTGTGTCTGCGATCCGAAGAAGCACCTCTCACTTCAGAGGGCCGGGTTGACCTCGAGTGGATCCTCTGAACTCATGTCTGATTACCAGGTGCATATCATGTGAGATGTCCATGGAGAGAGAAACATTGACAAGCAGGCTGCCAATCATGTCTCCAGAACCAAAGGTGGCAAGGCCGAAGACGACGAGAAAGGGGATTGGCACAAACAAACCATAACCAATCATCTAGCACCCCATACAGAGCGCTGGTATGTACATAGGGGATGGCCAATGAGGGCGGGGGATGAGTACCGTTAATTGTTGCATCATAGGTAACCACAATATCCTTTATAACATGTTGGTCTGATTCAAACGAACCAATGTGCTCCATGGCAGTCGGGTTTGAATGCCCCTAATGACATGTACGTTTTCTCTTCTGTAGGAGAAATAAAACTTTGTTATCCTTGCAAGAGGTGCACCTAGCCTTTTTCCTTCGAGTATTGTTTTTATTCTGGTGGTCTGACCTACACCTGCTTTGATGTTTCTAGGGTTTAAAGGAATTTTTTTTGGAAACGAATTTATGGTGAAATTATAACAGCTCATTTTCTAAAACTGAACCCCACCAGTTGGTCTGACTTACGGAATGTTTAATTTTTGGTGGGAATGGAGCTTGATTTAACATCATCCATATCAATGAGGAACATTGCTTTTTGAAATACTGTCGAAGAGCAGATGATTTTGTCTTACATGCATGTGGAAGGCACCTCAGGTTGACGCACGTGAGATGCTCTGCGAGCCCCGGCATTTCAAGTCCCATTGCGTTGTTTTCTGATACGTGTAGTCCTTTGTTTTACATTGGCAAAACAGAACTCCAAATTCTGTACAAGAATGCAAAATGATGTGAGATAAAAAGCCACAACGTGCCAAACATCCATCCTTTACCAAGGACAACTAAAGATGCAGCACAAGAATGTGCAGTGTGAAGCGCACACATTTGCAAAGTGTGTAACCCGAAAACCTGGGCACATGACTAGGCTTCCCCGCTTGACCACTCTATTTTACCATTGGGAGATCCCTAAACACATTTTAGTCTCTTTAGCTGTTAAAATTTGAATTATATACAGTTGATTCTGTGAAGTGTGACCGTCCAGAAAATCCTCGCTCATACATGCTTTAATAGACCATGCAGTTTGCTCCATGTAGCATTTACACAGTGTACACCACATAATAATTCCCCTTTAGATGAATCATAGCTCAGGGCAACATCACTTGTGAGCCATGGTACACTAACAGAAAAGTCAAATAAATTAAGTACTACAATATTTAGTTGGCGATGGGGCTTTCATGAAACCTGACCTTGTAAGAAGTCCATCAGCCTAAAGGCATTAGTCGTTTGGTCTCCATGTGCTACAAGGTTTGCGAGTGGGGTGGGGTAGAGAAGTAAACAATTTTAGGCAGGCGAAGCACCCCTAATACTGAGACTTGGTACCGTCCACATATTGATTTACTTTTCGTCTTCCAAGGGTGCACTGGGAGGCTAATAGCAGCCCGGGCAATACCGAAGGCCTGTTAAAAACGTTTCAAATAGCCCCTGCGAGCACCACTTTGAACGCCTCTGCACTCACAAGCACTGCCACAAAGATTTTTAAACCCGCTGCTAACATGGAGGTTTCACTTGGTAATGAAGTAATGTTCTCTTTCAACAATTTGATCTGAATCAGCGAACAAAGGCAGTGTGCATAAACGATGATACAAATAAAGGTAACTGTTAATAGTTTGTATTATGTAGTACTTCTTACTGTGTTTTACAGCATGCTTTGGTGTTACTACATATTATCATCAAGAAGGAGAAACTGATTTGTACCTTCCTGGGCTTGAGCATGTTGGTCCTGATTCACAGAGTGTTTTCCTATGGGATTGTGCCATTATAAATATACACCGCTTCTGTGAATCGGGCCCGTTATCCAGAGTGTGAGTACTGTGAAGAGTCGGGAACGAAACCGGGACTCAAGGTAGCCAGGTTTTTGGTTAAAGATTTTTATTGAGAAAAAAAGGGTTGGGAAAAGGCAGTTTTGACCCAGCTCTAAGAGTAATATCCCTACCTAAAACCAAAAAATAAGGATCTGTCTGTGTTAGGATGTCAAAAGTAAATAGGTCCTTGTGTCCAAAAGTTCTATTCTGACCCTCACACTATAAACTCAACTATAAGATGAAAATGGAAATGCCTTTAACCTAAGGTGATTGCAAAAAGAGTTTGTAAAGGAAAATGAACAGTTCCAGCACAAACATGCTCCAAGGTAAAAGGGCCCTGGTTCCAGAGGGTGGCTCCCTTCCCCAGGTTCTTCCTCAATACAAATTATCCTCCAACACAAAGGTTCTCCAAGGTCAAAAAGCCTTGGTTTCAGAGGGTGGCTGCCTTCCCCTGCACTCTTCCTTAATACAAATGATTCTTAGTCTAACAGTTCTTTGCATCTTTCTTTTCCCACAACAATACTGTTATTTACAAAGCTGCTTAGCCTTGTGGACTCCACTTCTTTCAAAAGATCCTTCTTGTTTAGCAAACACAGTTATATATCCATTCTTATTACTTCCTGTAGATTTCCAGCTGCCTGGTATACTTCCTTGCCAGGACTTCTTACGCACTTGTGATTACATGGTCTACTCTCCTGCCAAGGCTTTTTGGAATTCACTCACGCGTGTAACTGCCTGGTTTAGTCGCCTGCCAGGACTTCTGAAATTCACACTTGGTTTCTCTTTTACTTCCACATTTGTGTATTCCCCTTTTGGTATATTACATCTCATTCATACATAATTCGATTTGGGTTTCCCCCATATTTGCATTCCATGCATTCATATATAGCTGGGTTCCTTTTTTGCAATATGCCTTCTTGGTTTTCAAGCAGTCTCTTTATTGTCTCTGGTTCGGTGGCTTTAATTGTTATAGTTTGTACTTGGCACAGTTGTCGAAACGCCCCAGGATCCCCACTATGCCTGACTTGACTCACCGGCTTTGCTTGGCAATCTCGGTCCAGTTCGCATGGTAAACGTTTGCTGCCTGCTTTCCACTCTGGGCTGCTTTTGCATCGTTACTGTCTCTCAGCTTTGCCTCCACTCGCCTGTCTTCATCCAGGTCCCGGTAGTTGAAACGCTGCCTTCTTTGTTTGCTGATGAATACCCAGGAGTCTTCCACTTGCTCTTGGTGTGTCTGCGGCGTGTCCCGTCTTTGCAGCGTTTCTCTGCTTCCTCTCTGGAAAGCCACTCAGCTTTGCCACACGGGTTTGTGCTTCCAAGCTCCTCAAGCCTCGCGGACAGGTGAAATGACTTCTCCAAAACAGCAGCAGCCTCTAAGAGTTTGCTTTCAATATTTAACTGTTGTGCACATACAATTCCCCTTAACACCGGGCTTCCCACATAAAGGTTGCTAACTTGATTTTTGTCAGTACCTCTTCCACATGAGGAATGCTTTCCCTAGTTTTGGTTTACCATCTCCAAATAGGACATTCTGAAGGGAAACCATCTTCTTTCCAAGAACCAAAAGGGGAATAGGGATCGAGTATTTCGATGGCCTTTTCTGTAGAGTTTCAGAGCTGGGAAAGTCTGTGCCATTTATTGTTTCCTCCGGTAGCCCGGGGCAATAGCAGCCTTACTTTCTGTAGACTCCCCTTGAAGTCGGATGGTAACTGAGGTTTTATGATATATATCCTCATCTCAATGGACACAGGTAATTTCTATTGGGGTTCCCCTTCTAAGGTCTCTGGTTGATATAAAGTCAGATCTTACAGCTGTCTGCTTACTACTTGAGTCGATTAGGGCTTTCCCCGGCACCCTGTTTACTGTAGCGGAGTCATGAGTCTTAAATGGTGTACTCTTACAAAAGAAATTACTATCAGTTTCAATATCTTCTACAGGGAAGTCACTTTCCTCCCAATCTTTTCCCATCAACTAAAATCCATAGGTTCTTCTTTTATATTAGAAGGGTATTGTCGGGCCAAATGTCCTGATTGCCCCCAAGAGAAGAATACTAAGGAGATGGTTTAGGAGTTTGTCCTTCATCTGGTTTTACCCCTCCCCTTTCCCTTGTTATCATAGGTTTTTTTTCTCCCCTTGTTAGGTCTTTCAACATTGGTTTATGGGAACTATCGTGGCTCTTCTCCTTTGTAGGGAAAGCGGGACGTAAAATTCCTTTCTGTTCTTTTCTGGGTTCTTCGGTATGGTGAAGGGTTTTTAAATGTTTATTGGCCCTAGCAAGGTTCTGAGTTGTTCCCATGGTCATTATTAAACTATGTCTCTTTAACTGAAGGACCATTCTTTGTAGATAGGGGCTTAATGAGTTTTCAAACTGCTCTATGGTAAGTGTTTCCAGCATCTCTGGTAGTTATTTCTTTCCGAGCCATAGGGTTAAAATATTTTGTACTCCGGCCCCTAGTTCCACAGGGGTTCCATCTGGGTTCAACTTAATATTTCTCAACTTTTGTTTATAGACATTATCTGTTTGGCCCACTCTTTTTAGCAATCCTTGTTCCATTCCCCTGCGTTCTTCCTCAATGCAAATGATCCTCCAACACAAACGTTCTCCAAGGTCAAAAAGCCTTAGTTCCAGAGGGTGGTTCCCTTCCCCTGAATTATTCCCCAATACAAGTGATTCTTCAACACAAATGTTCTCCAAAGTCAAAAAGGTCTTGGGTTCAAAGGGTGGTTCCCTGCCCCTGGATTCTTCCTTGATACAAATGATTCTTAGTCTAACAGTTCTTTGTGTCTTTCTTGTACAACAACAATATTGTTATTTACAAAGCTGATTAGGCTTGTGGTGTCCACTTATTTCAAAAGTTCCTTCTTGTTCTATATATTTTCTTGTTACTTCCTGTAGATTTGCAGCTGCCTGGTATACTCCCCAGCCATGACTTCTTATGCACTTTTGATTGCCTAGTATACTCTCCTGCCACAGTTTCTTGTATTCACAATCACTTGTACCTGCATGGTTTAGTCGCCTGCTAGGACTTCCTATAGCTACATGTTTTCTTAAGGCTTTTTGGAGATTTGTAACTGCCTGATATACTCCTCTGCTAGGACATCCTATGCAAGTGTAATTGCCTGGTATACTCTCCTGCCAGGGCGTTTGGCATTCACTCACACATGTAACTGATGGGTTTGCTTGACTGCCAGGATTTCTTATATTTACACGTGGTTCCTCTTTTACTTCCACAGTTGTGTATACCCCTTTTGGTATATAACATCTCCTTGATACATCATTTGATTTGAGTTTCCACCATATTTGCATTGCATACATTCATATATGGCTGGGGTCCTTTTTTGCACTATGCCTTCTTGGTTTTCAATCAGTCTCTTTATTGTCGCTGTTTAGTGGCTTTAATTGTTATACTTTGTATTTGGCACAGTCCCCGCAATGCCCCGGGGTCCCCACTATGCCTGGGATGACTCACCAGCTTTGCTTGCCATTCACGGTCCCGTTCATGCTTACGTGGCAAAGGTTTAACACCTGCTTTTCAATCTGGACTGCTCTCGTGTCGGTCCAGTCTCTCTCTCTCTCTCTCTCTCTCTCTCTCTCTCTCTCTCTCTCTCTCTCTTTCTCTCTCGGCTACGCCTCTGTATGCCTGTCTCCACCCGGGTTCTGGTAGGTGTTAGGGAGAATTCTAATTTCTGTGCTAATTCCCTTCAACCTTAGAGACCCCCAGCTCTTTTGCTGGACTTTAGGACTTTTAATTTTTTATCCTGGAGTGAGTAAGACCTTTTTCCTCACTCTCCCAAGTATTTTGACTTGATTTTTATTATGTGTTTCCTTTGTTTTTGGAGTCTGACAAACTCCATAGTCATCTACTTTTTGTATGGTGACACACAGCACCTTCATTGCAGTGTCACAGAGAAATCCTTAAGATTTCTCTTAAGGTTTAAATACCTATTTTTGGGTGAACTCCAGTTTTCAAGAATAGTAAAGTGAAATTGACTCTACCTACCTTTTCTCTTTGTAGGTCCAGCACACCCCATCTTATGTGGAGTGCTGGGGGGTTACTTAGTAGCCCCTTTTCCTACCTACTCATGTAAAACTTGTTATGTTACCCTCACTACTTTAAATGACAGGTGGCAGTGGTTTAATTTTCCTACCATTATGCTATTCTACCCCATGCTGAATTCTCAGCTGCAGTATAGCAACCTTGGGTGACCATTGATTGTGTCAAAATGGGCCCGGTCCTCTTTTTTTGCCATTTCTTGTTTGTGAGGTTTATCTTGGGTTTTACTCTGCACGCCAAACCCAGTTGAACCCCTTTGTTCGTTTAGCCTTTTAGCAGGGCAGGAAGTGAGGGAGGTGCACAAAACTCCCCTTTCCTTAGTTCCCACAGCAACCTGAATGCACCCAGTCGTGATTGGCTGGCTGGCTGGCCTTGCAGGACAGTCGCCCTCCTGTGTGAGTGACAATTGGGGTGTGCATGAATGGGAGAAACCTGCATAATAGGTGAGGTTTCTTGGAGTGAAGACAGTCAACCACTGGGAAGCACAACCCGACGAATAAACTGTGACAGACGCCTGCTGCAGCCTCCTGGACCTTTGAATTACCTGGTGAAGCCCTGCTGCTGTGCTGAAACTCCTTTTTCTGCTCGACAAGAGAAGCTCTGGAAAGGATGACTCCTTCCCTTGGGTTAGTGGGACCAACTAACCCTGAGACGAACTTGGCTGGAATACCTTCCCCAACTGGCTTTACGTCTTTGCTGCTGCCGGAACCTACTGCTAGGGGTCGAGAAATCCGTAGTCGAGTGCTATGTCAAAAGCTCCAGGAGTGTTCTGAGTCTCCTGAGGACCCTCTCGAAGCAGGACAACCCAAGCTTGAGACACCTCACCAGAGTGCTGAACTCAAGGAGTGAAGGAAGCCCAACTGGTCTGCGGTGGTGCTGTTTACCTCTTACTGAAACCGCGACGTGCCGCTGAAGTGAAAAGAGCCCGTAGCTGCTCCCGACCTCTGAAATGCTATGCAGGAGTCCTCCAGATATCCTCCCTCTTGTCCCCACAACTGAGGCCCAGGAACACACGATCTGCAACACTGCAACCAGGACAGAAGCCAGCTGGATCATCTTCTTCTAACCTAAGGTACTGCTCTGACTAAGGGGTACCTACCTCTTTGTCTGTAGCTTGCTTTTCTCAGTTGAGACTTGCAGTAGCTGCTTTTCTAGAGTTGGGTTCCGCTCTAACTCTCACAAGTGCAAGACATTTTACTATCCAAGAAGTGCCTCAGCTCAATAGATTTTGCTCCAATTGACTTTAGCTGTCCTGGCTCCCTGCAGACTCTTCTAGTCCATTGATTTTGATCCTTACTGTCCCTCATAGATGATACATTGGTTTTTAACTAATATTGCTGGGAAAGGTCTTTATCTAGACGTCATTGGGCGATTTGCTCACATGCTTTGAGAATCCTGTTTAACCTTTTTCCTTCCTTTAACCTTTCCTTGCTAGAACCTCTGAATTTACAAAGTGCAAAAGTGATATATAAGTGCCAATACTGTCCTAGTAACTGAAGTCACCTCTGGGTGTAGGGAGTGTGTATAGAGCATCTCTAAAGAGTATCTACTTGCTTTGCCTTTATTCTGAGAAACTATTTTAAAATGTATTTGAGTGTTACAAACATTGCCCTTCAAAAGAATGCTTATTTCAAACTGCCCGTTAAATAAATCTTTTTTTTTTTTTATTGACTTTTTTATTCAGGAAAACCCTGAACAAATGTATTAAAACATTGTTGCCTTTTAAAACTTTTGAAGTTTTTGAAGCTTTTGGAGCTTTTGAAGCTTTTGAAGCTCTTTTGACTCATCGTTCAAATCAGTCGCCTTTTTTGCTTCTAATAACAGTGTGTGACTCCTGAGTCCTCCTAGAGAGGTGGTGGTGTCTCCCTAATCTGTCGGATAATCGCGTCGATTAAATTCACCATTGCCACAGTCCATCTTGTGGTTTCACCCGATATTAACCTGTTCCATAGATTGTTTTCACGGATCATCCATGGATTCTCGATCAGCGGTAGTAGGTGCACGGCTCTGTTTTGTTTGGTGTTAGGACAATCTATAACTAGATGTTTCAGAGTTTCCTTCACCTCTGTCTTTTTGCACAACCGGCATTCTTTTTTGGCCGAAACGCCCCTGATGGTTAGGATTTCCTGTGTCAACAGTAAATTCAATCTCGCTTTCATGAACAACATCCTTTTTATTTTTTTCTGGGAATTTGACGCAGTACTTTAGCTGGGATTTCACTTTGTTGAACGCGACGGGGAGATGGGCTAATAATTTGTTCTCTGCGGCTGACTCAAGTGTCTGTATCCAATCCATCATTTCCGTTTTTTGTTTACTTCTGTCTGGATTCTCTTTCAGCTCTTTTTCTGTGCAAGCTATTTCCTGTAGTTTGTCTTTCCTCTTTTCTACCCAACTGTTCAAAGCTGCACATTTGCCACTTTCCATTTCGTCCTTAATGATGTTAACAGCCGACAACTTCTCAGCCAGGATTGTTTTTCTGAAAAAGCTCATGGCGCTTTGCTCTACCATGGATGCTAGCAAAACTAGGCCCAGCTCTCTTCTAATGGCAGCCATCGATGTAGATTTAGGGACTCCTAGGACTTCCTCCAGACCATCCCCTCCAGTCTGCTCCAGATCGCTGTTGGGGTGTACAGTGAGACCTCCATTCCATACACTAGTGCTGGAACCACTTTCCCCTTGTAGAAGTTTATTGCAGGGATTAGTGAGAACTTTCCAAATACTCTCATTTGCGATGTTAGTCTTTTCGCTTTGACCCAAAGCATGTTTTGCGCAGCCATGTCTGTTCCTGAACTGTCGATTTCAACGCCCAAATATCCGATGTTTTTGACGGATTCAATTTTGACATTATCAAGGAACCAGGACAGCTGTTTAGGTTTTTTGTTCAGAACTTTCTCAATCGTCAGAACTTTAGTTTTGTTTTTGTTGATTTCAAGACAGTTGTCATTGATGTATTTCTCCAGATTAGTTTGTTTTCGTTGTAATCCAATTTTTGTCTGGTCGATTAGGATAACATCATCTGCATATAACAGTCTTGGGATGGTAGTTGTCCCCATTTTCAGCGGGAAGCTTCTAACTTCCGCTTCAGAATGTTGAAAGTCACCCAAGAAAGCGATGAATAAGGCTGGTGCCAGAGGGCAACTTTGTTTGACTCCTCTGTTTACCACAATTTCCTCGGATAACAATCCTTGCTGGCTTAATTTCACTTTTACGGTGTTTTGTGAGTGTAACGCTTTGATTGGATCAAGCAACGATTGGGGGCAGTTCAATGAGTGTAGTTTGGACCACAGCATATTTCGATCAATTTTATCAAAAGCTTTGGATAAATCAATGAAAGCCAGGTGGATCTTTGGGGCCCCTTCCTTCACTTTAGCTTTTAAGATGTAGATGATCATGATGTTAATTGAAGTATTTCCATTTTTTTGGAAACCCGTTTGGAGGTTATCCTTCGCCGGGCTGCTTTTTTCCCAATCTCTGAGATGGTCTAACAGAAGGGTTGCGTATATTTTGCCTATAATATCGAGCAATGCAATTGGCCTGTAGTTTTCCGGGTCCTCAGGTCTCCCCTTTTTGTAGATCGGGATACTAGAAAACCTTGAGTGTAAGTGTTATTTTGATATTTATATAGGTGGATTTCAATGCTACAGCTCACATTTACTCCTCTTGAGATAAGCCTGGCTGCTCAGCCGCACTACCAACGTCTGTAGTACAGGCCTATACCAAAAGGTGTGTTACCTAATACCAAGAGGACAAGGGTTGTGTAGTCTCCCAAAGGGTTACTATATCAATTCTTGCCTAACATTAGGTGAAACTCTGCCTTCTTCGGTTGCCAAATGCCTAGGAGTCTTCCACAGGCTTCTGGTGTGTCTGTGGCGTGTATCACCCTTGGAGCATTTCTCTGCTTCATCTCTGGTGAGCTGCTCTGCTCTGCCACACTGGTTCATGATTCCAAGGTCCACAAGCCTTGCAGAGAGGAGCCACATCTTCTCCCAAACGATCTTTAAATGTCCTGTGTTCCAAACAACTAGAACACTCATTGAGCTTGAGTTTCCCTCTGTTCTGCATTGTTCTGTCATTCTTCGTCTTGCTAGAATTTATGAGTGCATTGATGTTGACTGATTCAGATGACTTGGATAATCACTTTAAACAGTTCTGAATGATGAGCCAGTTCTATATGGTGGATAATTAGAACCATAAAAGGTCATTTTTAAGGTTTTACATTTTAGACCAGGGATGGAAGTTTGGCCTGTAGGGTTTTCGGAAAAGGTTTATCTATATATAGCAATGTGCCATTAGAGCATTAGGCATCAAGGGGTCCTCTTCATGGGCAAATGGGGGATACCATGTTTCATCCAAAGAAGCCATGACTTCTCCCTGGAGGCTGTCTCCTCCCATGTAATCCTTCCTCATATAGCCACCCCCCGGTGTCAGGATCAGGTAGCGGCTGCCGTCCCCTGGCCACATGGAGGAGGTTACTGCCAGGGAATTTGTGATGACTCCATTGGATTCATCACAATATCGGCACCCGCAACAAGCACCTAACACAGTGAGCTATATGTCCTTCAGGTGAGCATGAGCTGTGTATATGTGCCTGACTAGTCACAAGCCCTATGTCTCTACACTCAGGAGGAAGGTGCTGCAGAAAATCTCACAGGTTCTTTTGTTATGTAAATGTGTGCTGTTATTGGTTTGTCCCTGCCGAACCAGCATGTGGCTTGAGAGTTAAGTTGGGGGGACAGTGGTGATCACATGCATGCAGGAAGCGCTAACCCCCCCATCCATCAATAACCCCTCTCTAATAGAATATTGCATCCTGTCACCTTCCAAACTCCTTCAGACGAACAATAGGTAAATACAGATTCAGACTTTATCCATCGTCTATCAACAACTATGCTGTCAATTTTTGCACTGCACAGTCTGAGGGCTGCCCCTATGGCTAACCTGCCCAGTCAGTACAACCACAAAAAAACATTTTTATGTCGGCACACAGGTAATGGGAACTTCCGACCTGCATCCATCAACACCAAATGCTTCTGCATCTGGCTTCATGCTATCAGACTAGCACATACTGCCCTCCTTTCTTAAGAGCCATGTCCAGAGAGGCCATCATTATTGATAGAAGGTCTTATATGAGACCACTTTACATTCCATTCCATCATGAGACCAGCACTGGAGTCTTTGCTGCTGGCCTACCGGGGAAACTACCAACCTGTTTAATTGCCTTTCTGCCCTTGTTCTCTCCTCCTTCCAGTATCCTGGAGATATTGGTGTTGCCTGCTGCTCACACTTTCTTGCTGGTGGACTGACCAAAGCTCTCATATGGTTTAAGCCCATTAACAGCTCTGTTTGATGCTTTCCCAATCCCTTCCCAGACAGAAGGGCGCGAGCCTACTCAATGGCACTCATCAGCCTCAGAACAGTTTTTTGCTGGTTAACAGATCTTTGCAGAAGGGTCATCAACCAGAGGGGTACCGTACACATTATATTAAAATTATGTATTCTGTGGATTTACCTTATGGAGGATAGGTGAGAAATAATGGTTTATATATAAGAAATGTATTTTTGCTGGAGAGAACAGTAAAATCAAAGTAATACAAT
This sequence comes from Ambystoma mexicanum, assembly GCF_040938575.1. Classification (NCBI taxonomy): domain Eukaryota; kingdom Metazoa; phylum Chordata; class Amphibia; order Caudata; family Ambystomatidae; genus Ambystoma; species Ambystoma mexicanum. The sequence continues at coordinate 562,196,987 of NC_090940.1, forward strand.
ATAATGTAACTGGGTTTTATATAGCGCATTCCGTTCTGCTTTGGAGGTCTTTTTTACAGTAGAAACGTGATGGGTGCAAGGAGGTTAATCCATCATGACTGCTATCATGGTTCTGGGCAGCCAACCATGACATAATGGGCCTCATTACGACCCTGGCGCTAATGGGTTAAAGGCGCCGTAAAAGGCTGCGGCGCCATTAACCCATTAGCGCCTAATTACGAGGTCCCTTTGCGGGACCCGACCTTAACGGCTGGTCTAAACCAGCCGTTAAAGTAGGGACCCGCAAAGGGACCTTCGCGGTAAGTATGGTACCGCAATTTGTGGTACCGTACTTAGCGCCTTTGCCATTCCCATTATGCCCTATGGGGCAAAAATGGGAATGGGAAAGGGCCATGGGGAAATACCGCCCCGCCAACCTTGGAATGGGGCGGTATTTCCCCATTTCACCATGGCGGACACTTTACGATACCTGCACCAACCATGGTGCTAATAGCGCCATGGTTTAGCGCCGGTATCGTAATGAGGGCCAATGTTTTAGGCCATCTGCCTCCTTACAGGAGAGAACTAGCCAGTTGCAAATCAATCTCGGTCCTGCCACCGATGTGTGGTGTGCAAGCTTATGAACAGTGATAGTAGATATGATTAATTTAAAACCTTCTATCAATCGCTTTTTACTTTTGTGGAAAGCAGATTGTCATTGAAAAAACAAGGCCTAGCCTGTGCTGATATTGGGGCTAATTTTTCCAGCTCTGAAATCCTGCAATAAGTTGCTTGCCAGATCTTTGATCCAGAAAAACCACAAGTCCTTGACAAAGTGAACACCGCACCCACAGTGTGTGTGTCCAGGACTTTTTTAAACCATACCGAAGCCGGGATTCAAAACCAGGTGTCTAGGAACAGGGATGTGATATTTATCCACAAGACCACGTGACGGTCCCATCACAATCCATGTGACATTGCTCATTTTGATCACAGTGTAACTTACAGGGATGTGTGGAGGTGTGACTCCCTCCCAGGAATGCATTGCATTTGTTTTTCTTTGTAAAGTCAGCTCTCTTATTTTAATCAGCTTTCCGATTAGTCATGCAACATGTAACTGGATTGCAGTGCAACATGCTACATGACTGAAGGCAAGTCATCACGCCTTATCAGACTCTCATTGATGCTTCAGCCCCTTGCCTCCCATCACCCACCTCATGGCGGTTCAGGCACCTCATCTTCTTTAAAATAAGTGACTCTCTGGGTGACCTGGATAGGTTGTTCTGATGGTTCTAACGATGATCCTTGTACTTATTTCTCCAAATAGTGATAAAAAGCCCCTCTCGCATATGAGATGCCGAGCGGACAAAGGGCGCATCCCAGCGTGCTACCATGCTTCCCAAACCCCTCTCCCCATATGGGCGGAAATCTCGGAATTTTACAATATGCAGTTGGTGTCCTCAAAACGAGCATTGCATGTAATCTTTACCTGCATGTGTTGCCTGCCTGATGCCGTGCATTCACTGCCAGTGCTGTGCTATGTGGACACCCCTCCCTGGTTTAGCTGAAACACCCAAGATTTGTCCTACTATCATTGTGTGCCCCAAATGAATTGTGCTTTGTGCACAGCCCACTGAGCTTTCTCGGGAGGGTTTCTTGTTCTGACGCTTTGTAGGCATTTCTCTTCTTTTGCGGTGGGGGTGCAGGGGCTGTGTTGTAGTCAGAATCCACGTAGGGTGTGGATTTTGATTTATTAGGGTGCTTTCTTGTTTCATTACGTTTTCCTGTGTAGCAAATGTTTTACTCTATTTGTATAATAGTTTACAATGGCGAATCCACCTCGTGACCTCTGCGCCAGCCAATCACAGCAAGACCCAATACATAAAAGACTGTGTCATTAGTCTCTGTCCATCTTTAGCAATCTGAACTATCGCATTTACTTGAAACAATTTCCGCATTGCTGATCCAAGCAAAAAGGTAGCCCAGCAGCCTTGTCACTTCACATCAGCCACTGTCCTTCATACGCTGTATATTGAGGATCAGGAACGCTCCTCGGGGCCCTAGTTCTCCAATGATAAACCAAGAAGGGCCTTTCAATCCGTGACGTCTGTTCCTCCCTTGGAACCGAAGAGGAAATACAAGAAATACAGTGGGTGGCATAACCATAGCGTAACCATAGCTATCTATATGTATTGCAACACTCCGAGAAACCCTGGTGTGGGTGGAACAGGAATAATAGAACGTCACATTGGACGGAATCCGCATCAATATCTGGGTAACAATACCAATTGGTACGAAAGTCCCAAATATCGCTATTCTGTTATCTGTATGCAGAGAAAATCATCATAACCTTGAGGAGGAAAATCATTTCCTGCAGCAACCGACCAGTGATAAGTAAAACCTACTTAAAACGGTAACATATTGCAAATAGATTGCATTCTATTGCCCTGCGGATAACAATATTATAGGAGGCCTAGCTCCCCGTCGGCTTTGGTATTCCCTGAATACTTTATAGAACAACAGATCGAGGTATGACCAATTCTTTGTTTGAATATGGGGAGTAACTCTCTTTAATGGAAAATATTATAGACAGAGGTTACTAGCAGGCTTCATCTCAACAGGACCAAGTGAACTTCCCTAAATGTATTTAATTCTGATAACTTGTATTAAAAAAAAAGCAACCACATGCCACAGCTTATACCCCCCTTTGATTACAGTGACTAGAATGTTTATTAAAATATACCTTTAAGGATCATTGAAACCAAACGGGGAGTGCAGAAGAAAAAACCTGAAACTTGTAAAGGCGATTCTCTATAACAAAAGAACTGCCCTAACCTGAAAGTTAACTAGGATTTAAAGTCTTCTGAGAAACCATGTCACTCCCCATTGTAGTTACTGCAACGTATGGGATTGGGACTGAACATTGGGAGAGCAAATACTGACAAACATGTGAAACTACTTCCGAGGCATATAGGGTGAGAAGTCCACGCACTGAATCAAAGGGAAAGAAACTTCCTCAAACCAATAATTGTAAACACAGATAAGAGTGCACATTGCTCATTTGGAAGGGGCATGCCCCATGGTACGTTATAGGATATCATCACCTTTGTAATTACAATCCTCATAGCATAGGTCATGGATGAAAAGAAACTGCTATCAAACCAGTAGGGAGGGATAATACTTGCCTCTGTGTCTTTGATGGAATAGAAATCCCCACTCACGATAGTGAGGGGGAACTAGCCATTCTATGCCAAGACCAAAGGATTCCTATTGTGCAAGTTTGAAGCTGTTTTGTAAAGTTTGTGAACAGACCATGTGAGCCAATGTTGGCACCAGTGCATGCCATAACCCACCTGGGCAGGAATCCATGGTGATGATGTATTAATAGAGCATAGACATGTGACGTGTCCCAGAGGATTTTTACCAGGTACCTGGGAGGAGTTAAGAGCCATGCTAATAGACTCATGCATGTGCATATCCCCTAAATCAGTTTAGGGAAACTAAGGTAAAGAACAAACCCCACTGACCCTGCAGATGAAAAAACCATACAAAATCTGTTGACCGCTTTAAGTAAAACAAACCCTCTCCACTTAAGAAGAAGACATTTGGACCCAACAGAATTCTCTTTTTACTGATAGACGAGGTGGCCGTTGCATCAATTTGGGTGGCGAAATCAATTAAGATGGAGGATCAAATATGCAATATATTGATGTTAACCACTTGGACACTTGTCTCTTACTGGTGGAGCATGCCACATTCCTACCAGCATAAATGTCCTCTGTTAGCGTAAGCAGAACCAGACTCATAAAAGAAAGTATAGCCCCCAGTGTCATGTCAGCTGGCAGGACTGATTGTGTGTGCAACCCAGTTAGGGGGCTGCGACAGAGAGAAAATATTCTCTCATGAGGATAGAGGAGACTTTATGCCACTAAGTCAGTGCTCGGGACACCTCTGACCTAAAACAAGAATTAAAGGTTGTGACCCTCCCACATCTGAAAGGGAAATAAGGGTCATGCATGTGGAAACCTGCCTTAAAGTCCTTAAGAGCTGCGTGAGTAGCTCTTCGTGCTCATGTTGTTAATTGTGATTGTCCACTATCCTGTCAGTTTAATTTAAAGCCAGAAGAAATCAATAGTTTGAAATCCCCATTTCACTGGACTTGAAATTTCCATGACAGTGATCGTGAATGCAATAGAAAAGTGTAAAGACGGCCTGGGGAAACCCCCTGATAATGCAGAGAATCAGGAGTCAGAGAAACCAGACTCAATAACCGAAATAGACAAAGTGAAAGGCAAACCAAGCTTTATTATCATCCAAATAAATCGGGGACAGCAAACAAGCAAAAATTGTGGCAGCTCTCAGATCTTCCATACAGAACAAACCCTTTCACGGTGAACAATCGTCACAACTGACGTCACATTAATATCCTGGTTGTGAAAACCTACAGGGTGAAGGGATTGCTTAGTAAGCATAACTATATATGTATTCTATATGAGTTAAACTTCTAATTGGGTAATCACCATCCGATGGCTCCTCCTGAGAACACCTCTAAACTGATAATAGTAAGTACACATCATCTCTTAAATACCCTATTGGTTGGCAGAATACATACTGGGTGGCAGAGCCTGGGGTTTTGATTGGCTGGTTTTCTACTGACCAACCTTACAAAACTGACAAGTTGCGAAGACATGAGCCAAACAGGAGTCCGGGGAGAGCGATCCATGGACTGCCAACATATACCATCCCTTATTCCTAGTCCATGAGTCACTGTAATTCCTCTGTAGTTGGCCTTGTGCGGCCTCTCATTTCTGGAGCGAGGGAGGTGTCCTATTTGTGTTTGTTGCTAATGAGTAGACAGTGTTCTTCATTTATGCACCATGTGTGATGAGACCACAGTTGGAATTATTTCACCCTGTATTTATTGGAATTTAAATGATATTAGTGTGTGTTATGGTTTCTTTTACCACTGGGGACACTCTTGATCCATTCCCCATGGAGTCTTTGGGTTTATAATTATCCTACACCTGGCTTACAAAGGCTGGCATTTCTTCAAATTATTCTAAGAATATATGGCTTGCGTCTTGAGAATTGCTATCTCGTGTTCTCTCTGAGACGTTGAGACCCTACTTCATTTCTCAGTAACCTTGGCTTGGTCTGCACAGCTACTGTCTGAGCTCTACACAAATCTGTGTTTCTGTAAATTCAGCACATTGAGTTCTTGTGAAGCCTTGAGTCCTTTCATGTACTTAGAAGCGTGCTGCAGCTTCTATTTTGGAAAAGATGGCTGCCCATCACTGTTGCATTTCTATGTTAGTGTGCAATATTCACGTGTCATTCATGTACATCGATCATGTTAGTATTCTTCATGTCTTTAACTATGTCATGTTTGTATTCTTTGTGTATAAATGCATATTTGACCTCGTGTTTTCCTTCTTCGTGTTGTGTGCACATTTGCTTAGTGTCTAATGCATGCACATGTGATGTTGCAACATTAGCTTAGTTGTACCTGTGCCATTTTAAGCTTAAATTGTGTTAATCTCTTGCTGTACCTGCTTCGGATGTGAGCAGTACGGTTGTCTTAGCGAGTAACATTTCTCACCTGAGTGGTATATGGATGACGTAACCATCTGCCTCTCAACATTCCCCCTTCAGATCCAGTCCTTGACCACACCCTTCTTCATGCCCTCTGCATAAAGTGCTCTTTGCGTATCTATACTTTGGTCACCCCCTTCAGGGTGCCTGCATGTCTGACATTTTACTCCGCGCTTCATATCATATAGCAGCATTCCCCACTGGAATCACAATATACCCAGTGCTCAGTGTAATTGTGAGAGTGCTGAGGATAAGTAAACATTGATCTTGGAGGGGCGATAGTACTTTCCAATGCCTGGGTGCGAGCCAGGTCATCTCTTTCGGTATTCTCATGCATGTGAGCATCCGAGTTTATTAAAATGTCATTACATCTGCCCCTTTGGAAGCCTTTTTGCAACCATTTATTGCAATTCTTAAAATGTAGAAAGCCAGTAGTATGAATGCTACTATGGCTATTAGTATCTTGAATGCATTAGCTACCCAGGTGGGCATCCAAGAGAACAGGTAGTTAAACCAGTCATTATTTTTAATCTCTTCCACCTCCTCCACAATCTTTGTCTGTTAAGGGGGCTATGTCCTCTGTGAGGGTTACATTCACTCCATCGTGGGAAGTGGGAGCAACCTAAGGGTGTTCTCCCAAGACCACAAGAATCCCTTATTCAGGGGGCCAGGGAAGGGCTGGCACTCTCAGATCCCAATGCTGGGGGTGGACAAGTGAGGGTGGATCACCTGGGTTGGAGAACCCGAGGTTTCCCTTGGGAGAATAGCCCAGGCGAGATGCGGTATTACACCGGGGAAGAGGATGAAGTCCCTGAGGCTTTTATAGGCTGTTCCAAATCAACCTCCTTCCACTCAATGAATCTCCCTTACCAGAATCCAATAACCCCTCCACATCCGGTATACTTATTAGGAACCCAAACCCTGTTGCAGTGGTAAACTACGTCTCCCAGAGCCCCTATTTTCCTGTCGCCTACCCGAGTACTCCCAGTCATTGTTCTCCCAGTCCCCTGATTATTATTTCCCGAACTCCCAGTCTACTTTCACAAAACACTACAGTTCCCACAATCCCCCCTATTCATTTCACGCCAATAATCCCGGCCATTCCCTTGACAGACCTCCAAACTATTATTTTACAGATTTTTCCCATTAATTTCACAAACCCTACAATTCTCACCCTTTTAAGTTTACCAACCCCCCTGGGACGAGGGTTGATGAAATAAGAGGTAGAAAGAACCCCCATGGCAATATGATGGTTATAATTCCCTATGAAAGCCTGCTAGGTTGTCCCAGGTTTGAGGCAAGGCAGAGTCAGAAGACTACTGATAACCACACACACTTCCCTTTCTCTTCCCCATAGGGATAAAAGGCGGAGCATAAGAGCACACTCTGAGCAAGGCCAAAGGCACGATGAAACAGCTATTCCAGGACGGCAGTTCAAATGGAGGAGAAAGGCGGCGAGACCTGAAAGGACGTCAAGGAGGAAGTTGACCTTGCCCTTCTCAACTCAGACCCGCAAAGCCTCTGACAAAGGAAACATAAGACCGGGAATCGCAGCAAGCGAATGGAGTGGCGGATATCAGCGGTACATGGAACCCTCCCGGACTGATAGCCAGGGTGGGGAGATGCGGTTGCCATTGTGGTCCCGTCCTTGACTCCAGTGGAAAAAGAAATGCCAACGAGTGCTGCATAGCCAGTGAGTCGGAAGAACCTGATAGTGGACCGGACTGTATCAGGCTCAAGGTTGCAGTGGCAACATTAAGATACTGTCATGATCTCTGCTTCCAAAAGGTCAGGGTTTTCCCAACTCCCTTGGAAGCAGATCCATAACCCAGGTTCCGAGTGCCAACCAGTCCCAATTGGGACCTTTTGGACCCAGTCCTGGCGCCAGTGGCACCAGGCTCATAAATATGCCCAGTCCCAGCGCTGGAAGCGCCGGGCTCATAATGCTTGGGTGGACTTACCTGCAGCAGACCATGCTGCTTACTTGCCTGCCAGTTGAGCCTCTGATCCTCTTCTGTTTGGAACTACTTTTCCTGTTAGGTGGGGCAGGAGCCACTCCCTAGATTCAGAACACTGGAACTCTTCTGGAAAGCAGGAACTCTTTTCTTACCTAGGCGTGGCTGTGGAAGGAGACACCTAAGCACTACAGGAGGCTATTTAAACCACACCCGATGGATGAATCTTGCTTTGCGTTATTCTGCATCCTCTGCAGCAGAACGCTCATTGTGTCTTCTGCATCTGATCCTGGGCCTAAGGAAAAAGGCTTACCATCCTGAATCCAGTCTTCAGCAACACCTATAAAGACAAGAAAAAACAGGTTAGCATTACGGTCTTCAGTGACAGCTCTTCACTTACCTGGTCCATCGGCTGTCACCAACGCCTCGCGCTGCATTCCGGCATCTGAAAGACAAAGGCTTACCTACTCTTCGTGCGCTCCGGAGGTCTTCACACTGCATTCCGGCATCTGAAAGACAAAAGCTTACCAACTCTTCGCACGCTCCGGAGGCCTTCGGCGCTGCATCCCGCATCTGAAAGACAAAACAAGGTGCGTTTAAAGACATTGGGGAACTTTAATACTCACGTGCCATTACTCCTTTCCACATCTAACCCAGTGGGTATTCCGGCACCCTGCAGCCGCTCCGAACTTGTACCTGCAAAATAAAAAGACAGTTAGAGCGCATCGTGAAGCAGGCAACAAGCGCTTACTCACGTGCTTCCAGGCGCTTCTATTCATCACACGGGCTCCATCTTCAACTCACTTCAGCCCGGCATCCGCCATCGCCGGACCCTGCAAAACAAGAAACATCATTACTAAAGATTTTAAAGACATTGGAATTACTCGAAACTTACCGTTCGTGCAGTAAACGACGGACAGCAGTCCTCTGAAGTCAAGAGGCCTGCTCCCCTTATCCAGTGAAGAAACTGGCTACAGCACCCTGCCCCGAGGCAGATGGAGAGCACGGCGTTCACTTACCTAAGGTGAGAACGTTAACCTTTGGGGTTCTACAGGAGAAGAGAAAGGGAAGAAGAGAGAGACATTCAATAACCCAGTTCCTTAATCCCATATTTTCTATCTGCAGACATCTTACCCTTCAAGTCAGACATACAGTGCACAGAGGTCCAGCCCAAAGAGCCAGCCGTGTGTTACACATCACCTTTGCAGATACGGTATACGCCCAGTCAAGACCGGCGCCTCTACGGGAATCAGGTGAGCGTTACAGAACGCAAAGCCTTCCACAAAACTCCCGTCCAGGCGCTATGGAAACCTCGGATACCGACCAGCTAGCCCAGTTACTTGGGGAACTAAGGGCAGAAGTGCATGCAGCCCGTCAGGAAACGAACGCTCTAAGAAGGGAACTGATTATTTCCAAGGAGCGAACAGATGATCTCGCTAGACAATTGCTACAGTCACAAGCCGAACAGACCCCGTTACCCGCATCTGGGGGAAATCTTCCTTCTACATCCTCTATGAATCCAGTGCAGATCAACCTACCTGGGAATGTACCTCTGGCTCCGCCCGAACGATTTTCTGGTGACCCAAAGAGGTTTGCAGTATTTATCAATCAGTGCCGGTTGCATTTCTTATGCCGGCCAGCAGCCTTTCCAACTGATCAAGCTAAAGTAGCTTTCGTGCTTTCGTACCTTAGTGGCAATGCGGCAGACTGGTCGATCCCTCTAGTAAATCAAGATGATCCGGTCCTCCATGATTTTCAAGCTTTTCAGCTCAGTATGGAAAAACTGTTCGCAAGAAATTCACAGGGGCAGGCCTTGGACAATGAGCTTATTTCGTTGCGACAAGGTAATCAAGACCTTTTGGCTTATATTGCGTCTTTCAACAGACTGATAGTGGAAACTCAATGGCCTGAGGACAAAAGGATTACGCTGTTTTATAGAGGTCTACGTGGAGAGCTCAAAGATGTGTTAGCCCAAGTAGTGAATCCCCCACAAGATTGTTCGGACTATATAGACTTAGTCGTTCAAATAGATCACAGACTGCAGAACAGGAAGGCCGATCGTTCCAAGTTTGATGCTCGAGTATTTTCCAAACCGCCAACTCCTTCCAAAGGAGTAGACTCCGGGGAACCCATGCAAATAGGGGGTCTGAAAGGTCCTCTAACACAAAAGGAGCGGGAAAGGAGAAAACAGTTGCAATTATGCCTCTATTGCGGAAACTCAGGGCACTTTCTTCGAGACTGTCCGGTGAAACCTGCCAAGAAGGCAGTAGGAGCTGCAGTTACCAAAGTTACAAACTCTGAGCAGGGAAACGACCTCGCCCGACAAGAATAGAGGTCCTCTTGCCGAGCGTGAAAACCAGTTCCGTGACCTCGCATTTCGTGATACCTATGGTCCTCATTAGCCCTGATAATCCGGATCGATTACATGCAATTGAAGCTTACGTCGACAGCGGTGCCATCGGCAATTATGTGGATCATGAAATGGTTTTGAGGATGAATCTAACTCTTTGTCCCAAGGCTGTAAAGGACGTCATTACTGCGGTGGATGGTACGGAGATAGCCTCCGGGCCAGTAACGCATACCACTCAAGAGGTGACGCTAGTAAGTCAAGATGGACACCATGAGAAGATCGTGTTCGATGTGATCAAGGCCCCTCAGTTTCAGGTTATTCTAGGAATACCTTGGTTAGAGAAACACAATCCTCTGATCGATTGGCGAGCAAGAACGGTCCAGTTTCCAGAATGTGTCTCTACTTGTCACCCTCCACCTGGTGTTGCACTGGCAGCAATTTCTTCAGAGACTCCCCAGTTACCTCCCGAATACCTAGAATACCAAGATGTTTTCCGGAAGGATCAGGCTAACTCTCTACCTCCTCATAGGTCTTATGACTGCCAGATAGACCTGATACCTGGATCTACTCCTCCTTGTAGTAGAATTTATGCCCTCACCGAGCCTGAGAACCTTCACCTTCGACAATACCTGGATCAATACCTAGCAAATGGGTTTATTCGTCCTTCCAAGTCCCCTGCTTCTTCAGCTTTGTTCTTCGTTCCAAAAAAGGAAGGAGACCTTAGAACTTGTATAGATTATCGCTCCCTGAACCAGATCACCGTTAAGAATAGATATCCGTTACCTTTGATCCCTGAACTCCTGGACCAAGTCAGAAAAGCATGCATATATACAAAGCTGGATCTTAGAGGAGCTTACCACTTGGTACGAGTAAAAGAGGGCGATGAATGGAAGATGGCTTTCCGCACCAAGTATGGGCTATTTGAATATCAGGTCATGCCCTTCGGACTTTGCAATGCCCCGGCCGCCTTTCAATATTTTATGAACGATGTCCTCAGAGAGCTCATAGATGTGTGTGTTGTTGTTTACATTGACGACATCCTCGTTTATTCTTCATCGGAATCTGAACATCGGAAACACGTGAAAATGGTCCTCGAAAGATTGCGTCAACACAAACTTTTCGCTAAGTTGGAAAAATGTGTTTTCAACGTGACTGAAGTTGAATTCTTGGGATTCATATTATCACCTGGCGGAGTGCGTATGGATTCAAAGAAGGTCGATGCGGTTCTCAAATGGCCATCACCATCCTCCGTAAAAGGTGTGCAAAGCATGTTAGGCTTCGCTAACTTTTACCGCAGGTTTATCCCCGAATTCTCTCGAATAGTCCAGCCCATCACTGCCTTGTTAAAGAAAAACAAACGTTTTGAATGGTCTACCGAGGCGGAACAAGCTTTCCAGGATTTGAAGACTAAATTTATCTCTGCACCAATCTTAAAACACCCTCGCCCCGAACTCCCCTACATCGTGGAAACTGATGCTTCAAGCCTTGCCATGGGGGCAGTTCTATCACAAAAGGACCCGGTAACCAATCAGTTGCATCCCGTGGCATTTTGGTCCCGCAAATTCTCGCCTCCTGAAATCAATTACACGATTACTGACAAGGAACTTCTGGCTATCAAGTCTGCCTTTAAGGCTTGGCGGCATTATCTGATGGGGGCCCGACACACCGTTACTGTGATTACGGATCACCGAAACCTGCAATATTTGAAAACCGCAAAAGCCCAATCCTCTAGACAACTCCGTTGGGCATTATTCTTTGCCGAGTTTGACTTCATAATTACCTATCGACCTGGTACAAAGAACGGTAAAGCTGATGCCCTTTCTCGGATGGGAGTGGAAGAACACTTGATCAACCCTAAACCTGTACCAATCATTCCCGAACAAAGAATTCTGGGTGTAATTGCCACAGAATCCATAGAGGAAGTTAAGGATAAGGCCAGGCAACTTGTAACTCCAGCAGACATACAGAATTGGCATCTGCAGGGAAAGGACTTTGCAGTAAAGGACAACTTATTGTATTTCCAAGAACGATTATACCTACCCAGCACAGATTTACAGAAAAAAGTAATCTCTTGTTATCACGATTCTTTAATGGAAGGACATCCCGGTATGGCCAAGACCTCAGAAAAGATCAAGCGCTACTTCTGGTGGCCGTCTTGGAAAAAAGATATCAGAGACTTTATAATGTCCTGTGGAGTATGCGCCGAAAACAAGAGTCAAAAGGAAAGACCAGCAGGCCTCTTATGCCCTATTGACATCCCACCTCGCCCTTGGCATACGCTTTCTATGGACTTCATCACCGATCTACCTCCATGCTCCGGATACAATACGATTCTAGTAATCGTGGACTTATTCTCCAAGATGGCGCATTTCATTCCGCTCAAAGGCTTGCCAACAGCAGCAACTCTGGCCCGAGAATTTCTCGAAAACATCGTCCGACTGCACGGTTTTCCTTCGGTTCTAATTTCGGATCGAGGTAGTCAATTTATTTCTCATTTTTGGCGAAGTTGCTGTCGGTCGGCTCAAATTGATGTGAGACTATCGACCAGTCACCACCCTCAGACCGACGGACAAACCGAGAGGACCAATCAAACTCTGGAACAGTATTTACGCTGCATGCTGCAACAAACTGAAAAAACTTGGAAAGACATCCTTTGGATAGCCGAATATGCCTACAATAACTCTGTCCATTCGGGAACTGGGAAAACCCCGTTTTTTCTTTTGTACGGCAGTCACCCTCGAACCTTGGAGTTGGATCCCCTCCAAGATCTTGAAACACCAGCAGTAGACTACCTGCATTCTACAATCACCCAAGCCTTTAAGGAAGCTGTTTCTCACCTTCAAAGGGCTAAAGAACAATACAAGAAAGGAGCAGATCAACATCGGAAGGAAGCCCCTCAATATCAAGTAGGGGATCAAGTCTGGTTATCCACCAAATATCTACCTCTAAAAGGGCCACGCACATTCAACCCAAGATACCTTGGTCCCTATTCCATCACTACCATAGTAAACCCAGTAGCGGTCAAGTTGGACTTGCCCCCGCACATGAAGATACATCCGGTCTTCCACGTCTCTCTATTAAAACCCGTGCAACCTCAAACCCGACTAACTAAATCTCCAAAACCTATCCTAGTTGATGGAGAACTCGAGTTTGAAGTCAAAAGCATTCTGGACTCCAAGATCTCCAAATCTAAACTATTTTACCTAATTGACTGGAAAGGCTACGGCCCCCAAGAGAGATCCTGGGAACCTGCTGAATATGTCCACGCTCCTCGCCTAATCAAAAGATTTCACCGAACATTTCCTGACAAGCCAAAACCCCCGGAGAAGCCCGGTTTGGGAGGGGCCTTGAGGGGGGGTACTGTCATGATCTCTGCTTCCAAAAGGTCAGGGTTTTCCCAACTCCCTTGGAAGCAGATCCATAACCCAGGTTCCCAGGAAACTGCCTAAAACCACCATTGGACTACCCACACAGTAGTCTGAAACCATTGGGAATGGCAATGCTGATTGCCAAAAGCAAACCCATAACTGTTGGGAATTCATTTTCTTAAATCCCAAAAAGGGGTGCAGTACCAGTACTCACCACTATCCAAAAGCCGGCGTTTTAAAACCACCAGATTTTGTAGAAAACTGAATAAATGAACCCAAAACAGGCCAAAGAAAGACTTACTGAGAGGTGGATCCAATGTAAAGTTATATTCTGAAGTGACTTGAAGGTTTATAACAAGACTGGCTGCGCTGTGGATTTCAGCAGTTTAAGTAAATTTGGACTGAAAGACACTAAAAAAAATCTAAATGTTTAAATTGACTGAGTGACCTACTTTTGAGTGTCACATAGGTTGCAATTGTTTAAATGTCATAGTTTAAACTTAGAATCAGCATCATAGCTGCATATGTAAAAAAATGTCTTGACTTAGACTGGGGAACAAAAAGTGACATTTTATCTGAAACCTGGCTTAAGGAACTGAATTCTGCCTGGCAACTACCCCATCAGGAGTGAAACTTGAGTCACAACTGTGTTCCCAGGCCAACCTTCCTTTTGCTGCCCACACTAAGGATATGCCATCTATCTGATAATTGAATTACCTGTGCTCTGCAGGAGAGTGAACAAAGCCCTCTTCACTCAGGCAAAGGTTTTTATTACCGCAGTCGTAAAATGTAGCTTCCTCTTGGCAGGAGCTGGGAGGGGCACTGCCTGTGAGAGCAAGCTGGCTTGGCAGAACTGGAAAAACCAGAAATTCAATCTTGTGCTGAGGGTAAACCACACCCCTTTGGAGCCAGAACATAACTTTAAAAAGATGAATAACTCATAGAGCGGACATGTGAAAATTTTATAAATGATACCATAATTCTTGTGATTTTTCTGCCCACATTTTAAGAGGTTTTTCGACCCGGTGGCATGTTCAGGGGGGTTTTAGCGGAAAAGTGGATATTACTCTAAATGTATGCATGTTAAAAATCTGAAACTTCATCAGTTAATGTCCCTACTCCCTGCACACATGTATGTAAAGTTGGGTCAATGTCAGAAAGTGAAAAATCAGTTAAAAAGTGAAATATCTGCCATTTCTGAATGCAAGCTCTTAGAAACAGCAGATTTGGACAGAGATATGGCTAAATTCAGCCACACCATGTATATGTAATTTCAAGCAACTGTGTAACTGTGAAATATGTCTTTTATTATCAAATATAGAATATGTGCAATCTGACAGAGGAGTGTCCTATCTGCAAGCCATAAAATGACATCCCTCTGACTCACAGTTCATTCCCCAATCAAATGATAAATGGAAGTTTGACCAATTAGAAGCTGAGAGAGAGGTAGGGTCAGTGATGCTAGAACACACCCACATTCTAAACACATAAAAGCAGACAGACAGGACAGATAGGGACCTTCAATTCCATTTGCTGCAACGCACTCTGCCGGACCATACAACATCCAGAGATCCAAACTTCAAATTCATCAACCTCCAGAAAGCCAAACTAGAGACTTCAATCTATCCAGAGCAGAGAGAAAGCAGTGCTGTGCCCAGAGAGAGACCAGAGCCCAGTCCAAAACCCTGACCAGATCCGTGATGAGGCCCATTTCACTCAAGAATATAGTGTGAGTACATAGTAAAACTGTGTAGAACCCATCTCTTAGTTAAAATAATATAATTCAATCCATTTTTTTATCTAAGTAGAACTGCAGCTTAGCAATTGTGTTATCCTGCCATCATTTTAAAGCTGAAAAAGTGTGCGTTTAAAATTTCCAATCTGAAAAACGACCTTCACAAAATCGCTCATATCTCCGCAACCGCTTGTGCTAGAGACTTGCAGTAACTTTCATTTTGAAGCTGAGATCCTAGGCTTTCCTAGGACCCCAAAACGATAGAGATAGTCCTTGTGGTTCCTCTGTAATAGCGCTCGGCGCATCCGGGAATTTTACCGCGATTTGCAAATTTCTTCACATGTAAAAACTGCTGCTGCTTGCCTTCCATTTGCCAGAAATTCGTTTAACCTGCTAACTATCCCTGCATCATTGCTAGTGTGAGCCTGGACTAATATTAACTAGATACCACTCACCCTGAACCTCTGAAAGGGAATTAAAAAGCATTTCCAGCATATTTCTCATCCATTGCTAGCACATATCAAAGCATTTGGGCCTGTGTTTTCAAAACTCCTATCTGTGTTTTAAACTTCTGTTGTCTAAGCTTGGGGGGGATTGAACTGATTACATTGATTGCATTTCTGAGAACTGTGTGCTTTCCTCCCATTCCCTTGCATTGCATAAAGAGGGGGGGAGTGAATAGCCAGAGAAAAGTGATTACATTGTTTTGCTGAAATCATATCAAGTTGTTTTCTATACTGCATTTCATTCATTCAACCTTGCATTTCCTTGAACCCTATAAAGCATTCTCTACCACATTATACTTCTGTACCTATTTACCAGTGTGCTACCTTATCCATTTCATCTCAACTCCTTAGTAATTATAAAGAAGTGTGCTAGTGCCAGATTCTCTGTTGTTAATCTGTATCATATCAGATTAAGTGTGATATTCAATTATTAATTTATTATAAAGTGTCATATATATATCTATTGTTTAAATTATCAAATAAACCCTTTTAACTTGCAAAACAGAACTACTTCTTGGCTCAGTGGGGTCAGGGGGATTCCAAGAGAGGGGTGTTATATAGGGGTAGTCATCCAGAACGCATGAACTGGACCTAAAGATATATCAATAAGGGTTTTCATTCAGTATTCTAGACTAGGCGTTAACTTAGCTGTAGTGCTGAATTGAATCCTCTTACAAATTGGGGGCTCGAGCCGAGACGTTGGGTTAGATTTACCACTTGTGCAGCTCAATACAGTGTGCTAACTGACGGGATACATACATCCGGTCGGATCACCACGCTGCGTTACGCTGTAAAGCATTCCTCAAAAGGGACACTCCAAGAAAAGTTCTGTTCTGCAAAAATAAAATACTAACTTCTGTAAGTCAGGACAGAGACCAATCTCTAGAATGACGACCTTGGTAGATATGAAAATAGCCAGAGAGCACCTCTTGCATAAGCTATTTGTGAGAGGTGAATGGACCGAACAGGGCCAGGATGCCTGGTTGCAGGCCATCACGCGACAGGTCACTGAAACAGGGTCAGACTTATGGAGAGATCAGGGTCCTTTACATGTGGCCCTGAGTGAACTATATATGGCTCCTAAAGCCAAAGAGGAACACAATAAGATTGCCAGGATAGCAGCATACCTGTACCTATATATGGGAGACATGCAGGAAAGATGTGCTGAAAGCCAAAATCTGGCAAATAGGCAACAGATGGTGTTAGAGAAGGTCCAATTTGACCTGGTCTCTTCTGAGCAGAGGCTGCAGAGGAGCCAGGAGTCAGAAAATGACAGCAGACTGTACATCACTAAAATGAAGGAGGATATGGATGTGCTGCAAAAGGAAAAGTCAGAACAGGATACCAGATTTCTGGCCTTGCAGAAGGAACACCAAGAAGGTTTGGACTCCCTACTGCAAAGCCAGAAAAAGCTGGAGCAACAACTGGACTTCAACAGGGTATGTGCTGAGCAGGTAGTCACCCTGCAAGGCCACCTAGATAGAGTGAAGGCAGAGAGCAACAAACTAATTCTGAAAGACCTGGATACCCAGGCAGAGTTTGATCAGGAGCGCCAGAATGCTGGTGCCTTCCAAAGGCAGAGGGACGACCTGGCGGCACAAATGCAGGCTCTTAGTCAGGAAAGAGACGCCATAGGCCAGGAAGTCTGCCATTTAAAAAGGAAAATGGAAGAAAATCACCTGTCCCTCCAGGGGCTGGGTGACCTCCAAAAAGAAAACCAGAACTTGTTAGAGCACACCAGGAGGGTGGAAGAGGCTTTGGCAAGAAAGGAGCAGGCCAATAGGGACATTGCCCAGGAGGTAACCCTCCTGCAGCAAAGACTGGCCCAGTACTCCAGGACCAATCAGGAAGCACAGAGAGAGAATGAGGCTCTCTGCCAACACAATGATAGGCTCCAGCAACAGGTAGCGATGCAGGAGAAACTGATAGAGTCGAGTAAGTCCTTAACAGAGGAACTGAAAGCACAAATGCAGGCTCTTGCATTGCAACAGGGAGCAGGGGCGGATAGAGATGAGGTCTGCTGGGAAAGAGAGATTCCTGACCATAACCGCAGGAGCCCTACCACCAGGGGCCTTCATCTCCCCCAGTCCCTGGACTCTACCACCCCCATGTCCCCTGGCGCACATGAGCACAGGGCCACAGGGATGGCAGATTACTATCCAGCTAAGGGTATGGGGCTCATAGGCCAGTACCACTCAGGAATGGAGGGGTGGGCATCCGGGTATGGGCACCCAAGTACAGTACAGTTCAATGGGGAACCCCAGGAGAGAAGGCCCATTAAGGGCATCCTGAAAACCTCTGCCCAGTTAGGTCAGTGGAGGGGGTACCCATCAAATCCTGGCAGCAAGGAGGAATCTGAAGACTCCTCTGAACTGCGCAGGACACAGGAGACCAGGTCCCCACATTCTGCCAGCCATTCCCAGGCTCGCAGAATCCGGGAAAACCTGGAAGAACAGACGGGAACCTCTGGGAGCAGTGCCTCTGAGTCCGAGGAAGAATGGACAAGGGTTACCCGAACCAAAAAGGCCAATAAGGCAAAAAGGGCCTTGCTTAAGGACCCCTTAAAGCAGATTAAGGCGATCAGGAGCGTCATCACGCCTTACCATAAGAACGCTAAGTATTCTGTTTGGGAGCACTTAGAGTTGTTTGAACAAATGATGGAGACTTTCCATTTGAAGGACAGCCAAAGCTGTATTCAATATGTAAAGTGGACCTTCTCCCCGGAATACTCCAGTTTCTTTGCGGGGCTGGAGGACCAAAATCATTTAAGATGGTCCACCTATAAGGCGGCCATCTTGAAACATTTTTCTGTTCACAGAAATCCTCAAGAGGCTCGCAAGGCAGCCTACAATTTGCAATGTGGGGAGGATCAGGCCCCACAAGAATTTGTGCAGGAGTTAAAGCGGGCTTTTGCACAGACCACAAGAAGGGTGCGCACGGATAGCAGGGAATTTATAAATACGTTTTTCCATGCCTTGCCCAAATATATCATGACCCAGCTCGTGAGGGATTTTCACGAGAAAAGATCTTTAGACTGGGTCATTGAACAGGCTACCCGGATCTATGAGGTGCAGAAACCGATAGATAGCAAAAGTAATGCCCAGAAAAACCCCAAAGCCAACAGCACCCCTGCTGCCGCCAAGGTGGCAGAGGTAAAGGTCACCCCCGTTTTGGATTTGGAGATGGGGGGGCCTAAAAACCTGCCTGCACCTAATAATGCTAGGCCCAGGAGGTCCTCGGGTCAGTCACAGACAGGGAGCCAAGGAGGCAGCCCCACAAATGGGGTCCCTCGCTCTCCTGATTATGTAAGTCCCCGTTACAAGGGAAATCGACCCATCCTGGGTTATGTGTGGACTCCTCCAGCCCAAGGGGGGGGATCCAGACAAGCACCTAACCCAGGGAACTTCCCTCCAAACTTCCCACAGGAGGGCAGAAATTTACCAAACCCTGGGCAGAACTTTTTCCCCAGATATCCACCCGACTTTCAGCCCCAAAACCATCCATCCTTCTTTCCCCAATTCCCTGAGCCCAGACCACTGAATCCGGGAGAGGGGAGGCCAAGGGTGGAGGGGTACCCAAATCTTCCCAACCCGGGGTATCACCAGAGGAGGGACAGCTACCCTTCCCGGGATCAGCCCAGGGGAGAAAACAGGGCCCCGTATCAGCCTGAGCGGGTTTCCCAGTTAGAGCGCCAGGTTCAAAACATGGCGCGGGACCTGGGTCACATACTGAGGGCTCAGCAGAACCCTCAGATGGGCGTGCCGGCGCAGAACGCACCCAACTCTGGACCTGGTGCTCCAGAACAATGACGGGGGCAGCACCCCGATAACACACTGGTTCCCAGGGAGGAGGCACAAAGGGAAGGGGGGTGTAAAGCCTTGGAGGAAGTTTCCTTCCTCACTTGTAAACAGCCCATGGAAACCCAGGAACCGGAAACAAAATCTCTTGCCCCTGAAAGTCTGCCTCCTAAGGAGCAGAGGGGGGGTAGGAGAAACAAAAGACCCAAACAGACTCAGTTTGAGGAGGAGGTACAGATCTTCCAATTTGAGGGAGAGGGATCCTCAGAGGATCCTGGGAAAAGGATCTTCTCCTTCAGAGAGGGGGGAACTCCTCCCAAGGAAAAATGGGTCCCTAGGGATGCAAATCCAGACTGGGGAGATGTGGAGACTGAGCTACCGCCGCCCACCATCTCATCCCAGAACCAACAGCAAGAAAATCCCCTGGTTCAAACCCATCCTGGTGACTGCCTCCAAAAAGGGGGGGGCGGCCCAGAACCGGAGCCAGGGGAACCCACAATGGCTCTGATCTCCAGTTGCCAACTTTTTCTTTCAGATTCCCAAGGCTCTCCACAGAATTCTGCCCAAAATTCTTCTCTCGCGATGTCCAAAACCAGAAAATTAGCCCACCAGTTGTCCAAAAATGTACATTATCTGTGCCCCCTTGAGGAGAAGGAGGGAAGATATTATGCCCCGGTACAAGTACAGGGGCAGGGTACAATCTCGGCACTGGTGGACACTGGATCTCAAGCTACCCTTCTGTCCAGAAGGGCCTTTGACGAACTGAATGCAGGAAGGGGAGAGAATTACCAAATTCCTCTCACCTCTCTTCCTGGACAACTGCAGAACTTTGACGGGAAGGAAATTCCCGTTGAGGGGACTGCAGACTTGGACATTAAGATCGGGCGACACAAGTTGAAACACCCGGTCATAGTTGTGACCCCAGAGGGCACCCCTTGTTTACTAGGGAATGACCTCCTGAGAAGGTTGTCACCCCTAATAGATTGCGTAAACAAGGTCCTCTGGACCCAGACTAGCCGACCAATAAAATTAAAAAAGAGTGTCAACCATGTTAGTTTAAACGGCACCTGCCACATGGTTGAACAAAAATCTGACCAAGTAGAATTTCACTTCCAGAATAACCAAATTCCAGACGTGACAGTAATAGCAGTAGGACAACAGACTGGTGATGGGTGGTCCTCCTTATTTCTGAAAATCAACCTTCCTTCCAGTCTAAAGTGGTATTCCACGCTGGAAGGAAACACTTTGAAATTCTATACCAATCCACAATCTGAAACTCCCACTCCTATAGTCCAGAAAGATGTGAAATCAGCTCAGAGCCTGGCTGATATTCAGCAAATTGGAGAGCAGTTGTTCATCCCGGTTCAGTTAAATGATGGGAAGGACTCTGTTCTCGCTCGAGTGTGTGTGAACAACGGTAAGAGCTTCATCAGCGAAGCCACGTTTCGCCAACTCCCAAAAGATCCCGCCATTCCCACCTTCAAACTGATAGACAAGTGGGAAATGGACCTGGAAGCACCCAATTCAAAACATCTCCTGCCAAGCAGGTGTATGCTCAAAATCTCCATGGGCAACAAGAGCATAGTCCATAATTGTTGGGTCGTGCGAGACGTCACTGCCGCCTTTTACTTAGGCAGTGACATTCTCAATCGCTTTGCCATTAGTTTGGACCTAATAAACTTCAAAGCTTGGTCCCGATTAGCGGATAATCCCATGAGCTTTGATGATCCAGAAAAAGCATTTAGGTCAGCTCAATTGCTACCTTATGCAGTTGAAATTCAGGTTAAAGAGGAAGTCACCATCCCAGAAAGGACCCGACAATTCTCCCTGGAAGTGAAAGTTAAAAGGGGACAAGAGTTGAAAAACCCTGATGCTTACATACATCTAAATGCTTCTCTCCAACAGCAAGGGTTAGGGGTAAACCCAACACCATTAGTCAACATAGAACATGACACCATTCCAATAGAGGTGGATAACAGCGACTTAAAGAGTATTACTCTAGCCGCAGGCACCATTATTGGAATGGCGGTTGATGACCGACATTTTTCCATAGATTTAGGAAATGAACTGTTAGGGCCAATCCCCAAGGACTGCTTTGACAGTGACAGTGATGACAATACAACACCAGACAGGATTTTGTACCCGGCATGGGGGGAACTTCCTGGTGTACACTTCTTGCCCTTATGGTAAGGAAGATGTGACTTGTGACTTCAGGAGGGATGAGGTGATTTTCCAGGTCCATGAGGGCTGCCTTTCCCACCTGAAGCCTCCAGTCCAAATCAGCACTCTGACCAGGGACTTCTCCACCCAGCTGGAGGAGGCCGCGGAGATAGCCAAACCAGAAGTCTTTCCAGGCTTCAGGCAGATGGTGGAAGAGAGAGTCAACCTAGCTGA
This sequence comes from Ambystoma mexicanum, assembly GCF_040938575.1. NCBI lineage: Eukaryota > Metazoa > Chordata > Amphibia > Caudata > Ambystomatidae > Ambystoma > Ambystoma mexicanum. Next base: position 562,218,663 of record NC_090940.1, read on the forward strand.
TGCCTGTGTGACTCTGGAACAAAAGCAAAAGTTGAAACAAGTTTTCTTGGATTTCCAAGATCTCTTTGCGGTAGACTCATATGACTGTGGTCGCACTGGCATCCACACAACAACAATCCCCACGGACCCTGGCATGACTCCTGTGTTTGTGAAGCAATATCGCTTGCCTCTCGCATCAATGGAGTCCCTTACTGAAATAATTAAGAACCTTGAGTCCCGGGGAATAATCCGTCCAGTCCACAGCACCTTCAATAATCCGGTGCTGGGAATATTGAAGCCAAACGGCCAGTGGAGACTCTGCGCCGACCTCAGGGAGCTCAACAAACGGGTCCATACTTCCCGATGGCCTCTGCCCTACATTGACCAAGGGCTGGCCCAGATCCAGGGGTCACAGGTATTCACTGCAATAGACCTGACCAATGGATACTGGACTGTGCCTGTCAGTAGGGAGGACCAATACAAGCTGGCTTTTACCTTTGGGGGCCAGCAGTACACCTGGACCCGGACTCCCTTCGGATACCTCAACTCCGGCAATGAATTCAACATTTTTCTACACAAGGCCATGCCCGACCTGGGTGCGAGGGGTAACCTGGCTTATGTAGATGATGTCCTCATCAAAAGTTCATCTGTGGAGGAACACATAGCGGAGATCCGTTATGTTCCGACACAGTTGAGGGCCGCCGGAGCAAAACTTTCCTTTCAGAAAGCACAGTGGTGTAGAACCCGTGTTAATTTCTTGGGGCATGAGATTACTCCTCAGGGTCTCTGTCCCCAGGAAAAGAAAGTGGAAGCACTTCAGAAACTGAAAGACCCCACAACTCTGCGGGAACTAAGGAGCCTCCTTGGACTGACTAATTACAGCAGAAAGTTCATTGAGGGCTACGCAGAGATCACCAGACCCCTGATTCATCTCCTAAAGGGGGGGGTCAAGTGGGAATGGGGTCCAGAACAATCCGAGGCAGTAAGACAACTCAAGAGAAGCCTCTCACAAGCGCCTTGCCTAGCTTACCCTGTCAGAAACAAGGAGTTCTTCCTGGAGACAGGGTTCTCTAATACGTGCTTGACGGCCGTATTATACCAAAAGCATGACAAGGTCAATAAAGTAATCTCCTATGCGAGCAAAACTTTATCCTCTGTGGAGGAAAAATTCAACGATTGTGAGAAGGCACTCCTGGCAACGGTGTGGGCATTGAAGAATTACCGCCCGTTTATCCAGGGGGAACACATCATAGTGGAGACTCCACACCAGCCTCTGCAATATCTCCAAAGTGACAGAATCCGGGCCGGAAATGTGAGTAATTCCCGAATTACTTCCTGGATTCTGTCAATGCAAGGCTTTCCTGTGGAGGTCCGATATGGCCAAAACAAGAAGAGTCCCCTCGCGCAAGGTCTGGCTGACTTGCATGATTGTGCCAGAGAAAACTGTCTCGAGGACGAAAGTCTAAAAATAAAGGACAACACGGAGGCATACCTTAATTCCCCACACAAAGTCTTTGAAGAGGACAAGTGTGAGGGAATGCCCACTGTCTATGTGGATGGATGCTCTTACCATGTTGACAACAACGGGGAGAAAGAACTGGTGGCTGGCGTAGGGAATGCATGGGTGAATGAGTCCCCAGAACCCTCCGCTGGATACAAAATTGGTCCCCGAAGTAGTCAGGTGGCAGAATTGATGGCTGTGCATCAGGCCATCCTCACTGCTGTCCAGCATCAACTCCACGAACTGGTCATAATCACAGATTCGGATTATGTACGGAACGGGTTCGTGGAGCACCTGGTTAATTGGAAAACCAGAGGCATGTTATGTGCTAACAACAAACCCTTGAAACATGGGAAGTTGATCCAAAACATTGATGATCTGGTCACATCGAATGGGATGACCATCTACTGGAAAAAGATCAAGGGTCATTCCAAAGTAGAGGGACCAGACAAAACTGGAAATGACTTAGCTGATCAGCTGGCCAAAACCGGGACCATCCAAGGGGATCGAATTGAGATTGAGTCCCTGTTGGGGGAAATCCAGGTCACTGCCATCACTAGGTCCCAGACAAATGCTCACAACGACCTTTCAATTGCACAATGGAGTAAGGAGACCCCTGATGCTGATTTGATTACTGCTCAGAAGGGGGATCCAATTATTGGTAAATTTTACCAGCACCTTGAGGACCCTGAGAACTTTCCCCTGACGGATACCGATTACACTGGGAAAGAGGACCTAAGAGTGTTGATGAAATGTCCAAAAATGTTCCGAATCCAAGACGGTTTGTTGGTAAGGAAATCCAAAGCTGGCCACGATCAGTGGGTGGTTCCTACCTCATTCCGAAGCCTGATGTTAAGTCACGCCCATGATGCGGCCACCGCCGGTCATAGGGGGTTTCACACAACATTGGAAATCTTAAGAGAGGTTGCATACTGGCCACACATGGGGCAGGACCTCGACCAATACTTGAAGGGGTGTCTTGTGTGTGCACAATTTCAGCCATCCTCCCTTACGCACCGGGCGCCTTTACAAAAGAGGGGAATGACACTGCCATGGTCAGATTTACAAATCGACTTTGTAGGCCCTGTGATTCGCTCGGCTAGGGGGAATAAGTACATGTTGACTGTGACATGCTTGTTTACCAAGTGGGTGGAATGTCTCCCAGCCCCAAATTGCAAGGCAGAAACTGCAGCTGCCTTGATGATTAACCACATCTTTTCCCGTTTTGGTCTACCTCAAAGGATTGAGTCAGACAGAGGTAGCCACTTCACCAGTGAAGTAATGACAAAGATGTGGGAGATACTGGGGGTCAAGAGAAAGCTGCATATTGCTTATAGACCAGCTTCTTCTGGGGCAGTAGAGAGATATAACCGGACAATTGTGAGCATATTAAAGAAGTTTGTGGCAGATTCTGGGCCAAGTTGGGATATCCGATTACCTCTGGTCCTAATGGCTATCAGATCTACCCCTTCATCTGCAACCAAAATGTCACCATTTGAGTTGATGACTGGGCGCAAGATGGTGCTTCCTCAGCATTTGCTCTATAGGACCCAAGAGCAGACACTGATAAATGCCTCCACTACTCATGAGTATGTAGAGAATTTAAGGAAACACCTCCAACATGCTTTTGCTTATGCTCAGCGGAATCTAGAAAGATCAGCTGATAGCATGAAGACCCATTATGACCTGAAAACTTCCAGGAAGGAATATCAGGTGGGAGACCGGGTCTATCTATACAACTTCCAAAGGAACCAGGCCAAGCAGCGCAAATTTTTGCCTACATGGAAGGGACCCTTTGAGATCGTCGATAAGATCTCCCCTGTGGCCTACAAGATCCGCATCCCCAAAGGCGGTTCGGCAGAGGGGGAAGACAAGTGGGTCCACATAAACCAGTTGAAATGTTGCCATCCCAGGCACACTCTGCAACAACTGGAGGAATCCTCTGGAATCCTAGCGGGTACTGTCTCAGACTAATTCTGTTCCAATCATAAAACATACCACATCTAGTCTCTAAAATATTGTGATTTGCATGAAACTGTCTCTTAGTTATACTGTTTTTTTTTTTTTAAATAAGAATGTAATGTTTCGTCATGATGAAATGCATATGCTGTCCCACCATCTCAACAGTGGTGGAAAAACGTCTATGAGTAGGTATTGCCGCTCTTCCTTTGTCGTCCTAGGAGAAAGAAGACCTTGAGACTGGCCAAGGAGGACGATCCGGAGACCGGGAACGAAGATTCAATGGGCCCAGTGGACCGCCCAATATTCCCATCAGGACCGGCGAGGAGGACCGATCGATCAGTACCGGATGGAGGAAAAGATGCTGAACTGTGCCGTCTATTGGAAGAAGATGAGGAAACATCCCAGGTCTTGCGAGTCCCATTCGTGAAATAGAATGGCCATCGCAAGAGAGGGGGCTTGTGGGATGTATTTACCCATGCATCCGAGCCGTACCTCAAAACTGTGCAGTACTGACATGGAAAACATCATGATGGCCAGAGCTTCCCAGAAAATGCACAGGGAAATGCATGAAGAATAGGCTGCCATTCATTTTTGCCGATGTTATGGGCACAGAAGGAAACTGCCTAAAACCACCATTGGACTACCCACACAGTAGTCTGAAACCATTGGGAATGGCAATGCTGATTGCCAAAAGCAAACCCATAACTGTTGGGAATTCATTTTCTTAAATCCCAAAAAGGGGTGCAGTACCAGTACTCACCACTATCCAAAAGCCGGCGTTTTAAAACCACCAGATTTTGTAGAAAACTGAATAAATGAACCCAAAACAGGCCAAAGAAAGACTTACTGAGAGGTGGATCCAATGTAAAGTTATATTCTGAAGTGACTTGAAGGTTTATAACAAGACTGGCTGCGCTGTGGATTTCAGCAGTTTAAGTAAATTTGGACTGAAAGACACTAAAAAAAATCTAAATGTTTAAATTGACTGAGTGACCTACTTTTGAGTGTCACATAGGTTGCAATTGTTTAAATGTCATAGTTTAAACTTAGAATCAGCATCATAGCTGCATATGTAAAAAAATGTCTTGACTTAGACTGGGGAACAAAAAGTGACATTTTATCTGAAACCTGGCTTAAGGAACTGAATTCTGCCTGGCAACTACCCCATCAGGAGTGAAACTTGAGTCACAACTGTGTTCCCAGGCCAACCTTCCTTTTGCTGCCCACACTAAGGATATGCCATCTATCTGATAATTGAATTACCTGTGCTCTGCAGGAGAGTGAACAAAGCCCTCTTCACTCAGGCAAAGGTTTTTATTACCGCAGTCGTAAAATGTAGCTTCCTCTTGGCAGGAGCTGGGAGGGGCACTGCCTGTGAGAGCAAGCTGGCTTGGCAGAACTGGAAAAACCAGAAATTCAATCTTGTGCTGAGGGTAAACCACACCCCTTTGGAGCCAGAACATAACTTTAAAAAGATGAATAACTCATAGAGCGGACATGTGAAAATTTTATAAATGATACCATAATTCTTGTGATTTTTCTGCCCACATTTTAAGAGGTTTTTCGACCCGGTGGCATGTTCAGGGGGGTTTTAGCGGAAAAGTGGATATTACTCTAAATGTATGCATGTTAAAAATCTGAAACTTCATCAGTTAATGTCCCTACTCCCTGCACACATGTATGTAGAGTTGGGTCAATGTCAGAAAGTGAAAAATCAGTTAAAAAGTGAAATATCTGCCATTTCTGAATGCAAGCTCTTAGAAACAGCAGATTTGGACAGAGACATGGCTAAATTCAGCCACACCATGTATATGTAATTTCAAGCAACTGTGTAACTGTGAAATATGTCTTTTATTATCAAATATAGAATATGTGCAATCTGACAGAGGAGTGTCCTATCTGCAAGCCATAAAATGACATCCCTCTGACTCACAGTTCATTCCCCAATCAAATGATAAATGGAAGTTTGACCAATTAGAAGCTGAGAGAGAGGTAGGGTCAGTGATGCTAGAACACACCCACATTCTAAACACATAAAAGCAGACAGACAGGACAGATAGGGACCTTCAATTCCATTTGCTGCAACGCACTCTGCCGGACCATACAACATCCAGAGATCCAAACTTCAAATTCATCAACCTCCAGAAAGCCAAACTAGAGACTTCAATCTATCCAGAGCAGAGAGAAAGCAGTGCTGTGCCCAGAGAGAGACCAGAGCCCAGTCCAAAACCCTGACCAGATCCGTGATGAGGCCCATTTCACTCAAGAATATAGTGTGAGTACATAGTAAAACTGTGTAGAACCCATCTCTTAGTTAAAATAATATAATTCAATCCATTTTTTTATCTAAGTAGAACTGCAGCTTAGCAATTGTGTTATCCTGCCATCATTTTTAAAGCTGAAAAAGTGTGCGTTTAAAATTTCCAATCTGAAAAACGACCTTCACAAAATCGCTCATATCTCCGCAACCGCTTGTGCTAGAGACTTGCAGTAACTTTCATTTTGAAGCTGAGATCCTAGGCTTTCCTAGGACCCCAAAACGATAGAGATAGTCCTTGTGGTTCCTCTGTAATAGCGCTCGGCGCATCCGCGAATTTTACCGCGATTTGCAAATTTCTTCACATGTAAAAACTGCTGCTGCTTGCCTTCCATTTGCCAGAAATTCGTTTAACCTGCTAACTATCCCTGCATCATTGCTAGTGTGAGCCTGGACTAATATTAACTAGATACCACTCACCCTGAACCTCTGAAAGGGAATTAAAAAGCATTTCCAGCATATTTCTCATCCATTGCTAGCACATATCAAAGCATTTGGGCCTGTGTTTTCAAAACTCCTATCTGTGTTTTAAACTTCTGTTGTCTAAGCTTGGGGGGGATTGAACTGATTACATTGATTGCATTTCTGAGAACTGTGTGCTTTCCTCCCATTCCCTTGCATTGCATAAAGAGGGGGGGAGTGAATAGCCAGAGAAAAGTGATTACATTGTTTTGCTGAAATCATATCAAGTTGTTTTCTATACTGCATTTCATTCATTCAACCTTGCATTTCCTTGAACCCTATAAAGCATTCTCTACCACATTATACTTCTGTACCTATTTACCAGTGTGCTACCTTATCCATTTCATCTCAACTCCTTAGTAATTATAAAGAAGTGTGCTAGTGCCAGATTCTCTGTTGTTAATCTGTATCATATCAGATTAAGTGTGATATTCAATTATTAATTTATTATAAAGTGTCATATATATATCTATTGTTTAAATTATCATATAAACCCTTTTAACTTGCAAAACAGAACTACTTCTTGGCTCAGTGGGGTCAGGGGGATTCCAAGAGAGGGGTGTTATATAGGGGTAGTCATCCAGAACGCATGAACTGGACCTAAAGATATATCAATAAGGGTTTTCATTCAGTATTCTAGACTAGGCGTTAGCTTAGCTGTAGTGCTGAATTGAATCCTCTTACAAAGCGCCGGGCTCATAATGCTTGGGTGGACTTACCTGCAGCAGACCATGCTGCTTACTTGCCTGCCAGTTGAGCCTCTGATCCTCTTCTGTTTGGAACTACTTTTCCTGTTGGGTGGGGCAGGAGCCACTCCCTAGATTCAGAACACTGGAACTCTTCTGGAAAGCAGGAACTCTTTTCTTACCTAGGCGTGGCTGTGGAAGGAGACACCTAAGCACTACAGGAGGCTATTTAAACCACACCCGATGGATGAATCTTGCTTTGCGTTATTCTGCATCCTCTGCAGCAGAACGCTCATCGTGTCTTCTGCATCTGATCCTGGGCCTAAGGAAAAAGGCTTACCATCCTGAATCCAGTCTTCAGCAACACCTATAAAGACAAGAAAGAACAGGTTAGCATTACGGTCTTCAGTGACAGCTCTTCACTTACCTGGTCCATCGGCTGTCACCAACGCCTCGCGCTGCATTCCGGCATCTGAAAGACAAAGGCTTACCTACTCTTCGTGCGCTCCGGAGGTCTTCACACTGCATTCCGGCATCTGAAAGACAAAAGCTTACCAACTCTTCGCACGCTCCGGAGGCCTTCGGCGCTGCATCCCGCATCTGAAAGACAAAACAAGGTGCGTTTAAAGACATTGGGGAACTTTAATACTCACGTGCCATTACTCCTTTCCACATCTAACCCAGTGGGTATTCCGGCACCCTGCAGCCGCTCCGAACTTGTACCTGCAAAATAAAAAGACAGTTAGAGCGCATCGTGAAGCAGGCAACAAGCGCTTACTCACGTGCTTCCAGGCGCTTCTATTCATCACACGGGCTCCATCTTCAACTCACTTCAGCCCGGCATCCGCCATCGCCGGACCCTGCAAAACAAGAAACATCATTACTAAAGATTTTAAAGACATTGGAATTACTCGAAACTTACCGTTCGTGCAGTAAACGACGGACAGCAGTCCTCTGAAGTCAAGAGGCCTGCTCCCCTTATCCAGTGAAGAAACTGGCTACAGCACCCTGCCCCGAGGCAGATGGAGAGCACGGCGTTCACTTACCTAAGGTGAGAACGTTAACCTTTGGGGTTCTACAGGAGAAGAGAAAGGGAAGAAGAGAGAGACATTCAATAACCCAGTTCCTTAAACCCATATTTTCTATCTGCAGACATCTTACCCTTCAAGTCAGACATACAGTGCACAGAGGTCCAGCCCAAAGAGCCAGCCGTGTGTTACACATCACCTTTGCATATACGGTATACGCCCAGTCAAGACCGGCGCCTCTACGGGAATCAGGTGAGCGTTACAGATTAATATACAGATGTCTTTTGTGAACAAACTTAGTACCAGATATAGAGTGGTGCAGCGCCACGAGGCGCTCATTTGGAGGTCTCTGGCTGGTACCCCTCTCCTGAACAAAGAGGCTGCGTTGAACTAACGGAGTATTGGAACCACAAGTACCAAGAGGCCACAGCTAAGGCCGATGTGAGGTGTCAAGGTGGTCATACAAGGGTCAGCCCAAACCCCTTGTACAATTGAAAGTCCTTGATACGTTACAGAAGTTTTGACAATTGTGAAATTGTGAAACAGGCATTTGTGCCCGGTTGAGGGGAACGCTGTGTGATCTGTGCTTTTGGGAAGCACCCACTTGCCATAGGCTAACAGAGTGACCCAGCGAGACGTCATTGCCCTCCGGACATCTTTGTTTAATATTGGCAAGTGCTTTGCAAGGTCAGAGCCTGGATGAGGGAGACCTAACTAAACTTAGATGGTTGTTTAAAAACATTTAGACTTTTGAACATTACAAATAAGGAGATTGTGATTGAAAGGAGGTAGTCAACCCAATGGAGGGATGTCATGGGAAAAGTTCTTAAGAAGCTAAGTGAACAACATTGTGATGACAAGTATGAACACAACTGGTGGATGTTCACAGTGAGTGGTTGGTCTGAGCCCTATTGAGGGAGGCTAATGAGTGAGAGAAGGATCGGAGCCCAGCGGAGGGTGATCCAAGGGTGAAGGGTAATCACCCGATGTGAACATTAGCAGAAGGAACTTTTGTTTTGTTGTTTTGGCATAACAGACCCTCTCAAGCAAGAGACTTTGCATGAGAAGTGACTTGGGCACAGAACACCCTGATTTAGAGAAAATGAACTGTAAACTCGTGTCAGAGAAGCCCAGGAGTGTGCTGTGCTCAAGAGTCCCACCTTGTCCCATGCTAAAAACGTGGGGAAGGGAGACCCTGGCCATAACATCCTGACCTATCATTTTGTGAACACTTCTTTCTTTTATTGTGAAATATCAGCCCACACTATTTTGTAGCATAACAGTAAGGATTGGCAATAGTATTTACTTAGTATAAGCCCTTTTTATTTGAGTAGACTCCACTTGGACAGTATTATTATTATTTGACCCCATCTTAGATTTAGGTTTAGATTAGGCGTTTATCTCACCCATTTCACAGTTTAATAAACACACTTGAACTGTGATTACTTTTGTCTGTCTTTGATACAATGCCTTCCTCACAGAGGGTGTATACATGCAGCAAGAAAGCACAATTTTTTTACATATGCCACCCTCCATGGCTGTTATAAAATCAAGGTAATACCTATTATGGAGGGCCATACGCCTTATGGACCCCAGCTCTTCTTGTATGGCATTAAAGCCTTTCACAGTTGCATTTATTGTTTGCAACAACTCCCATATGGTTATTTGTAACCATTTTGCATTTGTGGATGCCTTCAACTGGGAGTGAAGAAGGATGTAAATAAGATTGCTCACCTGGTTTGTCATTAAAGGCCTCTATTCATAGTTTTCCCTTTTATTGCATCTAAGGGTAAGGACCTATTGCTTCTAAGGTGTGCATCAATTTGGGGGAAGTTGACCATTTGTACTTCACTCTGAGGTACTACTAGAGCTGGTGTGCTTATTAGCACTATGGAACATAGGCCTCCCCAATTTGGAGGTAATTGCATGTAAGCTTTTGACCACATACCCAATATGCATTTTGCATGCCTGGTAGATCCATTATGCATTTGGCTCTCTTATTATCGCCAACTTTAAACCAGCCAATATTAAAACAGAATGTGGCATTTTTCACAAGTATTATGGGCAGGGGTCCTGCTTGATCTTCCACCCATGTGAGTAAATTGGAATATTCAGTCCATTTTTTGAGGCATACATCATTTGCTGTTTCCACCACCTGTATTGGTTCTGTCAGCAGTGCTTGTGTCTTGTATGTCATCATTCCTTCTATCCATCCTTCTGAGGCAAATACATGTCTATATATTAGTAATTGGGGTCTTTTTCAGCACCTAGGTCTTTCTCTTTCTACAGCATTTGTGCATTGTAATGGCGTATAGTCTGTTACTCTAACTTCTCCTTTATTCATGCCTTCTAATATTTATTGCATCACCTTATTATTTCTCCAAGGATCATCCATTATAGCTTTTGTTTTTATGTTTCAGTCGTCATAAGGAAACATCTTTTTGACATCCATCTCAAGGTAGCCCATTTCCCTTGTTGGTAAAGAGGCTGTAAGAGAAGCACAAAGGCCCTAGTGCAGGTGACCACAGGCCTCGTACGCAGGGCCCACCTTGGACCGCAGCTTAGAGGATAATCACGATGAGCAGGGGGTGCCATGATCCTTGGAGCACCTGCTGTAGCTGAGTGGGGACCGACTGGGGGAGTCAGAAGGTTGGCTTCTGCAGAGGGGAGATGGTGGCGCCGGCCATTTTAGGAGCCAGGCTGTGAGGTGGGTGCAGGCTCTGGCAGGCGCACTATGGCCACAACAGATTGTGCTGGCTTGGAAGTGCTCTGAGCACTGTGCAAACATCAGGTTGGGGTGAAGAGGGCATGGGCAGGCCTGGACAGATACCTCATGATGGACAGAGAGGCTGCAAGCTTTCCCTTGTGTATCGCCTCACTGGCAGAGGCGGCAGGTCATGCTGGTGGTGTTATGGAGTAGTCTGGATGCATGTGCAGTTCTGATTTGGTCAGTGATATCTTTCTGCACTACTTCAAGCTTTGTTGTTCGCCGGCGCTCAGTGGGTCGCACTGGAGCCTGCCATTTATCCGTGGCAAAGGGAACTAAGCAGAATTCTAGTCTGTCTTTATCCACAAAAAGACATCCAGTGCATTAAATATCTGGCTGCAGCTCCCAGTTCTGTTGACTCCTGTAGCAGAGCTGGAGGAGGAGAGCCCCAGAAAAATGCAGACTTGCTTATCTGCTGTGTAGAGCTGCCATATTCAATGTAACTACAAGAACTGCCTTCTGACTAGTGATTTAAGGCTTTTCCTCGTATTTCCGGAGAAGTGGCCATCCCTCCAGAGCTGCCTCTTTTCCTCCCTGCTGCTGAAACTGTGAATTATTCTGTTTGGTTTCTTGGGTGTCATTGTGCACCTGATTCGTCTGTGCTGTCTTGCTGCTAGGCGCCTGGTGATTTCTTTGTGCATTGTGCAGTTACTCTGTTCTTTCTCTCCCCCTCTCTCTCCCACCCTCTCATCGCTCTGCCCCTGCCCGCCATGGTGCTCTCCATCTCCCCTATTTACTCTAACTGCTACTCTATCACCTTTCTCACCCATCTTTTGAAGCCTGGAAGGAAAAAGTTCAAGAAAGATCTCCTGGTCTCCAACCCAGTCGCTGACACCTACGTCAATGCTTCTTCCAGGCTGACTTTCACTGACATCCTCTTTGTAACACCCTCTCACGACCCATGCACTCCCCATACGGTCTCAGTCCTCTCACCTTTCTCTTCTTCGCCAATTAATTGCAGAGCCAAATGGGAAGTACTCTTGTCACACTTCCCATCCTCTAGGTGCATCATTTATGTCTATCAGAATGGCACTGTCATGGCCCAGGGTTCTCAGCTCAACCTCCACCTTCTTGATAGGCGTCTTCTGGCTCTTACCAAGTTCCTTCCTTCTCCTGCCATTCCTCCTTCTGTCACCCCCCTTTCCCCTTCACCACCACTGATGCGTGTACCACATCCCTGTGCCCCTCCTCAGAAAACCTTCAAAAGTGGCAATCAGCTTCACTTTGGTACTCTCAATGCTTGTTCTGCCATTAAATACTCTTCTGACATCTGTCTCCTTCTTGAAGACTTTGCCCTTGATGTTCTCGCCCTCACTGAGACGTGGTTCAATGCCAGCTTTGTCACTGCTCTTGACATTCATCTTCCTGAGGTCTACAAGATCCTCTTCAAGGCCAGGCCCAACCGCTCTGGAGGCAGAGTGTCCCTGATCTTCCCTGAATGGCGCTCTTCTACTATGATACCCACTCAATCCTTTTCTTCCTTCGAAGGCCTTGTCTGCAGGCTTGGTGTCTCTCCTACCCTCTTGCTTACCCCCACCACTATCTACAGGCCCCCTGGCCCAGTCTTCCTCATCCTTTCTGAATGGGCCGACCTCACTGCTTCTCTGCTGACCTTTGCTTCCAAGCTTCTCCTACCCTCTTGCTTACCAACGCCACTATCTACAGGCCCCCGGGCCCAGTCTTCCTCATCCTTTCTGAATGGGCCGACCGAACAGCTTCTCTGCTGACCTCTGCTTCCAAGCTTCTCCTCCTTAGAGAATTCAACTTTCATCTTCACTCTTCTGTTGTAGCCACTGTACTCTTCCGCGACCTCTGTGTCTCTTTTCCTTCACCATTCTTCCCTCTGGTCTGACCAACTCAGCCAGACACACCTTGGATGCACTCAATTCAGAAGACATCCCCATCTCCAAACCGCGAACTACACCTCTCTCCTGGTCTGACCATTCTCTCCTTTCCTCTCACTTGGAGCTGCGGGGCTCTCTGGCAAAGCCTTTGCCCGCACTGCCAGTGACCTTCTCTGTCATCCGACCGATGACACGAGTGTCAGTCGCTGCTTTTGCCGCTACTTTCATCGCCCCTCTCATGCCCGCTATTGACTCTTCCACTGACGCAGCCCTTGCTAACCTCTCCATCTCCAACACCCTTGACATCCTTTACCCTGTCATGAGGATCCCCATGAAGTCTGCCTCCAAGCACAACAGCTACTATGATTCCGAAATAGCCCCTCTGAGTTGCTGAACGGAAATGGCAGGCTTCAAGCACGTCCACTGACAAACTGGCCCGTCGCCTGCTCCAAAGGCAATACCATCTCTCTATCCGCTCCAAGAAGAGTGTCCATATCCAAGTTCACATCTCCGGGTCCACCAACAATAAGGCTGAATTGTTCAATATCTGTAAGGAGCTTGTGAATCCTGCTGCAGTTTCCACTTCTTCTCTTCCATCCCAAGCGCTCTGCACTGGTCTTCAATTTCAAACCAAAACACAGGATATATTCTGCCCTCACTCTCTTCTTCCCCCTCCCTACTCGCCCACCTTTTCTCAGGCCTCCCTTGGCCCCCTCTGACCCTCCGCTATACTCTGCGCCTTCTCACCCATAGCACTGGATGAGGTCTCTAAAGCGGTTCACTTTATGAAAGTTTCCTCATAACAGGAGCTCCCCTGCTTGTTCAGAACTATCAAGGATAACATTTCCTCTCTCGCTCGTGTCCTGGCTGATTTCTGTTTGGTGCAGGTGCAACTTCAGATATTTCTGAAGAATATGCAGTTTTTTTGCTTGAAGTTTGGCGCCCTAGTTACCGTGAGAAATCAAATACGCTGGTGTGCACTGTGCACTTCACCACGACGTTGGCCGATGAGAGTTGGAGTGCATTTATAAGCCATTCTAATAACGGCGCATGCTGCACTGGCATTCCGTCTGCACGTAAAAAGTCATGCCTCTTCCAGCGTGACAGTCCTGTGTGTACTGTTGATGTCACATAGGCAGAGTCAGAATACACTGTTACCGACTCGTCTTCGTGCACTTCAAGTGCCAAAATCAGCACTACCAATTCTACTGCATATGCTGGGAAATGCGATGGCACTGTCGCACTTGACACTGTCTCAAAGTTGTCATTCAGATTTGCTTTTATTACTTCTGTCCCTCTGTGTCGCTCGACCATGCTCTGGTCTTTTGACAAGGAACCGTCACTGAAGAGAATTGTCCCCCCTCCTAGGGCATTTTCCTTAACATGTGATATTTCATCATAATACTCAGTATACTTTGCACAATCATAAACTTTTCTTTTTTTTTGTTTTGTTTCTGCTATGAATCAGGCTGGGTTCACTAATCTGCATCTAACAATTTTAATCAATGGGTTTTACATAATCACTTAGTAACCAGATGCTCTTTGTGTGGTCAGAGTGCTTTTAAGCTTTTAGGGCATGCTCAACATATAATGTGACTGAACATCCCATGGTGATTCTGACAGATTTCTCAATCCCAAAGGCTGCTGCCGCCAATGGTTGTTGCATGGGTAATGGCCTCTCATGGCTGGATCTAGGAACCCACTGTAAATGCTAATGGCTTGTTGTGTCACATGGTAGTTTTATGTGCTAGGACAGCCAACATAACTACTCTGTTTGAATGGGGAAATAAAAAGAATTCTGCATTTCAAACAGGGATCCCTAGCACAGGGGCTGTGCTGATTGCTAGTTTCAGTTCATCAAAGGTATCTATCATTTCGCCTGTTCAGGCTTTATCACAGCTTTCTTTCTGCGCCTCTTTGAGTCCTTGTAAAGCAGCCTGACATACGTTCTGTGGTCAAAGGACTAGAAATTGCTGTAATCCTTTCACTGTTTCTGATCTGGATATTCACATTATTGCTTCTGCCTTTTCAGGTATGCTCTTCATTCCTTCTTTTGAAATTAGCTGACCTGTGTGTAGTAATACTTCCTGGCAATATTGCATTTTGTCTTTGGCAACATTGTACCATTTTCTCTGAGCATTGTCATCAACTTTACTGAGTCCTCCCAGTTCTTTTTTTCTGTTATACTGCACACTAAAATGTCGTCAACATATTCTATTACTGTGCTGTCAAGTTGCATGTTTCCCAAGTTGATCTGCAGCACCCGATTGAAAACTGAGATTGACTCTCAGTACCCCTGGGGTAAACAAGTATGTTCTAACTTAGTTCTGTAATAGGTAAACACAGTTAAATACTGACTCTCTTCATGTAATGGGATGGAAAAGAAAGCATTCTTTAAGTAAATAACCGTAAAATATTTAGCTTCGGCTAGAACGTTACACAATATTGTGTCTGAGTTTGGAACCAATGGGAACTCTGCCTCAACAATATTGTTCAGGGGGATAAAATCCTGGATACATCTCCATGAACCCATGTTGCTTTCTGCACTGGGTACATAGCCATGTTACATGGGTCTTCTGATGGCTCTAATATTCCCTTTCGCATCAAGGCAGCAATGATGTTATAAATAACTTTGTCAACTTCTTTTGACAGGGGGTACTGTCTCACTCGAGGTAAACCAGCTCCTTTTCTTAATTTAATTTTGACTGCCTATACTGCAGTAGACAAATGTTGTATGGACTGCTGGTCCATAATGTGCTTGGTATTTGTGCCGAATAGTCCTGGAGAAAAGATGGTACCTTTTTCACTAGTGACATTCTCTGGGGTATCACCCTGTTTTCTATTGTTAACTGGTAAGTATGACTTATGCTAAATATCACTTCATCATCTGTGTCATCATCTGTAAACAATTCTTCATCTGTTAAGTCAGTCAATCAATGCCCTTCATCAAGAGCTATTACTGTCCTTCAGGTTATCCTTTCCTCACTGACGCTGTGCAAAATTACTGTTTTCCCTCACTATTGCTGATTCTAGTTCAATTGTAATTATTTGCCCTACTTCTGGTAGAAACAAAAATTCTTTAGGTTACCGCAGTAGCCTGTCCTGTAATCTTGGAAGCCATGTTAACAATATGTTCACCCCATAAAGAAATACTTCTGCGTATAATGGCATGCCCGTTTGTGCTTCCTGGCCAGAATACTGTTTAAATTCTTGTGCATTTACATAGTGAATCCCTGGGATAGAACTTATTATCCCCTGGCCGGTAAATGATAGTGTCATGTTTAATTTGCTCATCAAGCCTCTCTCCAATATGTTTACTGGTGTGTTGCAGGAATACAATAATGGCATGGACATGTCATGTTCTCCAATAGTAATGGGTAACGCGTCTGTAAAGGAACTGTTAGCCGTCACACCAGAATATCCTTGTGCATTCATGGCAATGCCTGAGTTTGGGATGTCCCGTCTCTAACACAGGATCGAATCAACCCTGTTTCTACTAAAAAGGAAAATGTTTTGTCACTCACTACCCCCAACTCTCACTTCCTCTTTTGGGTCTAGTGTAACTGATAGGATAGAACACATCAAGTCTTCCTGTGGTCTGTTCTATTGTGGGTATATGTCCAGTCCTGTGCCGGCAAAAAGGATTTCCCCCTACTTCTGTCACACCTTGTATTCTAAATGTGGGTGTTTGCAGCAATATGATCGTGTTCGATGGTGTTACTAGGTTATGTTGCGTTGGTGTCTGTCTGCATCAGTGCTTGTTGCATCTGTATTAGAGCCTGCTATGTTTGCATCAGTGGTTATTGTGTTTGGGGTGGAACACCTTGTTGTGTCTGTTGTATTTGTGGTGCTTGGGCCTGATACTGCGTGTGATCTTGGGCATAATATTCAGGTGGTTCTGCACTATAAGGTGGGGGGTAAGCAGTCCTCCTTCTTGGATCAGCTGATTGCCAGTTCTGTTGCACTGCTCCCCTGCATCTGCATATGCGTGACATGTACCACATCTTCCTGCAAATCCAACATTGCTGTGTCTGTCCCACAATCCTGGGTTCCCCCCATTATGCCCTCCTCCTCCTCTTCCTCCTCCTCCTCCTGCTGGAACTTGAAATCCAAATCCTCTGGCCCTGGGTACGAACCCTCGCGGGAAATAATTATACTATCACCTTCCTGCAAAATTCCTGTTAGGTGCTGGCTGTCTGTTGTGCCCCTTGTGTGTTAAAACATTCCCCTCTGCTTGTCAATACTACCCCTTTCACTGAGAATTTCAACAGTTTCTTCTGAACTAATCTTGCTTCCTCAATCTTCCTATCCTCAATTTTCTTTCTGTCTTTCTTTTGCTTTAACTGACTATGGTCAACCATAGTCAGTTGAATCTTCACCCGCGGCTTCTCTTCCATGCTCACAATCTTTTTCAATTGTCTTTTTACTTCCTCGGAAGCCTCTGGCATAAAATGTGAAAAAAGATCTTAATGTTTTATTCTACGGTTCTCTCGTTTCTAACCTCCACTTTTCTTGAATTTCCTGAATATACATAATCAGATCTTCGTCTACTCTCATTTTACGAGTCATACTAGCACTCATGTCTGGCAAATCTGGGTACTGAACCCTAAGAGCTCTACATACATTTGCTCGACAATTATTAAAGGGTGCTCCATCATGGTCAGTATTTTGTGCCATCACTCCAGGATAGCCCACCTGCATCCAAATATCATCTTCCCGCTCCACTAATATTGCAGCGAGCAAGCATTTTATGTTACCTACTGCTGAAGTCATCCTAGCTGTCATTCTCTCTAATTCATAAATCAATTTACCTGCTCCTGATTTCAGGGTTGGCAGTTTGCAAACCAAATTATTTGTGTCTGTTTGTAGCCACTGAATACATTACGGCAGTCCTCCCCTTTCTTTAATAAGGGGAACTGTATAAACCCAGCACCTTGTGCCACCACAGATACACCCTTTGTCTTTGTCAGTGCATATGTCATACTAATTCCCTTCCATCCTAGTAAATCCCTTAGTCTGTTTGAGTATGGTGTGTTCTCTTCCAAGCTAGTTGCTCAGACCTTTGGGCGCCTGGGATATTCAACATGCTCTGGTCTCCTTACTGGTTCTTCAGGTCCAACCATGCTATCTCTTTCCCTAGTCCCAAGCTTGCATGAGGGGCTTGTGTGGCATGCTCCTCTCTGTCTTCATCTTCAAACATAGTATCATCACTTTCATCCCCTTTGTCTTCTCTGTCTTCAAAGTCTAGTGTCCTGAAGAGACTCGTCCTGTATGTTCCACTCATCACTTCCTCCAATAAATCCCTCCCACCACCTTGTGCAGACCCTTTTCTACTCCCCATCATGCTACTCGTACCATCTCTTCTGCTCCTATATAGGTTACCAACCCTCCTTTGTATGGCTCTTTCCTCTCCTTCATCTGGAAAGGTATGCTTTTTAAGAATCTCATCTACTTCCTTATCGCGTCTTTCTAAACTCCTCTCTTTTTCATTCAGCTCTTGTCTACATTCTTTTTCTTTGTCTGGGAGCATAGGACCCTTAATAATGCCATCTACTTCTTTTCTCATGCCTTTGCCTACTTGTTTCTATCTCTCGTCTCTCTCTCTCTTTCTCTCTCTCTCTCTCTCTCTCTCTCTCTCTCTCTCTCTCTCTCTCTCTGTCCCTTGCTTCCTCTTTTTGCCTTTCTGTTTCCCTTTCTGCATCTCTTCAACTTTCCTTTTCTCTTTCTTCTTCTAGTCTCTTCTCCCTTTCTCTGTCTGCCTCTCGCTTTCTTCCTTTCTCTTTCTTCATTCTTTCTCTCTCATTCCTCCTGTTACCTTTTTTTCTTCTTCTTCTTTCTCCTGCCTTTCTCCAACGGTTGTTTAAATAAATTGTATAACCTTTTCTTTCAGACCTGTCTGCTTCCAGCAATCTTTTTGCGCCCTGATGCCTGTGGGCTCTTGTGCATTATAAGAAGATAAATAAATAACCTCCCTTTCCCTTTCTTTAAAGTTGTCCATGCCTTTTGCATCTAACTTGAGCATTATCTGTCCTCCTACCCATTTATTCAGCCCTCCTTCCTCTCTCTCTCTCTCTCTCTCTCTCTCTGAATCCTCCTCAGGTTCTGGTAATGTTGCCTGCAAAACGCAGCACACATATTTCACATGTGTGGACACTGGTCTTTGTTTGCATATTTTTGTACCACTTATTAGGTCTTCACTACTTTACGTGGGTGGCACATATATGGGATTAGTGCATCCTGTCACTGCTCTTAACGCCCGTAATGGATATAATCCTGTGCTTCCGAAGGCAGATCACTGCTCTGGGGAGGAGGGTGGGGAGCCGTGGGTGCTGTGCTCCCTTCGTCATGCTGATTAAGCATCTATTCTTTTGTGAGTGGCTCCTCTGTCTCCTTCCAATACATTTTCCACAGTTCCAGAATGGCTAGTCGATTTTGCAACTGTTTTCCTTTATACGCAGCATGTAAATATGTACACATGTGTTGCAGTACTGACTTGAAGCCATCTTGCGGCCAGGGCATAAACATGTTGTCCGCAGAGTCCAGATACCATTGGGTGTGGTACTTAACAATTTTGTTCTTATAACAAAGTAATGCTTTACACAAATGAATAATGGGAGTTTCTCCCATGATAATACATCACGGTTGCACTTACCAATACTTACCAGATCTGTTATTTCAATTCTAACTTACCCTTGTTTATCTCTTTCACACCCTTCGCCAATAATACTTCTCTTACGTGTCTCTCTGTGAGACCACGCCTCCCACGTCACCCAATACTCCAAAACAATACCACAAACACCACTCACTCCAAACATCCCCACCTCGCTGTTACCTCAATCTTCTGAGTGACACCACAACTGCCACTCACCCCGACCAACCCCAGTCCACTGCTCCCACACCGAAACACAGTCCTTGGTCCACACCACGACTTCACGTCCTCCATAATATACATAAATATGCAAAAAGATTCACTTTGTACACAACCTAAACTGCCTTCCAACCCAAGGCTGGTACCAGCAACTACTACTACCCCAATAAATACACTACGGCCGTCTTGCCAACTCCGAGGTTATCCCTCTCTGCATTACTACCCTGTAACAAGGTGTAGCACATGATCTTTTTTGGGCTTTCCCAGAAGCTATCTTCAATCGTTTCACTTCATCAGTCTTCCCCAATATACCAAACAATCCCATCCCCCTCATTTTTGCAACGCCTATGTCATAATTATTTAAAAGTAGTGAATAATAAGCAATGTGCCACCCTCTTAAATATTTTAGTTTTTTTATATAACTATTAGTTAGTTGATTATTAAGCTGTAGGTACCCAACATAAACTGTTATTCACAGACAGTCTTGTCTAATAAGTGTATGGCATACACAGTTAGGTATTATGCGCTGAGTCGTTTTTGTATTCTAGAACAGCTATTCATTTCGTAATCAAAACATCATCTTTGTTCAGATATGGAAAGATATATTTCTCTTGTTTATTACAAAAATGTTAATATGTGTACAGAGTGACAAAGTATAAACTTCCCAACAGTGTATTTTAGAAACTCAATATGAGCTTCCCCAAGATTGCCAGCATCAACCTAATGGGCCACGTGCATATGTTTCACCAAACATGGGCTTGGTCAAGGCAATGTTAGGCCCCTGTGGTTATTTAGTGAAGGTTACCATACTTTTTCATCTAAGTGCAAATAACCTTATTCTGTATAGATTTCAGTAACATATTTTTACCAAATGAATCTTTCTTTTCCTAACTGTCAGACACGTTTTACATCAGTAGACATTGCACATCATATGCAAATTGTTCCACTTGATATAATAGCCATATATCATATTGGCTATTATATGTTCCTCACTTTGAATCATAAAACATTAAATCGATAGCCTGCCGGGTTTTTATTGGTTGGCTTTATGCAAACCAATGCAAAAGTACAAACTGACCAACCTTGGCCAACTGACAGGTCATCAAGACAGCAGCCAAACAGCAGAAGGGGAGTGTTGTGCGCACATTTACTTGTGTCTAATTAATGCACATGTGATGTTGCAACGTTAGCTTAGTTATATGTGTGCCATTTTAAGCTTAAATTGTGTTCATCTCTTGCTGTACCTGCTTGGGATATGAGTGGTACGGTTGTCTTAGTGAGTAATCTTTCTCACAATGGCGGTATTGGGCTGGCGGAAGGTCATTAGCTATCGATGACATAACCATCTGCCTCTCAACAAAAGGTTCATTCTGTGACCAACAATTAACCAAAGAAAGAAGCCCAAATCTTCCAGTAATAAAATGTCAATACAGTAGAACAATGCAATAGCAGTGTATAATGCATTCCAACCAGTATCCCATGATAACATTCTTCCAAGCAGGATAGAGGTCCTGGGCAGGTGATACAGACCTGATTGGCCTTGAGACCACATCGACCTTGTAAAGCCTATAGCTTGTATTGTGCGCAAGCAGCACATGCATGGAATCATGGGAAACAGAGCTCTGATTTCCTTTCGGGGAGCAACATCAAGTGCAAAGTCTGACCAATGTAACAACACAATGATCTTTTCTGTCTATAGCAATCCACTGCCAAGCAGGCCTGAGGTATACCAGGTCCATAGCAATCCACTGCCAAGCAGGCAGATACTGCCGAGCAGACAGAAGGTGAAACACAAGTACCAGGTCCATAGCTATCTGCTACTGAGCAGGCAGAAGGTGAAACAGTAGTACCAGGTCCATAGCTGAGTAAGTTTGATCAGTGAACTGCGCCAAGTTACAAGCAATACAACAACCAATTGAATTAAATTTTTAATTCCGTTCAACAGCCGGGCACGTGTTTTGAACAAAGCTCTTCCTCTGAGGCTGTACAGTAATTGACAAACGAGTGGAAATGATGGCCATATTCAGCAGTACATAACATAACAGTAAGATAAAAACAAGGTAGGGGGTAAAGAGGATGAATGCCAAAATCATAACGGGTAATGCATGACACCATTATTTGGATTAATTTCAATTTCACATAACATTGTAATTGGGTGACATAAGAGATAAAGAAAAATTAAATTACATTAGGTCAGTTACCGTTTCAAAATGACATCAATTAGATTCCGAAACCAAGAAGAAAAATAACAGGAACAAAAAAGAAAAAAGAAATTAGGTATTATGCGGTGACTAAACAACCATGGATAGTTTAAATGGCTAATTAGCCACTATTAGCATGTGAAAAAGCTATATTTACCCAAAAACCTCGTCCAACAGGGTAATCTGTGCAGCAAGATCCATAGCTATCCACTGCTGAGCAGACAGACACTGTCAAGAAGGCTGAAGGTAGAACACCACCAATAACAGGTTCATAGAGATCCACTGCCAAGCAGGCAGACATTGCCAAGCAGCAGAGGGTGTAACGACCCCAATACCAGGTCCATGTGAACCACTGCCGAGCATTCAGACGGTTTAATATTAGTACCAGGCAGACACTGCTGGACAGACAGGTGTAACAACAACAATACCAATCATCTGGTCCCATTATTAAAGAAAGTCAATCTGCCGAGCAGGTATATGGGCAATTGATCCCAAATAAGTGGAGTGTTTTGGGTTCTGGTATGTGAGTGAAATATTTCTCAGGCAGAGAAGGGATGTAAAATAACTTTACAAAATGACATACATCAATATATAAACTAATTTTTGCAGTGAGGGCACACCCATGAGCAGAGTCCCTTTACCCGCCAACTTCCTTGTTTCGAAACAAAAGTATTCGAATCGAGCAGGAATGTATTATCACTTTCAAAATGTCCTACATAAATGCATGTATGCAGTGAAGGGCACCCGAGCAGGGCGCATATTCCCCAACTTCTTTGACGTGGAACTTGCAAGGAGCAAGGCGGGGGCTGATAATGCAGCCCTCTTTGCCCCTTAAGGGTAAAGTTAAAGCAGCCAGGGTACGCAGTGAGTGCTCCTAGACGGCTTTTATGAAAATAAAACATGTAAACCGCCTTTTGAATATGAAAAGGAAAGCACTCGCTGAACACATGTCCAGCATTATCCTGATTTCAAGGCAGGATCATTGCTCTTGAGCTATAGGCTAACCTCTGTCCAGATGCTGATGTCGATCCTCTGTACTGTGGCGCAGGGGAATATTTCCAGTTAAGCATTTACAGAGAGTGGGGGAACACCTGTTGCATGAATAGAAAGCTTCCTATAAATGATGGACAAAAGGCTTATCGCTTTCTTTTTAATTCTGCGTGACCCACAATCAAGCTGCAACTCCACAGGAGCACACCACGAGCGATGGTCTCTGAAATCCTCTCAAAGGCCCAAGCTGAGCTCCTCCCATGAGCCAGCTCTCTACATCGCGTGTGCGGGAAAGATGGGGGCTGCATGGTGAAAACAAAAGAACTGTGGGGGTCCCGCAGTGAAGTCCAAATATCCCCGGACCTTCTCCCGTGTTCTTGGGCATCATCCGCACTTAGAGTGACATAGAAGGGTAACACAGTAACATCATTCTTACCCTGCCAGCAGTATTACAGCGAAAATATATATAACACAGTGAAACTGCTTGACCCAAGGTAAATACATAAGCACACATTAGTTAAACTACCACACATGAGTAATCATAATTCACAGGAAGGAAGAGTGCTTATCTCCTGTGACTAGTGGCAAAGAAGGACAATAAACTTATGGCAAGGCTTTGGGTCTTGCACTGGCTGGTGCAGAGGTCATGACCCCAGCTAGTTAGGGTACTCTGTTTCATGTTCTCACAAACCTTAGTTTATTTTTTTTGGAAAGGGGAAGTGCTGAGGGGAGCAGGCAGGCAAGTGCTGGGGCAAAACCAGTGGTAAGGGTCAAGGAGTGCGAGGAAGGGGTGGACCAGATTAAGGCTAGTCGGGTAGGGTGCCTGCGGGCCAGTGCAGATGAAGGGGTGCTGGAGTAGACGGGACAGGAGGGGCCTTGCCCCAGCAGTCACATAAGGGTCCAAGCAACCAGTTGCAGCGGAAGGGGGAATTTAGCAAGGGAAGGGGGAAAGGAAAGGAGGAGGAGAATAGGAAAATCTTGAGAAGTTTTTGGAATTTAAGGAGCTCCGGCTTAAGAATGAGAGGGACAGGGAGGCCGTTCCATAGAGAGGCTCCTGCCGAAGAAAGAGATCTACCCACACTATCTCAGTAGAGAAACGTCTAATCTGCAAAGAGTTGGAGCTAGAGGACCGAAGGGCTGTAGCAGGAAGGTATTTAGGGAGAGAAAGTTGGATGTGATGAGGTCTCAGGCCACAGAAAGCCTTGTGGATGACACAGAGAGTCTTGCATTTGATCGTTGCAGCCACTGGTAGCAAGTGGGGATATTTTATGGCTGGAGAGATGCAGTCCCTGGTCTTGAGAGCGAGGATAAACTTCGCAGCCCTATTCTGGATTAGCTGAAGAGGGCAAAGGGAGGAAAGAGGCAGATTGAGGAAAAGGCTGTTGCAGTTGTCCAGCCTAGATAGAACAGGAGCTCTGGTGACATTGAGGTTCTGGGGAAAGGCAAGTAAAGGGAGAATGCCTCTGAGGGGGTGGACTCTGGAAAGTTGGACTTCTTGGCAAGGTCCATGATGTGGGGCGAGAAGGAGAGAGAAGAGTCGAAGATGACCCCAAGGGTTTTAGCCCCACAAGAGGGGGAGGGGGCCCAAGGAGGGCGGACAGAGAATGGGTAGGAAACAGGGAACAGGCATCCTGACTAGAAGGATCTCAATCTTACTGCCATTAAGATGCAGATAATTTGCAGAGCACCATGTCTGAATAGCAGTTAGGCAGTCAGGTATGAGAGAGGAAGAAGAGGAGGTAGGAGGGAAGCATAAATGAGAGCTGTGTGTCCTCAGCATAACACTGGAAGTGAGGGGAAAGGGTGGAGCTCAAGTGGGCCAGAGGGACACGGTAAATATCGAAAAGCCACAGTGATAGGCTAGATCCCTGAGGAACGCTGCAGGTAGAGAGTGGGCTGGAGGAAAGGCAAGGGCCCAGTTGCACTTGGAAGGTCGGTTAGAAACGAAGGAGGTCAGCCAGGCCAGAGGATGGCATGATTGACTGTGTAAAAGGCAGACGATAGATTGAGAAGGATAAGAACAGAGGGAGAGTTAGGATCAAGATTTGAGAGCAGGTCTTCACAGGTGTGCAGGAGAGCATTTTCGTGCCTCTGGATGCTCTGAAGCCAGACTGCTGGTTGTGGAGACAGCCAGCCGATTCGATGTGGTGGGTCAGTTCGGGGATGACCTACTTTTCCAGGAGTTTGCCCAAGAAAGGGATGATAGAAATAGGGTGATTGTTAGCCGGGCAGGAAGCGTCAGCAGTCAGCTATTTTAGGAGAGGGTGCAGAAGGAAGTGCAGGAGGGATTGTGGAAAAGAGCCAGTGGCAAAGGAGTGGTTAAAGAAGTCTTCCTAGGAATGCGCTAGAGAGGAGATGTCCGTGATAGTTCTAGAACAGCAGGAGAGCACCTGTTTGGAGGAGACTTTCATAGAGCGGACTACTCTAGAGACCTCATCCGGTGCAATGGGAGAGAAAGAGAGGAGCAGGGGTGTGGAGACCCTGGGTTTTGGTGGAGAAGTGGGAGGCCAGTGCAGTGCAGAGGGCCTGGAAGGAAGGTGGGAAGAGACTACTTCTGTAGGATTGCCAAGTTCCTTGCAGATTTTGAAAAGTTCTGCCATGTTATTGGTGGTCCCAGAAATGCGGGCTTGGACTTATGCACTCGACTTTAAGCAGATGGAGAATCGATATTGCCTTTGGAGCAGGCGGCAGGTAAGTGTGTCAGAGGATGTGCCTGAAGCCAGCAACTTCTGCTCAGCAACTCTGCACTTGCGTTTCAGAGCAGCCAAGTTGGAGCAATTCAAAGAGTTGCACTTGAAGGCAGGTTTCATGCAGATCCTCATGACTGGGGCAAGGATGTGCAGAATATTTGAGATGGAGAGTTGGAGAGATGGAGGTTGTCAAGTGCAGAGTCAGAATGAGAGTCAATAGCAGAGGTGGGAGGTGGAATGAAGGTGGCGGCAAATGCAGCGACTGACACACGCTTCATCAGTCGAATGACAGAGAAGTAGACTGGCAGTGCGGGCAGAGGCATTGCCGGGGTTCCAGGGTGCTCCAGGTGAGAGGAGAGTGTAGTCAGACCAGGCAAGAGGGATAGTTAGAGGGTTGGAAAGAGTGATGTCTGCTGAAATGAGCACATCCAAGGTGCGACCCGCAGAGTGGGTTGTGACGGAGGGAAGAATTGTGAAGGAAAAAGAGTCACAGAGGTCGAAGAAAGGAACAGTGGGTGCATCAGCAGAGTTTAGATGAATATCAAAGTCACCAAGGAAGAGAGGTTTGGGGGAGGAGGTAAGGAGAGAGGAAGAGAGGTCAGCCCATTCAGAGAGAGAAAAAGGGAGGTAGATCTAGGGTGCCTATAGCTAGTGGCGAGATCAGAGCGAGAGGGTAGGAGACACACCCAGCCTACAGACAAGGCATTCAAAGAAAGGGTAAAATTGAGTGGGGAGGATAGTAACAGGTATCCATTCAGGGAAGACGAGGGCAACTTCACCTCCAGACCGAGTAGTCCTGGGGTTGGAGAGGATCTTGTAGCCTTCAGGAAGGAGAGTGTCAAAAGCTGTGACAAAGCTGGCATTACACGACATCTCAGTGAGAGCAAGGAAACACGACATCTCAGTGAGAGCAAGGACGTTGAGGTTGAAGTCTTCATGAGGTGACAGATGGCACAGCCTTTTATGTATTGTCTTGCTGTGATTGGCTGGTGCAGAGGTCAGGAGCCCAGGTAGTTATGGTGCTGTGTTTCATGGTCTCACAAACGTTCATTTTGTTTTTGGAAAAGGTTTTCTTGAAATTGTAGTTTTCTTTGCTGCTGGACGAGTAGATAAAGAGGTTAATGCATAATAGGAAGCCTCTCTTGACATAGAATTGGGTTTTCTGATAAACGCCTGTCATTGTTGTACGCAGGGGCATCTCTTGTCACTGTGCAGCATCACTGGGGAATTTGAGGCTGAACTTGGCATATGACATTATTAACTGGCAATGTGAGGTTGCACATTACATGGGGCCAATTGATCATTATTTGTGTGATTTGTATTATTCTTATTTCGAGGCATTCAATGTATTACGGGTGCATTTGAGGCGGCATGTGGCAGAGAGGCCATGTGACGCTTATTCGCTGCGAAAGACATGCCCCGGATTAACTCAGTTTGGACAATAGAACCTCAAAAAGGAGTGTTTCGAAGAACAGATATGTGATTTGATTTCTTCACAGTGCAGAGATGGCCAGTCAAACTTAGCACAAAGGCAAACAAGTTGTCATGTGTCTGTTACACATTTAAAATTGAACAATCCATTTAATAAAGTAACATAGTAGAGTTCAGCAGCTGGCACGACTCAAAGAAGGAAGCAATTAAGCCTGTGTAAAAAATCTGATATTATCACAAGGTATGTATTTGGGGACAGTGGGCCTCATTCCGAGTATGGCGGTAAGGGATAGCGGCCACCGCTAACGAGAGCGGTGGCGGTAATCCCTTACCGCCATACTCCGAGTTCCCTTTGCGCCATGGTGGTTTTAACACCTGCTTTTAGCAGGTGTTAAAATCCATGGCGCTAAGGGACCTTGATGTTAATTACGCCACCGTAATTTACGGTGGCGTAATTGACGCCTTCCCCACTCCCATTATGCCCTATGGGGCAAGAATGGGAATGGGGAAGGGTAAATGGGGATTGGGGAATTACCGCCCCGCCAACCTTGGAATGGGGCGGTAATTCCGCCATCCACCAAGGCGCTGCCGGTCCGGGTACGGCGTCAACCAAGGCGTTAATAGCGCCATTGGTTAGCGCCGTACTCGGAATGAGGCCCAGTGCATTGCCTTTAGGCAAATCTCAGATTCAACTTCTGCCATCCCCCCACCCCAATAATAATGCCCAAGCTACGACCTCATTAGGATTGTACTCTGTTGTAAAGATTTAAATACTGTTGCTTTCCTTTTAAAAGGTATGCACCCTTTATTGCTTTCCAGCAACATTATGGGAACCGCTCCTCTCCTGGGTTATTTTTGCAGGCATTCATGATTAATATTCTGAATGGGGTGAGTGAGACAACCCCCACCCACGCCCCCTGTCTGGCCACGGTCACAGGTGTGATACCACAGGCACGTGCTTGTGGTGTCGCCGTCCTGTGATGTCACTTCCTACCACTGGGTTTTAGACTGTGCATGAAGGGTGTTGCTAGATATATTTTCCGGGAATTTGCCATAGTTTTTTTGCATAGAAGTCGTTTTTTGCACATGTGCATCTATTTGCTGGCGTGTTCTTATCATGAATAATTCGCAGTACGCGGGAGATATATGAATGCGTTCAAAAGAATGATATATCCCCATTCTAAAATCTACGTGCACTCTAAAATGCACAGTGCGACAACACTGCAATACTGTGGAAAAGCCTCGCTTTCTTGCTCCCCCATCACGCTCAAGCGGGTGGGAGGGTGAGGGCGTCTGGGAGGAGCGAGAGAGAGTGGTGTGTGTGGGGGGGGGCGATAGAGAATGAGTGCACGTTGCAATGAGATTTTTATGTAAAATAGGCACGTGCCTTGCGCACGCCTGATTTGTTTGTGTAGGTGTGACTAAGTGGCGCGCAGAGACAAAACCGGGCAGTTTCGGAAGGCTGAGACTCGGAGGTCCTTTGGAGAAAGCGACCACCTCGCTGGCTGCTCCAGTGGCCGCTGCTCTCTCTTTACAGCTGAGGTGACTCGGGTAAGCGCCCCGGCACTCCAGAGGAAAATGCACCAGACCTGGACAAGTCAAGGGGCTACATGTAATTACCGGCCAAAAAATCATTTGAAAAACTGGGTCCGACCTGCGGCTTAGAAACAACCCGGCTTTGCAAAAGTCCATCTGGAATGCTTTTACACACAGGGCTGAGGAATATGGCGACCTGTGAAGCACAGCAGCCAGGAGAAGTCGGCAGGAAAAGTGACCCACAGTAGGGTAAAACCATTTGGAGATTTAAAAAAAAGGGACCGTTAAACTTCTAAACGCTTTGGGGGGTGGAGGGGGGCACTGCAAAGGGACCATGAGAAACTAGTGCTAAAATAGCAAAATGAGTGACTGCTGCATCCAGGAGGGCTCTGGCGGCCTCCCCAACACCACTGAGCTTGGGGCTTACCCTGCAGAAGACTTACCGTTTGAGAACAAAACATTGATTCTCTCCCCTCTGTTGGTTCGCTGCCTCATTGGGGTGTCCTTCACCATAGTCCTGCTAATGATGTCCCTGAGCGCTGTGGTCTTCGCCGGCACCTTGAAATCCCAAGACTTCTCCTGGGAGCCCCGGTTTCTGATCCTGAGGAACCAGCGTTTCTGTGATATGCTCTTCGTCATGGTCACAATCCCCCCCACTCTCTACAACCTGGTGCACCGGCAGGTCGTGCGTTATGGTGTCACGTGTTTCCTCCTCATCTTCACCATGACCAGCGCCATCATATGCTCCTTCATGAACCTCGCGTTCATGGCCTTCGAGAGGTACTACTACATCTGCCACTCCATCCACTACATTTCCAGGTTCACCCGGAGGCGGACTAAGGTAGGTCTATGCGCCATGTGGGTTCTTGCTCTCAACATAGCTTCCATGTATGTAGGACTACTCACCAGGGGCCAGTCCACAAATGAAGAGCTTGGGGGATTTTTCTGTGAAGCCGACTGTTTGGAGAAGAACTTGCGCTTCCCCAGAGAAGCCATCTGTTGTCGGAAAGTCTCCATGATTTTGTGGTTCTTCTCCTGCTTGCTGGTGTTTGTTTACTCCTACTGCCGAATGTACAAAGTGGCAAAGGACACAGTCCAACCATTTCAGCAGAGCAACCACCAAGCCCGGAAAACGGTTGCGTCTATGGTTTGATGTACGCGTTAACCGCCCTGCCTCTTGTCTTCAAGATCTCCTTAGACACTTTCCTGTCACAGGGATGGATAGATGTAGATGTGTTTGGTCTTGTGGATATGCTAAACCAAACTGTGGTCATGATGATATCTCCCTGCCTCCACCCAATTATTTACGGACTGAGAAACTGTGAAGTCAGGTTGGGGCTCAGGTCAGTTTTCACCTTCCGGAGATATCCAAACAAGAGATTTAGAGAATTGCAACAGAAGTCAATGCAAATAATAACACAGTAGGACTATACCACAGAGAACATGCTATACTTCACAACTAACTTGGTTTTGCTATCCTTCACAACTCAACTATCTTGGTTTTGCTCTCCTTCCCAACGAACTTGGTTTTGCTATCCTTCACAACTCAACTAACTTGGTTTTGCTCTCCTTCCCAACTAACTTGGTTTTGCTATCCTTCACAGCTCAACTAACTCGGTTTTGCATTAATTCACAACTAACTTGGTTTTGCTATCCTTCACAACTCAACTAACTTGGTTTTGGGGAGGAACAAGTGATTGGCTCAACAGCACTCTACAAAATGTAAAGTTTTAGGCTTTGTGTCTGCCAGATCTGCCAATGCTACAAAGAGCACGTTTGGTCGTGGCTTTCGGTGCTAATCTTCAACATCTAGAATGTGTTTTTGCTTTAACAGGCGAGGAACATTTTAAATAATGTCTTTCAAAGGAAGATGCTTGTTGTGCAAGTTGGGGAGTGTCTGGCCTTCTTTTGCAGAATTATATATGTTATGAAATATTGTTGCTGTACACAACTTGTCACTAAACTATTTTGTTCCCTTTACGCTTTTTTTGTGGGTGGCGTTTGTTCGTTCCCTTTTTGTATGTTAAAAGAGAAAGTGTCTATTTATATCTCTGTGATTCTGTACTGCATGTTTCTGTAATACAATTTAAATGACAACAGAATGCAATAATTATGTTAATAAAGATACTCAGAAGAACTTCAAGGAGACATATTGGGGCTAAAGAAGAGCATTGATATAAATTAGAGGTGGTATCGTGGCACTGTATGAAGGTCTGTAAGTGACATGTGTACTATGTATGTACCATATAAAGGCACATTTTCAGATGCTAATAACTGTGGTGGCGTTTGATGAATCTGCATAAAACGTTTTTTTAAAGCTCCGGTACCTATGGTTCTTTTTGCAAATATTTGAAATAAGTGTGATCACTTGCTTGATCTGTAGATATATAGATGGGTGTTTGTGTGGGTGTGAAATCTATATGCTTCATATATGACACAAATAATGCGTTACTTACATAGCACTTTCGCCAAAGGCTGTACATGGACTATTTTCATATTACCCAACCAAAGCTGTTGCTTTTAGCAACCATAGAATGATGAAATAATGAGTTGACCTTGCCATTGTTCCAACTTGCTGATCATACATTTCTCAGCAGCAACTACATAACTGGCCGTGCAGCCTTGTCAGTGATGACGCTGCGTGTGTATATGATACTCTGTACATTTACATAAAAAATGATGTTTGCTCTATTGTTACTTTGTAATCATTGGCAGCGCATAATAGTTCTGCTCAAGTTTCAGCATCCATTCACCCGTGTGTGGATTCATGCATTCACTACAGGGATCTGTGTATGATTGTGTGGTTGCAGGTTCGAATCCCAGAAGGTCCACTCAGCACTTCATCCTTCTAAGGCTGATGAAATACAGTCCTGTCAAGTTTGGGAGCAAGAAACCTATGTAGTCAGCACTAAGTTACTTACGCCTCCTTGGTGAAAGGGCCCTGCGTGTAAACATCTGTTCTGCTTCCCTTTTCCATTCTACAGGCATTAAAAAAGAGGTGCTGGGAATGGGAAGACGCGATTCCTTACCAAGTCATGAACAACATGGGAGAGAGGTTGGGAAGTGAATTTCTGCCTTTTGTCTCCAAGTGTTGTCTGCACGCCCTCCTTCCCTCCGTTGTACACCTGGACCTCAGTCTTAGAAAATGCAACTGTGCCATGTTGCTGTTCACCCTCCCCACCAGACCTGCCCCCAATCAGGCTTCTGCTTGTTTTACTCCTTTATTTACTGGACTTTATGTTCTCATCGGTGATAACTTCACATTATTTTTTCAATAGTTTTATACTTATCGGCTGCTGAAATCCTTTAGTTTGGCTGCTTTCATTGATATTTGAATAATAAAAAATTGCTGTTGCTCATATGCTCTTGCCGAAGGGTGGGAAATAGGTATTCATTTTTTTAAGTAGTGGTATTCATGCACTTTTCCTCCATGAGGAGCCGCAGGGCGTGGTGGGGCATGGGGAGGGGCTTAAAGTGCCGAAATATCCACTTGGACCTCCTCCTTTTTTTAGTTTTGGTTCATTTCAGGGCTCCTTAGCACTGCCTGTAATGGAAATATTCTTGCCAGAGAGAGAAAAGAAATGGGCGACATCCAGGACATATGGTCTTATTGGTATCATTTGACTTAAATCCCCTCTATTAAGCCACAAGTCTTTATCATCGCAAACTTCGTAGATCACTCCCTCAATTTTCATTTGTATCATTTTTTTCAGTTTCCTCTTTTTCTTTACTTTCCTTCCCGGCCATTAAAATATAATTCTTTGCTATATCTACCAAATGCAAGCAATGGCCGCTTCCGCTGGATATTCCTTGTGTATTCGATGTTCAATTGAACGAGATCAACTTTACAATAAAAACACAGAAATCATGATTGAAGGACAGTAAAATGAAAGGAGAATCGAGGGACAGCCTGCAGCTCAACCAAGCACATAAACGTACCGGGATAAAGCAGCAGACTACAGAGCTTCTCATGGCAGGTCTCACCCCCAGCTGGATAAGGGGATATTTCTATCTTTCGGAGCAGATAGGACTGTAGTAAGTGCAGGTTTTATGTAATACATGTAGAGAAGATGCAGAGCCTTCAGCCATGGGCAATAGAAGCAAACATGCTGCATTCAGTGCTTTTGGTGACTTCTAGTTAGAGAAGAGCAAAAACGGTTCTACGTGTTTCCACGCAGGACGATTTCATTGAAGCCCGCCCGGTCACCAGGCCCAATGGCGGCACTATGGTGAAATAAATGTCACTTTGTGCACCCCCTTCCCGACCCTTCCCTTATGCAGGGTACACCCCTGACAACCTATGTTCCCTCCTCTCCCACATGCCAAGACCTGCATTGGGCAGTGGATATCCTGCCAGCCCGACCCCTGTTCTGTACTGTACTCCTATTCCCATGACGCACCCCTCCATTCCTAAAACACACACTGTAAGAGGATTCGATTCAACGCTACAGCTAAGTCAATGCCTAGTCTGGGATACTGAATGGAAACCCTTATTGATATATCTTTACGTCCAGTTCATGAGTTCTGGATGACTACCCCTATATAACACCCCTCTCTTGGAATCCCCCTGACCACACTGAGCCAAGAAGTAGTTCTGTTTTGCAAGTTTAAACGGTTTAGTTGATAATTTAAACAATATATATATATATCACACTTTATAATAAATTAATAATTGAATATCACACTTAATCTGAGCAGTAATCAATAATGGATAGTCCGGCAATAGCACACTTCTTTATAATCAATGATGAGTGGTTATAGGATGGATACGATAGCAACAATACTTTTATGGTTTCAAATGGATGCAATGTGGAATGAAATGCAGTACAGAAAATAACTTGATAGGATTTCAGCAAAAGACAATGTAATCACTTTCTTGGACAATTCACCCCCCCTTTATGCAATGTAAGGAGATGAATAGAATGGGACTCAGTTCTTAGGAATGCAATCAAATAGAGTTCAGTTCAATTCCCCCCCAGCAGCTTATACAACAGATAGGAGTTTTGAAACACAGACCCAAGTGCTTTGAATATGGTGACAATGCAGTGAGAAATATGCTGAAAATGCTTTTAATTCCCTTCAGGAGGTTCAGGGTGAGTGGTATCTAGTTAATATTAGTCCAGGCTCACTCTAGCAATGATTCAGGGATGGTTCTTAAGAGGCAAACGAAATTTAGTAGTTCAGACAAAAGCAGCTATCTTTTTACAAGTAAAGAAACCGGGCCAAATCGCAAATCTCGGCAAAATTAACGGGTGCGAGAATCGTGATTATGGAGAAAGTATGAGGAGTAGGAAGTCGGTTCTAGGCTCGTCGAAAAGCTGAGATGCTAAGCTTTCAGGGGAAAGTTAAACCAAGTTCCTAGCCCAAACGGTTCCAGAGATACGGACGATTTAGTAAAGGTAGATTTTCGGATTTAAAACAACTCAAAATGACAAGTGACAGCGTGCAACTTTGGATTTACATATGACAGCTCGCAGCTTAAGAATGACAGGTGACAGGATCTCTAGGAGACAGTTCTACTCAAGTTAAAATAGCTTGCATTAGATTATTTTAACTAAGAGATTGGGTTCTGCACAGTTTTGGCGGATACTCACTCCTAATTTTTAGAAGGACTGGGCCTCGTCACGATCTGGTCAGCGGGTTTTCTTCACTCGCCACGGACGGTCTCTGCACACAGCGTCTGGGTCAGCTC
This sequence comes from Ambystoma mexicanum, assembly GCF_040938575.1. Classification (NCBI taxonomy): domain Eukaryota; kingdom Metazoa; phylum Chordata; class Amphibia; order Caudata; family Ambystomatidae; genus Ambystoma; species Ambystoma mexicanum. The sequence goes on from NC_090940.1 coordinate 562,252,617, forward strand.
TACTCTGCTGGTCTGGTCTGGGTCTCTGGTTCTGATCAGGTCTGTGGGTCCGGATACAGCGGTCTCCGGTTCAGCTGGTCTCTCTCTGGATACAACACTGCTTTCTGGCAAATGGCAAGAGTTCTTGCAAAGAATTCAAACAGCTCGCCTGGCTGTGAATAGTTGCAATGATTTGAGGCCTGCTAAAGAGGGATTTAGCTTGTAGTTGACCTCTCTGCTACAAATTCTGAAGTAAAGTCTTGGTCTCTGAAGGTGGATAGATTGAAGTCTCTGTGTTGGCTCTCTGGAGGATGATGGAGGTGAAGTATGGATTTTCCCGGCAGAGCGTCCCGCAGCAGATGGAATAGAATGTCTCTATCTGTCCTGACTGTCTGCTTTTATGTGTTTTGAAAGTGGGTGGAGAGGCTAGCTTTCTAGGCCCTACCCCTCTCCACTTGTCATTGGCCACTTCCTCCTCTTCCCCTTGATTGGGGGAATGAAATGAAGTGTCATCATGATGAGGTCTGTTTATGATACAGAGAACCCACCCCTGTCAACTTTACACACAATCTATATCTGATCCAAATACATACTTCCCCGATAGACAGTTGTTTGGCATTGCATACACACATCATGCATTTACTGATGGTAGCCCCTGTTCCAATTCTGTCGTTTCTAGGAGCTTGGGTTCAAAAATGGCAACATATTTCACTTTTTGGTCGGGTTACCAATATTGGATTTGTCCCCGCATTTACACAAATGTTCGCAAAGCATGTGGCTATTATGGAGTGTCAGTTTTTTAACATACATACATTTAGAGTAATATCCTCTTTTCCGCTAAAAAACCCCCTGAACATACCACCGGGTCCTAACACGTCTTCAAATGTGCACAGAAAAATCACAAGAATAATGATATCACTTATAAAATTTTCACAAGTCCGCTCTATGAATGATCCATCTTTTTAGATTTATGTTCTGGCCCCAAAGGGGTGTGGTTTCCCCCCAGCACAAGGTTGAATTTCTGGTTTTTCGAGTTCTGCCAAGCCAGCTTGCTCTCACAGGCAGGGCTCCTCCCCTTTCCTTCAGGAGGAAGCCACTTTTACGACCCCCTCAATAAAACATTTGCCTGAGTCAGGACAGGGCTTTGTTCAATTTCCTGCAGAGCCCAGGTAATTCAATCAGAGAAGTGTCATATCCCTTTTGGTGGGAACAGCAAAAGGCAGCTAGGCCTGGGAACACAGCTGTTGTGCAAGTCTCAACTCCTGTCGGGGGTAGCTGGTGGGCAAAATTCCCTCTCTTTTTAAGCCAGGCCTCAGCTAAATGTCTCTTTGGCTGCCAGTTTTCCTGTCCAAATCAAACTTCCAATTTTTACGCATGCAGCTAAAATGCTGATTATAAGTTTAAAACTATGACATTTAAACAATTGCAACCTATGTGACACTCAAAAGTAGGTCACTAATTTCTTTTAAACATTTAGATTTTTAGTGTCTTTCAGTCCAAATTTACTTAAACTGCTGAAATCCACAGCTCAGCCAGTTTTGCTATGAACATTATTTTAGGCTCATCCTCTTTCCAGATTTTGTATGCCCACAAGACTTTATTCTGTCAAATGTCTGCTGGTGTTCAGTGAGATTGTTGGATATTCTGCAATGTTTGAAATGGGCATTCTGAGCTTGCCTTCAGAGAAACAAAGGGTGATTTTTAAAGTGCTTTCTAGCGAACAGGCACTGCTGTTTTTCTCTTTGGCACCCCATTTCACTCATGGCTCTTCTGACCCAGCACACCCGCACCGGGGGGTGGCAAGTCAGGCGACCATTTTGGTGTGCGCACAAACTGCACGTTTTTCATAGATTCTGGCACACATGTGGGCTTTTTCGGCCATCTTGGATTTCCTAAGCCCACAGCACCAAATGTTGTAGCAGAATAGTCCAAACGTGGGTCAGAACACCCAACAAACCCCCCGCCCGACTGCACTTGGATTGAGTCGAGGGGATGTCGGGTGCTAAGGATGTTGACCCATGTGCTGGGAGGTCCGCATCATCTTCTTCCAATTCCGCAGATGACAAAGTTCAGCATCCTTTCCTCCATCAGGGGTGGATCAGTCGGTTCTCCTCGCCGGTCCTGATGGGAGTATTGGGCGGTAAACTGGGCCCCTTGCGTCTCTGCTCCCGGTCTCCGGATCGTCCTCCTTGGCCAGTCTCCAGGTTTTCTTTCTCCTAGGACGACAAAGGAAGAGCGGCAATACCTGTTCATAGACATTTTTCCCCCACCATTAATATAGTGGGGTGGCATATAAATTTATAGTCAACAGATATGAACATGCACATTTTTTTAAATTAAGAGACAGGAACACATAAACTTGAGAAACACAGAATTTGATAGGCTATATGTAGGATCTTTTAAGTTTGGAACAGAATTAATCTGAGACAGTACCCTCTAGGATTCCAGAGGATTCCTCCGGTTGTTGCAGAGTGTGCCTGGGATGGCAACACTTCAACTGGTTAATGTGGACCCACTTGTCTTCTCCCTCTGCCAAACCGCCTTTGGGGATGCGGATCTTGTAGGCCACAGGGGAGATCTTGTCTATAATCTCAAAGGGTCCCTTCCATGTAGGCAAACATTTTCGCTGTTTGGCCTGGTTCCTTTGGAAATTGTATAAATAGACCCGGTCCCCCACCTGATATTCCTTCCTGGAAGTTTTCAGGTCATAGTGGGTCTTCATACTCTCAGCTGATCTTTCTAGATTCCGCTGAGCATAGGCAAAAGCATGTTGAAGGTGTTTCCTTAAATTCTCCACATACTCATGAGTTGTGGAGGCATTTATCAACGTTTGCTCTTGGGTTCTGTAGAGCAAATGCTGAGGAAGAACCATCTTGCGCCCAGTCATCAACTCAAATGGTGACATTTTGGTTGCAGAGGAAGGGATAGATCTGATGGCCATTAGGACCAGAGGTAATCGGATATCCCAACTTGGCCCAGAATCTGCCACAAACTTCTTTAATATGCTCACAATTGTCCGGTTGTAGCGTTCCACTGCTCCAGAAGAAGCTGGCCTGTAAGCAATATGTAACTTCCTTTTGACCCCCAGTATCTCCCACATCTTTGTCATTACTTCACTGGTGAAGTGGCTACCCCTGTCTGACTCAATCCTTTGAGGTAGACCAAAACGGGAAAAGATGTGGTTAGTCATCAGGGCAGCTGCCGTTTCTGCCTTGCAGTTTGGGGCTGGGAGACATTCCACCCACTTGGTAAACAAGCATGTCACAGTCAACATGTACTTATTCCCCCTAGCGAAGCGAATCACGGGGCCTACAAAGTCGATTTGTAAATCTGACCATGGCAGTGTCATCCCCCTCTTTTAGAGGGGTGCACGGTGCGTGAGGGATGATGGCTGAAATTGTGCACACACAAGACACCCCTTCAAGTATTGGTCAAGGTCCTGCCCCATGTGTGGCCAGTATGCAACCTCTCTTAAGATTTCCAGTGTTCTGTGAAACCCCCTATGACCGGCGGTGGCCGCATCATGGGCGTGACTTAACATCAGGCTTCGGAATGAGGTAGGAACCACCCACTGATCGTGGCCAGCTTTGGATTTCCTTACCAGCAAACCATCTTAGATTCGGAACATTTTTGGACATTTCATCAACACTCTTAGGTCCTCTTTCCAAATGTAATCGGTATCCATCAGGGGAAAGTTCTCAGGGTCCTCAAGGTGCTGGTAAAATTTACCAATTATTGGATCCCCCTTCTGAGCGGTAATCAAATCAGCATCAGGGGTCTCCTTACTCCATTGTGCAATTGAAAGGTCATTGTGAGCATTTGTCTGGGACCTAGTGATAGCAGTGACCTGGATTTCCCCCAACAGGGACTCAATCTCAATTAGATCCCCTTGGATGGCCCCGGTTTTGGCCAGCTGATCAGCTAAGTCATTTCCAGTTTTGTCTGGTCCCTCTATTTTGGAATCACCCTTGATCTTCTTACAATAGATGGTCATCCCCTTCGAGGTGACCAGATCATCAATGTTTTGGATCAACTTCCCATGTTTCAAGGGTTTGTTGTTAGCACATAACATGCATCTGGTTTTCCAATTAACCAGGTGCTCCACGAACCCGTTCCTTACATAATCCGAATCTGTGATTATGACCAGTTTGTGGAGTTGATGCTGGACAGCAGTGAGGATGGCCTGATGCACAGCCATCAATTCTGCCACCTGACTACTTCGGGGACCAATTTTGTATCCAGCGGAGGGTTCTGGGGACTCATTCACCCATGCATTCCCTACGCCGGCCACCAGTTCTTTCTCCCCGTTGTTGTCAACATGGTAAGAGCATCCATCCACATAGACAGTGGGCATTCCCTCACAATTGTCCTCTTCAAAGACTTTGTGTGGTGAATTAAGGTATGCCTCCGTGTTGTCCTTGATTTTTAGATTTTCGTCCTCGAGACAGTTTTCTCTGGCACAATCATGCAAGTCAGCCAGACCTTGCGCGAGTGGACTCTTCTTGTTTTGGCCATATCTGACCTCCACAGGAAAGCCTTGCATTGACAGAATCCAGGAAGTAATTTGGGAATTACTCACATTTCCGGCCCGGATTCTATCACTTTGGAGATATTGCAGAGGCTGGTGTGGAGTCTCCACTATGATGTGTTCCCCCTGGATAAACGGGCGGTAATTCTTCAATGCCCACACCGTTGCCAGGAGTACCTTCTCACAATCGTTGAATTTTTCCTCCACAGAGGATAAAGTTTTGCTCGCATAGGAGATTACTTTATTGACCTTGTCATGCTTTTGGTATAATACCGCCGTCAAGCACGTATTAGAGAACCCCGTCTCCAGGAAGAACTCCTTGTTTCTGACAGGGTAAGCTAGGCAGGGCGCTTGTGAGAGGCTTCTTTTGAGTTGACTTACTGCCTCGGCTTGTTCGGGACCCCATTCCCACTTGACCCCCCCCCCTTCAGGAGATGAATCAGGGGTCTGGTGATCTCTGCGTAGCCCTCAATGAACTTTCTGCTGTAATTAGTCAGTCCAAGGAGGCTCCGTAGTTCCTGCAGAGTTGTGGGGTCTTTCAGTTTTTGGAGTGCTTCCACCTTCTTTTCCTGGGGACAAAGACCCTGAGGAGTAATCTCATGCCCCAAGAAATTAACACGGGTTCTACACCACTGTGCTTTCTGAAAGGAAAGTTTTGCTCCGGCGGCCCTCAACTGCGTCAGAACATAACGGATCTCCGCTATGTGTTCCTCCACAGATGAACTTTTGATGAGGACATCATCTACATAAGCCAGGTTACCCCTTGCACCCAGGTCGGGCATGGCCTTGTGTAGGAAAATGTTGAATTCATTGCCGGAGTTGAGGTATCCGAAGGGAGTCCGGGTCCATGTGTACTGCTGGCCCCCAAAGGTAAAAGCCAGCTTGTATTGGTCCTCCCTACTGACAGGCACAGTCCAGTATCCATTGGTCAGGTCTATTGCAGTGAATACCTGAGACCCCTGGATCTGGGCCAGCCCTTGGTCAATGTAGGGCAGAGGCCATCGGGAAGTATGGACCCGTTTGTTGAGCTCCCTGAGGTCGGCACAGAGTCTCCACTGGCCATTTGGCTTCAATATTCCCAGCACCGGATTATTGAAAGTGCTGTGGACTGGACGGATTATTCCCCGGGACTCAAGGTTCTTAATTATTTCAGTACGGGACTCCATGGATGCGAGAGTGATATTGCTTCACAAACCCTGGAGTCATTCCAGGGTCCGTGGGGATTGTTGTTGTGTGGATGTTAGTGCGGCCACAGTCATATGAGTCTACCGCAAAGAGATCTTGGAAATCCAAGAAAACTTGTTTCAACTTTTGCTTCTGTTCCAGAGTCACACAGGCATCAGCTAGGTTGACTCTCTCTTCCACCATCTGCCTGAAGCCTGGAAAGACTTCTGGTTTGGCTATCTCAGCGGCCTCCTCCAGCTGGGTGGAGAAGTCCCTGGTCAGAGTGCTGATTTGGACTGGAGGCCTCAGGTGGGAAAGGCAACCCTCATGGACCTGGAAAATCACCTCATCCCTCCTGAAGTCACAAGTCACATCTTCCTTACCATAGGGGCAGGAAGTGTACACCAGGAAGTTCCCCCCATGCCGGGTAAAAATCCTGTCTGGTGTTGTATTGTCATCACTGTCACTGTCAAAACAGTCCTTGGGGATTGGTCCTAACAGTTCATTTCCTAAATCGATGGAAAAATGTCGGTCATCAACCGCCATTCCAATAATGGTGCCTGCGGCTAGAGTAATACTATTTAAGTCGCTGTTATCCACCTCTATTAGAATGGTGTCATGTTCTATGTTGACTAATGGAGTTGGGTTTACCCCCAACCCTTGCTGTTGGAGAGAAGCGTTTAGATGTATGTAAGCATCAGGGTTTTTCAAATGTTGTCCTCTTTTAGCTTTCACTTCCAGGGAGAATTGTCGGGTCCTTTCTGGGATGGTGACTTCCTCTTTGATCTGAATTTCAACTGCATAAGGTAGCAATTGAGCTGACCTAAATGCTTTTTCTGGATCATCAAAGCCCATGGGATTATCCGCTAATCGGGACCAAGCTTTGAAGTTTATTAGGTCCAAACTAATGGCAAAGCGATTGAGAATGTCACTGCCTAGGTAAAAAGCGGCAGTGACGTCTCGCACGACCCAACAATTGTGGACTATGCTCTTGTTGCCAATGGAGATTTTGAGCATACACCTGCTTGGCAGGAGATGTTTGGAATTGGGTGCTTCCAGGTCCATTTCCCATTTGTCTATCAGTTTGAATGTGGGAATGGCTGGATCTTTTGGGAGTTGGCGGAACATGGCTTCGCTGATGAAGCTCTTGCCATTGTTCACGCACACTCGAGCGAGAACAGAGTCCTTCCCATCATTTAACTGAACAGGGATGAACAACTGCTCTCCAATTTGCTGAATATCAGCCAGGCTCTGAGCTGATTTCACATCTTTCTGGACTATAGGAGTGGGAGTTTCTGATTGTGGATTAGTAAAGAATTTCAGGGTGTTTCCTTCCAGTATGGAATACCACTTTAAACTGGAAGGAAGGTTGATTTTCAGAAATAGAGAGGACCCCCCATCACCAGTCTGTTGTCCTACTGCTATTACTGTCACGTCTGGAATTTGGTTGTTCTGGAAGTGAAATTCTACTTGGTCAGATTTTTGTTCAACCATGTGGCAGGTGCCGTTTAAGCTAACATGGTTGACACTCTGTTTTAATTTTATTGGTCGGCTAGTCTGGGTCCAGAGGACCTTGTTTACACAATCTATTAGGGGTGACAACCTTCTCAGGAGGTCATTCCCTAGTAAACAAGGGGTGCCTTCTGGAGTCACTACTATGACCGGGTGTTTCACCTTGTGTCGCCCAATTTTAATGTCCATGTCTGCAGTCCCCTCAACGGGAATCTCCTTCCCATCAAAGTTCTGCAGTTGTCCAGGAAGAGAGGTGAGAGGAATTCGGTAATTCTCCCCCCTTCTGGCATTTAGTTCCTCAAAGGCCCTTTTGGACAGAAGGGTAGCTTGGGATCCAGTGTCCACTAGTGCCAAAATTGTACCCTGCCCCTGTACTTGTACCGGGGCATAGTATCTTCCCTCCTTCTCCTCAATGGGGCACAGATAATGCACATTTTTGGACAACTGGTGGGCTAACTTTCTGGTTTTGGACATGGCGAGAGAAGAGATTTGGGCAGAATTCTGTGGAGAGCCTTGGGAATCTGAAAGAAAAAGTTGGCAACTGGAGATCAGAGCCATTGTGGGTTCCCCTGGTTCCGGTTCTGGGCTGCCCCCCCCTTTTTGGAGGCAGTCACCAGGATGGGTTTGAACCAGGGGATTTCGGTATTGTGGGTTCTGGGATGAGATGATGGGCGGCGGTAGCTCATTCGCCATATCTCCCCAGTCTGAATTGACATCCCTTGGGACCCATTTTTCTTTGGGAGGAGTTCCCCCATCTCTGAAGGAGAAGATCCTTTTCCCAGGATCTTCTGAGGATCCCTCTCCCTCAAATTGGAAGACCTGAACCTCCTCCATATAGTGGGTCTGTTTGGGTCCTTTGTTTCTCCTACCCCCCTCTGCTCCTTGGGAGGCAGGCTTTCAGGGGCAGGAGATTTTGTTTCCGGTTCCTGGTTTTCCAGGGGCTGTTTACAAGTTGGGAAGGAAGCTTCCTCCAAGGCTTTACACCCCCCGTCCCCTTGTGCCTCCTCCCTGGGAACCGGTGTGTTATCGGGGTGCTGCCCCCGTCATTGTTCTGGAGCACCAGGTCCAGAGTTTGGGGCATTCTGCGGTGGCATGCTCATCTGAGGGTTCTGTTGAGCCCTCAGTATGTGACCCAGATCCCGTGCCATATTTTGGACCTGGCGCTCTAACTGGGAAACCCGCTCAGGCTGATACGGGGCTCTATTTTCTCCCCTGGGCTGATCCTGGGAAGGGTAGCTATCCCTTCTCTGGTAGTACCCCTGGTTGGGAAGATTTTGGTACCCCTCCACCCTTGGCCTCCCCTCTCCCGGATTAGGTTGTCTAGGCTCAGGGAATTTGAGAAAGAAGGGTGGAGGATTTTGGGGCTGGAAATTGGGTGGATACCTGGGGAAAAAGTTCTGCCCAGGGTTTGGAGAATTTCTGCCCCCCTGTGGGAAGTTAGGAGGGAAGTTCCCCGGGTTGGGTGCCTGGTTGGATCCCCCCCTTGGGCTGGAGGAGTCCACACATAACCCAGGATCGGGCTGTTTCCCTTGTAGCGGGGACTTACATAGTCAGGTGAGCGGAGGACCCCATTTGTGGGACTACCTCCTCGACTCCCTGTCTGTGACTGGCCCGAGGGCCTTCTGGGCTGTGAATTATTAGGTGCAGGTAGGTTTTTAGGCCCCCCCATCTCCAAATCCAAAACGGGGGTGACCTTTACCTCTGCCACCTTGGCAGCAGCAGGGGTGCTGTTGGTTTTGGGATTTTTCTGGGTATTGCTTTTATTTTCTATGGGCTTCTGCACCTCATAGATCCGGGTAGCCTGTTCAATGACCCAGTCTAAAGATCTTTTCTCATGAAAATCTCTCACGAGCTGGGTCATTATATATTTGGGCAAGGCATGGAAAAATGTATTGACAAATTCTCTGCTGTCTGTGCGCACCCTTCTGGTGGTCTGCGCAAAGGCACGTTTCAGTTCTTGCACGAATTCTTGTGGGGCCTGATCCTCCCCACATTGCAAATTGTAGGCTGCCTTGCGAGCCTCTTGAGGATTTTTGTGAACAGAAAAATGTTTCAAGATGGCCGCCTTATAGGTGGACCATCTTAAATGATTTTGGTCCTCCAGCCCCGCAAAGAAACTGGAGTATTCTGGGGAGAATGTCCATTTGACGTACTGGATGCAGCTACTGCTGTCCTTCAAATGGAAAGTCTCCATCATTTGCTCATAGAGCTCCAAGTGTTCCCATACGGAATACTTGGCGTTCTTATGATAAGGCGTGATAACACTCCTTATTGCCTTTATTTGCTTCAATGGGTCCTTAAGCAAGGCCCTTTTTGCCTTATTGGCCTTTTTGGTCCGGGTAACCCTGGTCCATTCATCCTCTGACTCAGAGGCACTGCTCACAGAGGTTCCTGTCTGATCTTCCAGGTTTTCCTGGATTCTGCGAGCCTGGGAATGGCTGGCAGAATGTGGGGACCTGGTCTTCTGTGTCCTGTACCGTTCAGAGGAGTCTTCAGATTCCTCTTTGCTGGCAGGATTTGATGGGTACCCCCCCCCCACTGACCTAACTGGGCAGAGGTTTTCAGGATGCCCTTAATGGGCCTACTCTCCTGGGGTTCCCCACTAAATTGCACTGTGCTTGGGTGCCCATACCCGGATGCCCGCCCATCCATTCCTGGGAGGTACTGGCCTATGAGCCCCATGCTTCTGGCTGGATAGTAATCTGCCATCCCTGTGGCCCGGTGCTCATGTGCGCCAGGGGACATGGGGGTGGCAGAGTCCAGGGACTGAGAGAGATAAAGGTCTCTGGTACTAGGGCTCCTGAGGTTATGCTCAGGAGTTTCCCTTTCCCAGTGAACCTGGTCTCTGTCCGCCCCTGCTCCCTGTTGCAATTCAAGAGCCTGCGCCTTCAGTTCCTCAGTTAAGGCCTTACTAGACTCTATCAGTCTCTCCTGCATCGCTACCTGTTGTTGGAGCCTATCATTGTGCTGGCAGAGAGCCTCATTCTCTCTCTGCGTTTCCTGATTGGTCCTGGAGCACTGGGCCAGTCTTTGCTGCAGGAGGGTTACCTCCTGAGTCCCCTCCCTACTGGCCTGCTCCTGTCTTGCCAGAGCCTCCTCCATCCTCCTGGTGTGCTCTAGCAGGTCCTGGTGTTCTTTTTGGAGGTCACCCAGTCCCTGGTGGGCCAGGTGATTTTCTTCCATTTTTCTTCTTAAGTGGCAGACTTCCTGGCCTAAGGTGTCCCTTTCCTGACCAAGAGCTTGAATTTGTGACGCCAGGTCGTCCCTTTGCCTTTGGAAGGCATCAGCTTTCTGGCGCTCCTGGTCAAACTCTGCCTGGGTATCCAGGTCTTTCAGGGTCAGTTTATTGCTCTCCTCTTTCTCTCTGTCTAGTTGGATTTGCAGGGTGGCTACCTGCTCTGTGCATGCCCTGTTGAAATTGATCTGTTGCTCCAGGTTTTTCTGGCTCTGCAGTAGGGAGTCCAAACTGTCTTGGCGTTCCTTCTGCAAAGGGATTGTCAACAGTCACCTCTTCTCTTAATGATTAGATCGCATTTAAGAAAAATATAAAAAGACTTTAATAGTGATGGTTTTTAAATTCAACATCGTACATATATAAATACAATAAAAATACATTTATAATTTCAATTTTAGACACTCTAAAATGCATGCATTATCAAGATAGTAAACAAAGACTAATTGAGACTCATCAATCTAAAAAAGATTAGGGGCATATGGTGGTATAGCCATTTGTTTATAACCTTGATTGTAAATCCTATAGTTTTCGTAAGGTATTAGATCTTATTAGATCTCTAGGTAAATTACTACAATCTAAGTAGACTCGTAGATTGCCAACTCAACATGTTTCAGTCCTCTGTAACGGGTGTTGGGACTTTCTTCAGGAGTAGTCTTTAACATCCAGATAGAGTGGTCAGGTGAGTGGTATAGAGTCTTCTTTAGGTGAAGAGTCTTTAATTCAAAAGCGAGGTAGCTGTTGACAAAACCAAATAACCAGAATCAATATTATGTAGTATTCTGGTAACACGGTTGAGGTGTTATGCAGCGGAGTAAGATAGATAAATTACCTTTCCGTTTTCGTGTAGAGACTCTCTTAGATGGTAGAGAGGTATCCACGTTAGTTGGATTGATTCTCTCTTTGGGCTATCGGTATAGACGTAGTTTCCCGCCTACGTTCGAGAAGGTAGGCAAGCTAGGCAATACATTCTTAATCCTTAAACTGATGCAAATGTTTTTGTAAATCCCGACCCTGATAGGAAAAACAGATTTTTCTGACTCCCATATCTAATCCCTTTTAGGCACTAAAGGAATTATACCGATAGCCCAAAGAGAGAATCAATCCAACTAACGTGGATACCTCTCTACCATCTAAGAGAGTCTCTACACGAAAACGGAAAGGTAATTTATCTATCTTACTCCGCTGCATAACACCTCAACCGTGTTACCAGAATACTACATAATATTGATTCTGGTTATTTGGTTTTGTCAACAGCTACCTCGCTTTTGAATTAAAGACTCTTCACCTAAAGAAGACTCTATACCACTCACCTGACCACTCTATCTGGATGTTAAAGACTACTCCTGAAGAAAGTCCCAACACCCGTTACAGAGGACTGAAACATGTTGAGTTGGCAATCTACGAGTCTACTTAGATTGTAGTAATTTACCTAGAGATCTAATAAGATCTAATACCTTACGAAAACTATAGGATTTACAATCAAGGTTATAAACAAATGGCTATACCACCATATGCCCCTAATCTTTTTTAGATTGATGAGTCTCAATTAGTCTTTGTTTACTGTCTTGATCATGCATGCATTTTAGAGTGTCTAAAATTGAAATTATAAATGTATTTTTATTGTATTAATATATGTACGATGTTGAATTTAAAAACCATCACTATTAAAGTCTTTTTATATTTTTCTTAAATGCGATCTAATCATTAAGAGAAGAGGTGACTGTTGACAATCCCTTTGTCCCTACCTTTCTTATATTGCAAGTCTTTCAATTTTCCCAAATTCAAGGTAGGACTCCACATACAGTGGATGTTTGGGATCTCCCCCCTGTTGTTCCTCGTTCCTTCTGCAAAGCCAGAATTCTGGTATCCTGGCCTGTCTTTTCCTGTTGCAGTATATCCATGTCCTCTTTTATTTTAATGATATACTGCCTACTATCATTTTCTGACTCCTGGCTCCCCTGCAGCCTCTGCTCAGAAGAGACCAGGTCAGATTGGACCTTCTCTAACGCCACCTGTCGCTAATTCGCCAGATCTTGGCTTTCAGTACATTTATCCTGCATGTCTCCCATATATAGGTGCAGGTATGCCGCTATCCTAACCATCTTGTCTTGTTCATCCTTAGCTTTAGGAGCCATGTATAGTTCACTCAGGGCCACATGTAAGGGACCCTTTTCTCTCCATGTATCTGACCCTGTTTCAGTGACCTGTTGCGTGATGGCCTGCAACCAGACCATGCGGTCCTGGTGAGTCCACTCACCTCTCACAAATAACTTATGTAAGAAGTGCTCTCTGGCTATTTTCATGTCTACTAAGGTCGTCATTCTAGAGATTGGTCTCTGTCCTGACTTACAGAAGTTTGTATTTTATTTTTGCAAAACAGACCTTTTCCTTAGAGCGTTCCTTTGAGGAGTGCTTTACAGTGTAACACAGCGTGGTGATCCGACCGGATATGTGTATCGGTCAGCTGGCACGCTGTATTAATCTGCACAAGTGATAGATCTAACCCAAACATCCCGGACGAGCCCCCAATTTGTAAGAGGATTCGATTCAACACTACAGCTAAGTCAATGCCTAGTCTGGGATACTGAATGGAAACCCTTATTGATATATCTTTACGTCCAGTTCATGAGTTCTGGATGACTACCCCTATATAACACCCCTCTCTTGGAATCCCCCTGACCCCACTGAGCCAAGAAGTAGTTCTGTTTTGCAAGTTTAAACAGTTTATTTGATAATTTAAACAATATATATATATATCACACTTTATAATAAATTAATAATTGAATATCACACTTTATCTGAGCAGTAATCAATAATGGATAGTCCGGCACTAGCACACTTCTTTATAATCAATGATGAGTGGTTCTAGGATGGAAACGATAGCAACAATACTTTTATGGTTTCAAATGGATGCAATGTGGAATGAAATGCAGTACAGAAAATAACTTGATAGGATTTCAGCAAAAGACAATGTAATCACTTTCTTGGACAATTCACCCCCCCTTTATGCAATGTAAGGAGATGAATAGAATGGGACTCAGTTCTTAGGAATGCAATCAAATAGAGTTCAGTTCAATTCCCCCCCAGCAGCTTATACAACAGATAGGAGTTTTGAAACACAGACCCAAGTGCTTTGAATATGGTGACAATGCAGTGAGAAATATGCTGAAAATGCTTTTAATTCCCTTCAGGAGGTTCAGGGTGAGTGGTATCTAGTTAATATTAGTCCAGGCTCACTCTAGCAATGATTCAGGGATGGTTATTAAGAGGCAAACGAAATTTAGCAGTTCAGACAAAAGCAGCTATATTTTTACAAGTAAAGAAATCGGCCCAAATCGCAAATCGCGGCAAAATTCGCGGGTGCGAGAATTGTGATTACGGAGAAAGTATAAGGAGTAGGAAGTCGGTTCTAGGCTCGTTGAAAAGCTGAGATTCTAAGCTTTCAGGGGAAAGTTAAACCAAGTTCCTAACCCAAACGATTTAGTAAAGGTAGATTTTCGGATTTAAAACAACTCAAAATGACAAGTGACAGCGTGCAACTTTGGATTTACATATGACAGCTCGCAGCTTAAGAATGACAGGTGACAGGATCTCTAGGAGACAGTTCTACTCAAGTTAAAATAGCTTGCATTAGATTATTTTAACTAAGAGATTGGGTTCTGCACAGTTTTGGCGGATACTCACTCCTAATTTTTAGAAGGACTGGGCCTCGTCACGATCTGGTCAGCGGGTTTTCTTCACTCGCCACGGACGGTCTCTGCACACAGCGTCTGGGTCAGCTCTACTCTGCTGGTCTGGTCTGGGTCTCTGGTTCTGATCAGGTCTGTGGGTCCGGATACAGCGGTCTCCGGTTCAGCTGGTCTCTTTCTGGATACAACACTGCTTTCTGGCAAATGGCAAGAGTTCTTGCAAAGAATTCAAACAGCTCGCCTGGCTGTGAATAGTTGCAATGATTTGAGGCCTGCTAAAGAGGGATTTAGCTTGTAGTTGACCTCTCTGCTACAAATTCTGAAGTAAAGTCTTGGTCTCTGAGGGTGGATAGATTGAAGTCTCTGTGTTGGCTCTCTGGAGGTTGATGGAGGTGAAGTATGGATTTTCCCGGCAGAGCGTCCCGCAGCAGATGGAATAGAATGTCTCTATCTGTCCTGACTGTCTGCTTTTATGTGTTTTGAAAGTGGGTGGAGAGGCTAGCTTTCTAGGCCCTACCCCTCTCCACTTGTCATTGGCCACTTCCTCCTCTTCCCCTTGATTGGGGGAATGAAATGAAGTGTCATCATGATGAGGTCTGTTTATGATACAGAGAACCCACCCCTGTCAACTTTACACACAATCTATATCTGATACAAATACATACTTCCCCGATAGACAGTTATTTGGCATTGCATACACACATCATGCATTTACTGATGGTAGCCCCTGTTCCAATTCTGTCGTTTCTAGGAGCTTGGGTTCAAAAATGGCAACATATTTCACTTTTTGGTCGGGTTACCAATATTGGATTTGTCCCCGCATTTACACAAATGTTCGCAAAGCATGTGGGCATTAGGTGGTGGAGTGTCAGATTTTTAACATACATACATTTAGAGTAATATCCCCTTTTCTGCTAAAAACTCCCCTGAACATATCACCGGGTCCTAACACGTCTTCAAATGTGCACAGAAAAATCACAAGAATAATGATATCACTTATAAAATTTTCACAAGTCCGCTCTATGAATGATCCATCTTTTTAGATTTATGTTCTGGCCCCAAAGGGGTGTGGTTTCCCCCCAGCACAAGGTTGAATTTCTGGTTTTTCCAGTTCTGCCAAGCAGGCTTGCTCTCACAGGCAGTGCTCCTCCCCTTTCCTTCCAGGAGGAAGCCACTTTTACGACCCCCCCAATAAAACATTTGCCTGAGTCAGGACAGGGCTTTGTTCAATTTCCTGCAGAGCCCAGGTAATTCAATCAGAGAAGTGTCATATCCCTTTTGGTGGGGACAGCAAAAAGCAGCTAGACCTGGGAACACAGCTGTTGTGCAAGTCTCAACTCCTGTCGGGGGTAGCTGGTGGGCAAAATTCCCTCTCTTTTTAAGCCAGGCCTCAGCTAAATGTCTCTTTGGCTGCCAGTTTTCCTGTCCAAATCAAACCTCCAATTTTTACGCATGCAGCTAGAATGCTGATTCTAAGTTTAAAACTATGACATTTAAACAATTGCAACCTATGTGACACTCAAACGTAGGTCACTCATTTCTTTTAAACATTTAGATTTTTAGTGTCTTTCAGTCCAAATTTACTTAAACTGCTGAAATCCACAGCTCAGCCAGTTTTGCTATGAACATTATTTTAGGCTCATCCTCTTTCCAGATTTTGTATGCCCACAAGACTTTATTCTGTCAAATGTCTGCTGGTGTTCAGTGAGATTGTTGGATATTCTGCAATGTTTGAAATGGGCATTCTGAGCTTGCCTTCAAAGAAACAAAGGGTGATTTTTAAAGTGCTTTCTAGCGAACAGGCACTGCTGTTTTTCTCTTTGGCACCCCATTTCACTCATGGCTCTTCTGACCCAGCACACCCGCACTGGGGGGTGGCAAGTCAGGCGACCATTTTGGTGTGCGCACAAACTGCGCGGTTTTCATAGATTCTGGCGCACATGTGGGCTTTTTCGGCCATCTTGGATTTCCTAAACCCACAGCACCAAATGTTGTAGCATAATAGTCCAAACGTGGGTCAGAACACCCAACAACACACACACACACACACACACACACACACACACACACACACACACACACAAACATCCCTAAATCTCCCCCAAACTGCCTCCTTACCTTCCAGTCTGCCACTTCTTCCTGTTCGCTCAGTGCACAATTAACGCATGCGCAGTTCCCCGACAGGCCGCCCTATTGTCAGAGGGAGGGTTGGAGGTAATGTGCCCACTGCATTGTAGAACTGCTCCTGTGGCACGTCCGTGGGGGGTGCCACGGAGCAGAGGTGGAAACAGGCTGCAAACGGGGAGCAGGTTATCTGTTGGGGAGACTGGCAAAGAAGCAGCAGAACCAGGATGATTGATGTGTGAATGCATAGTCATGTTCTGTGGAAACATCACTGGGGGCTCATGACCCTCAGCCAGAATTATCAGACATGTTTTGCTGAACAGGCCGAGTTCGATGAAAGCGGCCTGGTTTTGTTTTTTTGCTTGAAGCACAGCATCCAATAGAATCTCCCTCAGGGGTTCTTCCTTGAATACAATTCCCTTGAATTAATTTTTGGGCAGGGGAAGTGTTATTGCCATGACCACTATGTGAAGTCTGTTGGTTTAAAGGGTGCCATGGAAACCTGCAGGACACATTCAGCATAACACTCAGCATTGAGAGCATTCACAGGATTGCAACTTTTCATCGATTGAAATTAAACTTTTATTTACAAGTCACACATACTTGGCAGAGCAAGTCTACCCTGTGTTGGGGTGCATGTCCAGGCACCCAGCCCCTTAAAATGATTCCGATTGAGAAAGATATATTAAGAACCCGGAGAAACTAAGAAGTTTGGCTCTAGGAGGAGGCGGTAGGCTACAGACGGGATAACGGTAGTGTGTGGGTGAGTGTCCTGAGAGGGGCAATTGGAGGGGGTGGCCTGGTGGGGTTAGAGAATACAGTAACACGTAGAACAAGCAAACTAGATAGCAGTTAGCCCCTACCCGCTCTAGAAAACCTTGAAATCCTTCCATGTTGAATGTGTGGCCTAAGAAAGGTCCAGGCCGCGTTAACAGCAATTGGGCATTTTGGCAGATAGTTCTTATACATTTTACCATCGCCTGTTCCCAGCCCAGACCCTCGGTAGAAGGCCTTCGGGCCGGATCGTTAATCCCTCTATTGTCTGATGTTGCAAGCCTGTGCAATCAAAAAGGAATGCGAACAGCCTAGCACAGGGCATTGGACGGGCCAAAACTAGATGTTTCTCAGGGAAGACGAAAGCTGGCACCTGAATGGTAGAGAAACAGCACACACCTCACCAGGCTGGTGGCAGCTGCCCATAGGCCTTTGATCCATAGGTACAAAAATTGAAAGATGGGCAACTGTACCTCCAGCCAGATCAGCGATGTGAAGTGTGCCGCTGCAGTTTCCATTTGTGCCAATGGGCACCATGCCATTGCCCTTGAAACACAGAGAAAAATAGGTGTCTGTATCGTAACAGGTTTTTCGGGCACTTTGACCTACGTCAGATGTTGCAAGTAACCTCTCCATACATTCCCAAATTCTTGGTTTATTCGTGCTACCCCTTCTTCTGAGAATCCCCTCATTCTTCCAGCTCTGCAACTCTTCACTCCTTGTTCCCATCGATTTTTAGAAAAAATATCTCATTCCAGAGTCAATTGGCCTCTTTGAACACACCGTATATTTTTCTGTTCTTCACGATCAGCAACTGAACAGTCTTCATCGATTGATGCCGTAATTGACTGCCCATGGACCCTGCACAAGGCTAGGTGCACTAGACATAGAACATTTGCTACCTCTACCTCACTTGGGATAGACACCCTAGGGATGCCAGAAGCATAGGGGATGAAAGAGCAGATGTAGCAATATCTTACGGATCTCTCTCTCTCTCCCCACCTTCCTCGTATGGCTATACCATATGCCATCTGCTGCAAAACCATGTGCATTTGTTGTGGGATCCAGTTGATCATCACCATTATCCAAAAAATCACTATTAACATTTCTTTTTTTCTCTTGACATTATCTCTTAGAAATTCCACAAAACTAGAAAAATTTAGGGCCTCATTACAACTCAGGCGGTAAGGGGTTTACGGCGCCGTAAACAGCGCCGACCCTTACCGCCTGAGTACGAGGTCCCTTAGCGCCATGGCGGATTTAACACCTGCTTTTAGCAGGTGTTAAAATCCATGGCGCTAAGGGACCATGGAGTTAATTACGCCACCGTAATTTACGGTGGCGTAATTAACGCCTTCCCCACTCCCATTATGCCCTATGGGGCAAAAATGGGAATGGGGAAGGGTAAATGGGGATTGGGGACTTACCGCCCCGCCAAACTCGGAATGGGGCGGTAAGTCCGTCAACCACCATGGCGTAAACGTAGTTTACGCCATGGTGGTAAAGTCACGGCCCAGGCGGTAACTTACCGCCTGGGTCGTAATGAGGCCCTTAGACTTTCTGTATTTACACTTGTTGCCATCTTCAGACATGATGACACAAGGACCATAAAAAAATGAATCTTCACACAATTTACAAGTTTAGACATTTCATTCCTAAACAAAAAAAAGAATCAAATTTCGGATCTTCGTTCACACACCACTTTGCACTGTAATGAATGGTGAGTCCTTAGGGCATACTTAACTTTATGCTTGCTCCTGTGCCGGTGGAGGGGTGCCCCTATCTCTTCCGGTATCACCAAGATGAATCAATTCTTGTTGCCGTCCACCTTCACAGCTGTCAGAGTTCAGTAGATAACTTGGTGAGGCCGATGGAAACGCTGTTCGTTCCAGTGATGCACAAAGGTGCGGACAATGATGCGATCTCTCTGAAGCAATTGTGTCTTTCGCTGATCATCGGTAGCCTCAGCCATTTTCTCCTGTTGTCTGTTGGTCAGAAGACACAACCTGTGAAGATAAAATCTTAATACGTTTCGTTAAAGCCCTAAGGTACTCCCTAAACTCCTCTCCTAGGACCTTTACGGTATTGTGTGCGTCTGATGCCGTGCATGCAGGTGAGAGAGGTGTGTGTAACCTACGCCCCATCACAATTGCGCGAGGGCTTAAGTGATAGTATTTTCCTGGTTGGTTTCTCAAATAAAACAAGGCAAGTGGAAGGCAGTGGTGCCAAGATTTTTTCAATTAATTACATAATTTGGCTAAATGGGCCTCAAGTACCTCATTGAGCCTCTCCATTATCGCACTGGTCTGTGGGTGGTAAACCAAACACAACCTGTGCTTGATCCCTAAATGTGAAGTCATTTTTATGAACAAGGCATTATAAAAGTGTCATGACCACTGTGAGGGGGCACAAGTTGTGCCACAAGCAGGCTCCCACCAGAACCCTAAGGGTCTTAAAAACACTGCAAAAGGGCTCCTGGAGCCAGTCCTGGTGCCTTTGGCACCAGGCTCATATGTAGGAAGGAAGGGCTGTTCGAACTAGGTCCCATTTATGTACATGGGCCTTTAGATCCAACATGGAAGCACCCACACAGTCTAGTTGTAAGAACCAAGCCAATGCGGTCTAGTGTTTTGGGTGTGGCAGGCCCGGAACTACTTTCCCTGGTACTACTTTACCTGGTCTATATAAACCACACCCTGACTGCAGAACACGCTTTGTGTTATTCTGTAACCCGCAGCGTGACGCTCACCGTGTCCAGCTCCTGGTTTTCAGCTTCTTCCTGTAATCCTGCAAGAACAAGAACAAGATTATTTGGTTTTACCTGAGAAAACACCATCCAGCACTCAGCATCTCAACTGGGCTGCAATCTGTGGAAACCGAGAAAAGAAGAAACATCACTCACCTGTGAGTACTAGCTTAAGGGCTTCCGGCGAACTGCTACCACAGCTGCTGTTCGAACATAGTGACCTGCAATAACGAGAAAGGGAAAAACAATATTAGAACGCGTGCTTCCAAAACATTGAATTCCATCAGTCTTACCTAAATTCCACTGCGTTACGCCACGCTTCCATCCGGTGCACCACAGCAACATCTGCAAAGGAAAAGTGACATATTCAGGTTCGCTTTCAATATTAAACAACCGCACATCGCTCTACTTACCTTAATGGATTCCGGGGGCCTGTTTTTCCTCGTGCTCTCATCCACTCGCAGCATCACAGCGGCCTGTGAGTAGAAGAAGAAGAAAACAGAGGTTAGCTTTAAAAGACAATAAAGGCGCTGCGCTTAGTGCTTTCTCTTACCTAGAAAACATGCCTCTCCATCCGGCACACTAGCATCAAGACCTTCGCACCTGAAAAGAAGGAGACAAAGACATTAACGAATTCCCACCATAAGCAGAACAAAGACTATCAATTAACAAACCTACTTGCCTACCAGCAGATTCGGGTTCACAGCAGGGCTGGGCCCAAGGAAGGCGCACTGCACCAGTGAAGGAACTCGGGCAGTTCGCCAACAAACACAGGAGGGATAGCTCACCCTACAAATAACTAAGGTGAGAAAAAAACCTAGTGGGAAGGGAATCGGTCAGAGGGAGGTGGGAGATTCACCCATTAGAGACAGTTATCACAAATTCTCCCTTCTGTAATTGCAGATTAATTATTCAGAACTGGGCAACTACGGATCCAGTGTTCCAGATCTCAGAGCCTTCAAGAAGCCCCTGGGGAATCAGGTGAGTGTAACAAAAAGTGTGTTCTATTGTCGGATTTTAGGACCTCACACAGAAATCTGCAGATTTAGCATCAGGATGTACGCAGGGACCAACCTCAAGCCACTGGGAGAATGGACAAGAGAATATCTGAAGTTACTGCATCATGTCCACAAAGTCAATGTGAAGTGGACCAAGACAAAACCCCCTTAACAACCTCATGGTATTTCTGGGATTAAGTTCCTTGCACACTAGACAATTCCCTACAAATCTATTTGCCTGTTCTTGTAGGTTACGGATAAACCATTCCTCCTGGAGCTGTGCGCAATTACTTCCTTCCGCGTCACCTCCTGTCTCCACAGCAAATATGTGAGTGAGAGAACACATCCTCTCTTCTTCCAGAGCTACTGTTCTTCTCTAGGAGCTTTCCATTGCATTTCTATTATCTGAAGCACCAGAATCGTGGGGTATGGGACTGTTAACTTTACCTGCTGGGACATGGTTTCCATTTTCTGGGAATCTGTAAATGATAAATACACTGCTTCCTTCACCGACTTGTCTGCTGCATCATTTCCCAGAGCTACTGGATTAGTATTGTTAGTATGTGCAGCAAATATAACTAAACCTAACTCTACGGGCAAAATGAATGCTTCAATTGCATGGGAAGTGTAGCTCAGTGACAACTTGCTTTTCTTGGAAGCAAAATGACGCAGAGCAGGTTTGAATCCCAGGTCCGTGCTTTGAAACCTCTTTGCTATTAAGTGCATTATAAAAAACAACTATAATTAGAATTAGTCAGGATAGCAGAGCAGCATGCTGATCTGGAGTACCATCAGACCTCCGAAACCCTCTTCTTTGCCATCTTGAGAACCCAAAATGTACGGTGGAGGTGACGTACACAGAGTCAAAATAAAGAGTGACTGCCTTCCCCTTACTCATTTCTAGCATCTCATTAAGTGCCACTAGTTCCACTGCTTGCACAATGCAACGGCAATCGTCTCTTCACTCTGACCTAGTATTCCCTATTCATGAGGCCCACAACAGCCTCACCTGTATGCCTTTCACCAGTGACCTGATTTATGGTTGAAGACACAACAACGAAAAGTACATCAACCCCCTCCAGGGCACCCTCTTTGACATTCATTCTCTTTTCCTCTTCTTCTTCATAAGTGACACAATCATGAACAGTCTCCTCGGGTTTCACTGGTTCAGCTACAAAGGTTTCAGGATTGACTAGGTGGCCCTGCACGGGATGTATCAGTGCATTTGACAATATGACCTCCTATCCTGAAACTCTTTGGGTCGTCAATGAAATTGTGATGACTGCATGCTCTACATACACTGTCACCGGGCAACCCATAATAATGGTAAGACTTTTGTATTGCAAAAGCTGCTGCCTCTAGAGCTTGCTCACAAGGGAACTGTTCCTGCATCACTGGGTCTAGAAGTCCGCTGTGGTACACTAAAGCTTTGTGGCCTTGCAATGTTTTCTTGGTCAAGACTGATGACATCACCTGCTTGTTTGAATGTGAAAACATATAAAATGGTTTCTGATAATTCCAGGTTGCCACGACCAGAACATTGCTGATAGCAGCTTTTAGTTCCCGGAAGCAAGTCTCAATTTTCTCAGAACACGTATCGGTCCTTTCACCTTCTGCTCTTCCTGAAGCCCCTGCAGTAAGGGCCTCACATAACTAGAGTAATCCAAAATCCACGATCTACAGTAGTAACAGAGCCCCAAAATCTGTTGCATCTGTTTTACTGTGACTGGCTGAGGTATATTCTGTACTGCAGGGCCTCTCTCTGGCATTACCTTCCTTTCTGCTGGTGATATCACTTGTCCCAAATATACCAGCTCTGTCTGGCAGTACTGCAATTTTTCTTTGTCCACTTTTTACCCCTTCTCCATGAGCAAGGTGAGGAGCTTTATTGAATCTCCTCAACACTGATCCTCTGAAGTGCTACAAACCAACAGTTCGTCCACGTACTGAATTACAGTACTGGACACATGTAGATTCCCAAGATCCATTTGAACCACCCTGTTAAAGACACTCAGAGATCTGCAGTGCCCTTGGGGAAACTATGTGTGCTTGAATCTCTCACCGCGATACGTAAACGGTGTGAGGTGCTGAGAATTGGGGTGTAAGGGAACAGAGAAAAATGCATTTTTTGAATGAAGTGGAATGGGTCGACCCAGTAGGGATATTACATAGAATGGTGGCAGGATTCAGTACCTCTGGAAATTCCATCTCAACAATATTGTTGAGGCGGCGCAAATCCTGGACTATCCTCCAACTGGACCCCTTTGCTTTCTTCACGGAGCAAATGGCCATGTTGCATGGGGACACAGAGGTTGTATTATGCCCTGCTTCAACAACGCCATAATGATCTTGTAAATCCCTTTGTATGACTCCCTAGACATAAGGTACTTCTTAACCCATGGTAATATTGCAACAGGTTTCAATTTTGTTCACACTGCTCCAACACTCTTTAGCAGCCCCATATCATGACGATTGATTGACCATAAATGGTCTGGCACCTTTCTAAAATCCACCTTTTGAATATGGTGATGTATTTCTAATGATGAGCACAATCTGTGGTACTCCCCTTTGCTATATCAATAATCTGGCAAGGCACCCCAATCCCAAGGACCATCTCCCCTGTGCCTTCTGTGTCTTCGAACAATTTCTCGTCAGACACACGCCTTAGCGATAAGGTCTGATCACTATACAGCACTGTGCGCCTCTCTATGCCTTCCGCATCTGTGCCTGAGAAAACCACCCTATTCTTCTTGATCACTACGGCCTCTAAGAGAATTGAAAGAATGGTGTTTGGTGTTACTTCCAGCAGCACATCAGGCCAAAATAAAAACTCAATCTGTTCTCGGCAAGTCTGATTTCTGACTTTATGAGGTGATCTCAAGAAAATCATCACCTCATAAAGAAACCATGCTGAATGTATAGGGACCCCTCAAATCGCACTGTTGCTACAATAGCCCCGAAAAAGCTCTGCTTTTCTTACTGGATAGAAACCTGGGGCCAAACATACTATACCTTCCTCCATCAAAGCAATCAACATCTGACGCCTGCTCAGGAGATCTCTCTCCAAAAGATTAGCTGGGGTATCTGTACAATACAACAAAGGGGCAGATACATTTTGAGTACCTACCTTAATACAAAGATCTTCAGTATAAGGAACCGACAGGATAGCCCCAGTGAATCCCTGAGTGTCCATTGTTTTGCCTGACAAGGGGAACTCACCTTCCTTAATGTAAGATTTTGTAGCTCCTGTGTCAACCATGAATGAGAACGTTCGTTCACCTACCTGCACACCTTTCTTGGGGTTCCTCTTCTGGATCAGTGGTAATGGACAGGGCTGCACACATCAGAGACCCGTGTTGGCTGTCCTACTCCTGGTACATATTAGCACGGGGAGCGAAAAAAGGACTCCCTCCGAAAACACTTGCTACAGTGTAATTCCTTGGGGTAGGGGTAAAGGATTCTTCTCCCATTTCTGCACCGATGCTTGGGCTGATAGGATCCATGGGATCCCAAAGGTCTATACAGTCCCAGGTGCTGGGTTCTGCTCAACCCGTGCCTGCTGCCATTGCACAGAGCCTAGGGCATATGGTAGGGTCAGGGTTTGCATCTGCTGAGCTCCCATGTTAAACTACTTTGGCCTGTCATGACAATCTTGTGACACGTGTTCCAACCTTCCACATGACCAACACTGAATCCCATAGAATCCTCCATAATTATTTCCCATTGGTCCTTTAAACCGAGGATCCATTCCTCTGAACCTGCCAAATGACCCCTTCACCATGGAAATCCTCCCCTGCCCCTCGGAAACCTTATAATTTGCCTTGGACCAGGAGCATACTCATCCATCCACCCCTGTGACATCCCAAATTCACCCTGTCTCCTTTGTCCCAACTGCCCCAGCTGTCCCTCCATAGAGTTAGTAATTTCTGCCCTTTCCAAACAAATCACCATTTTTTTCTGAACAAGCTTGGCCTTTGCCTTTTGTACCTGTTCTATACTCTTCTTTTCTTTTTCTTTTCTCCTATTACAATAATGCACATTATGTGCATGAATTTATGCCCAACTCTTGGCCTCCATCCCTACCACTTTATCTTTATTGTGCTGAACTTCCTTGGGATGTCCCTTCTTTAGAATGTGGTAGTAAATTGACACATTGTTGTCCCAGGCTTCTCCCGTTTCTGCCCTCCACATCTCCTGAATTAACTGGATGTGTTCATCAGGACCATCATCCAATTTCATAGTTTTAGCTAGAATCTAATTTATTTCAGGCATATCAGGACATATTATCCGCAAGGCCCCCCATACCTGCGCCCTGCAAGTATAAAAGCTGCTCCAATGCGGTCATTTGTATCCAACTGAAATCCCGGATGCAGCCGATGTGTGCCAAAGCTCATCTGACCGCTCCCTCATTAGGGCCATGAATAAGCTCTTCATGTCCTCTATGACCAACATGACACCAGCAGTATGTTTCTCTAATGCATACATCTACTGCCCCACCCCTGCAGTGAGGGAAGGCAGAACCTTTGTCATGTTATTCCAGTCCATGTGTGACCACTGGACATAATACGCCTTTCCCAGACCCTTCTGTAGCAACGGAAACTGAGTTACACCTGTTTTTACTGGGACTTCCCCATCTCTCTCCTTCTACTTGCTACATCAATGCGAGTACCCTGTCGCATCCTATGGCTCCATGGTGTACTATCTATCGCTGCTACTGGAGCGTGAGCCTATACCCTGCTTTCCCTGCTCGACATCTGATTCCCGTCCCTCTTCATCTCCTACTCGGGTTACCACATGCCCTAACCCTTCTACAGGCAGGGAAGCATACTCAGCACTACCATAGGGTGCCGTCTCCCGTCCTCCCTGCTCAGTCCCTGTACTTGTGATAGCGTCCATGATCTCCATGTCCACCTCAACAGCTCTGATAATCATTTGTTTAATCTATCAAGAACATGCCAATGCTTCCACCACCCTTCTTCTACATCCCTTACTAGTCTTCTCACTTTCTGCATCTTTTTGCCGCCATAGCAGCACTATCTCTTCCTCCGCAAGTCTTAGCGTTTCTTTATTTTTTTCCACTCGTTTGTCTCTACCACTTCCTGCAACCTATGCTCTATCCTAGCAGGAAAAGGCTTGACCTCCTCGTTCCCAATCCTTCATCCGCACTCCTACCTGCCGGCTTTACTCTCTCGATCCTCCACCCTTATTTGTCTGCTAATCTAGCAGTCAGGTAGTTGTTCCCTTACAGCTCTCCGCACGCAACCTCTCTGCAGCCATAACCATTGTAGGAGTTACTCTTCCACTTCCCTCGAGATCCCAATTCATAGACCTCGCAGCTGATGGAGGCCTCACCTGTGTCTGTCTCGTAACCACTGGAGTGGCTGTTGGGGGAAATGGAGGTTCAAACTTAGGGTCTTTATACCCCACAACAGGTGATAAAGGATAGCAACCATATGGTGGCAAGGCAGAAGGAATGCCTGAAGTGTCCTTTTTCGGACCGTCCTCCACGATTTCAACATTATTATATTATATAACATTATTTCATGCATCCTACGTAGCTATAAGATATTTAACCAATTCTCTAGTTTCAAGCACATGTGCTTTCTAGTCAAGAAAGTGTGCAAATTGTCCAAAACCCCTGTGTCATAGGTCCCCTCGATAGACCAGGAATTGAGCATTTTCCCCTTAGTTTCCGGCAACCATTAATTCCCTGTGGTAGGCAACATCTGGCACAAATAATTTAAATGAGTCAGCATACTCCAACCCATGTTATCAAAAAATAATTTCATAAAACCTGATATCGAGCCGAACCCGCAGCACAAAATAATTTCACCCAAAGAACTCCCTTTTTACCCAAACCCCATTTCTTAACACGACAATTACTCCACTTGGCTATTTGCTTGAATTCTACTTCTCACTCTTCCACAAAATACAGCACCTGATCATAAAACACACCGACCAGATAATTTTTCCGAGATATCCCCACCACTCGAGCATAGGAGGGGTGCAATGCTTGCCACTATAGCACATCTACTCTCGCTCTCTATTGTTTTACTAGTATGGCCTTCTCTACTAAAAAATTGACTTTTCCTGACTACAGGAAGTTCCCCCTCACTACTTCGACTACCCAAGAAAATCAAGGAGAGGGCTCTGCCGGCACAGTCAATATAAAGGAATGTCAAGGGTATACTTCAGAAATGTATCGACGGTTGGATTTACCGTAGGTTGCCGCCCCACCTTCAGGTGAGGGCTCCAGTCTACTAAACAAGCAAACTAAAGGGTATCAGGACACACCTCACACTGGCCGTGCAGGGTTGTATACCACCCCACACCTAAAATAACAAAGTAGATAGAAAAATATATCCAAGGGACTTAAGAGGCAAGACGGTTCACTCACTCCATCAAATCACCCACCCTTTAAATCCTTGTAGCTCTACCCCTAACAAAACTGCTTCAATCACAAAAACAACCCTCTTTTACCCCTTTTTCCTGCTTGCTTTACACGCCAAACCTGCACTCACATGACCCTGAGGTGCTCCGATGTGGTGCTCCGTCAAGTCGTCCAGCACAGCTGGGCCAAGGCACCACGCCTCTGGGGAGCAGACAGACCTTTAACCAGTATGGCATCTGCAAACCTCTCTTTTTCAACGTGCACAGAAGACTGGGCCCCTCAGTGAGGTGCCATAGACGAGTGGTGTGGACAGTAGTCCCCCAACGTCTTGGAAAGCCTGAGCTCCAATTTGGCTTGCCAAATTTGGGGGCAGGCCCCTTAATCACCATAACTCAAGCAGCCCCACCACCTGAGGAACAAGTGCATGTTTTGCAGGTTTATTGTACAATCATCCGGGGAACAGTTAAATGGTGCTGTACAACCAAATTAACCCAATTAACCCAAGTCTCAACAAACCACATCAGCTGACACCTTATATACATTTTTGCAACAGTCCAAACAATCCCAGATAGTGTATTATAATCCACCCCCCACAAGTGATTGGACAAAAACCACTTCAAAGAAATCCCATCTTTCTCCAATTCCTACATTCTCATTGGCAGCTGTTATCTTAACTACCATCTTCAGCCCACGTGTAGACCACACCTTCTTTTAGGATTTGTCCATGGTAGGTCAGGACATCATCAACCAGTTAAACATTTGTATGCAGATATAATTCATTACTAGGCATTTCTGGCCTAAACCCTTTTAACCTTAACTTTTAGTTGCAGATGGCTCATGTAAATACTTCAAGCAATATGAAGAAGGCCGGGCAAACACTTTCTCTTTAAATTAGCGATAACTATCTCTTTCCCCATGTCACTGGTTCCATTGGACCAATCTGATCTAATTAACTGCCACTTCATCATACACAGCACATCTGAAAATATAATTGAAACTCCTGGGTTTCAATTACGTTAGCCTTGGGCATTGACACATCCCATGTTTTATTGCTGGACAAAAGCATATAGCTAAACCCCTCTGTCAAGCTCCCGTGCATGCAGGAGATTACATATGCCAACTGTGATAATTATCAGACCATAAACCCTATGGCCGGCTCCTGCAGCTGAGCTGACAGCGAAGGTTGAAGTAACATATTTACCCGTTCTGCTGAATCAGTTTCTCAAAAGTCAAAGTTCACTTGGCAAACAGCTGTGACTGCTATGTTTTAATCCATTTGTATAAAGCCCACTAAATTTGGATTCACAAATTCCCTATGTATTTGTATCAGTGTGCATGCATGTTTAGTAACTGTCATATTTTCTTCACGTGGGGTTCTCTTTGACCTGTACTCTACCTTGCAATCACATTAAAATATTCCCTGTCTCTCAGTGTCCACGTGTGAATCGTATTTAAGATAAAAAGACAATTCCAAATTGAAACATATGACTTAAATCCACCAGTTATCCATTTATTTTTGCATTACCCTCACACATATCAGGTGACTTTTGTGGCCCTTCCTTTGTCTTTTATTGCAGGGTATACTTGTTCAAGATGTTTATGCTTGTCAAACTGCTCAATAAAAAAATAAATGCTTCTATTGTGCTGACGGCACTTATTAAGCAAGGTGATCAGTGTGTTCATGGGTGCCAACTTTTGGCTTTCACTATGGGATTGAAATAACCCCACCCATCCTTAATTTGAGCAAGTAATCCAACCAAACCCATCTCTCAGTGGAATGGTGCATTTTACACCACTTATTCTTTTATGAGGAATTGGAAAACATCTCAGCAACAATCACTCAATCTGCTGAGCTACTGTGCTAGCTTTCTTCTTTAGGATGTGCAACTCTACCATCAAAGAATTCAACATTAAATATGGATCCCTGATTGTGTTCAGAATCACTGCATTACCAACAGTGCAGTTCAAGCCAATAGTGTTTAATCTCTAGCTGCACTGACAGTGCACCCAGATTAATTTAGGATGCACAGCGAGAAACTGAAAACTAAACACCTCTACGGGGAAAAGTGAGATTCCTGCCCCCATTGCTAAAGAACTAAGGGGGCTGTTTTACCATTTTATCCTCTGTACTCGGCACCTATGGGTGATATCTAATCTGTTAAAAGGACTGTCATGGACTACTTATCATTGGAAAATGACTGTGAGCAATATCTTGTACAACTGTTTTTGGCTGCATATTATTTGAAGGTGAGTTGGGAGTGATGACTACTCTGCTAAACAGCATACCTTACTATATCTTAATTGAAGATGAGCCGGGGGTGATGTCTATTTTAATTAAAAACATGCAGCCTCTTGCTGAGTGCATACTATTAGGTGGTTGAACTAGTAGCAATGCCTTCTCTTTAAAGGTTTGATGTCTCCTGCTTGCATGCGCATTGTGCATAACAACGACCCACTTTTCTTCATCAAACAACGGCTAGGAGCAAGGGACTACAGGTATATCCTCGCAGGGCAGATTAAAGAATCTCAAATCAGCACATGTCAGGTGTGAGATGCTAAACCAGTTTTCCCATCATGTCATTAATTAATTAATCTTTTATAACGCGCTTAATACTGGGGACCAGTCCCCAAGTGCGAGACCAGGATTCAAATCTGTGTTGCTTTGTATAGCCTTGCTTCCAATACAAGCGCGTAGCCCCTGAGCCATCCTCCTGGCCCATTGCATTCTGACACTTGTAAACCTTTGAAGCCGGAAACAAAAACTACAATTACTGGTCAAGCATTCCAAACACAGTGTGCTGAAAGCCTAGGCTTCTTTCTGTATATTATACAGCTCATAAAGAAGCGCATGCGGGTTAGTCTGTGATCCCATAGTCATTCCTCCAGACATCAGGGATATTTCCAGGACTAAAAAGGAGCTGGATAAAGGGTGTCTCAGGAGCATGTAGTTATGTGCTCACTCTAGTGGATCCCCCTGCCCACTAACACACAACTACAAACCTTTAAGGGTAGCCTGGGGGATTTAAGGGCCCGGCTAACAAAATGTAATATGCCCTCCTTCTCCCTGTGACCTCTCGACCATCACCCACCTCTATTGTAATTTCAATCAGCTAGCCAACCTACACCCGAGACTACACCTCCTAACTGGTTAAGTTTGATTGTTTCCTCCCAAGATGGACCTCAGTATTCCCTGTGAGTTAGTCATGCTCAAGATTTGAAAGCTGACTCTTCAGTGATTTCAGTGCAGGGTTAGCGTGGGACGACTTTTTTCAAACCAAGCATATCGGGCTCAGTGCTTTCAGACTAATTAAGCATTAACCTCTGAAATCTGTACGCATCCTGAAGCCACACATTCGAATTCTGATGGAGTCGACTTCGCCCTTCATCCTTCAGAAAGTAATACATGGAGTACTTTTGGGTTCCTCCTTCTCTTTCCTATCATCCAACCTGTGGCACTCAGTGCCCAGGTGACCCCGCACAGATGACAAATAGCTACATTATAAATGAGAAATTATTATTTCAGAAACTATCTCAAAACCTATTTGTTCACTAGGCCGCAGCATAGACATTAGCATGATATCCTCTGCAAGCCAGACCGGGCAGAATTATCCACCTCTATCCACTCCACGTTGTGTCTCTAAGAGTCACCAGAACCTTGCAGATGAACAAGCAAGGTCCTGCAAAATCAAAGAGATTGACAACTCAGATCTTAACATCTTAACCGCCAACACACATCTGGACATAAAGACTCCTCCGAGCACCACCCTCGCAAACAGGATGAAATAGAGACTGGCACCACTCTCACTGCCATGTGCAGTGCTCTGTGTACAACACTTAAATCAAGAACACCTTGGAGATCAGAACCCAGGTCATTCTCCTCACCTATTTCCCTACCACACATAAAACACTGACAACATCCCACAATCCTAAAATAGAACCCAGAATAGTAACTGCACCTCATCAAAATGGATAACAACACAGCTTGAACTCTACCAATTCAGAATAACTCTAATAGGACTTCTTAGGACCCCAGAAACCCTCCTGCTTCCCCACCTCACCCTTACAATCTAGTAGCACCTTCAAACTGGACACAAGGACTATAAAACGCAGGGATTTATGTCTACAACATCATCTCAACCATAGGAACCTTGGGGACTAGTTCAAAGCTCATTGCAAAGTGTTCATTTTTAACTCAGGCACATACTGTGTTCTGCCAAGGGCTCTCTTAATGTCCCAGCACCGCCTTTAAGGAGTTTTTCCTTCTGGATAGAACACATACCCAAGTGTCAATGCCACAAACCACATGGAATCATAGCAGCACTCAGGACTCTGGTACTTCCTGACTGAGCGCCACATGTTTAATACCTGCCTCTCCCTTATAACCACCCCCGCTTTTGTTTTGGCAAAACTACACGCTACAAATTTAATTTCAGAAATGCGTTATACCGTACCACTTTACATTATATTTATTACATTACCATGAATTTGGGTAATGATAATACTAATTACAGCACTTAGATGAGGGAGGTATCTATACAAGGTATAAGCTAAAAGCGTGATATTATTGTTCAGCTTGAAATAATGGAACAGGGTTAGATTGAACATTGTTATGTGTTATTGGTTTAAAACAATGACGGGTCATCAAGAGTTTGGCGGTAACCCTTAAATGCGGTGGTAACGCTACTACCACCACATTTAAGGGTCTGCCAAATCATGGGTTGGGCAGCATTTACCCCCAGCTCTGAGCTGGGGGGAAATCTGCTCGAATTTGCTGATTTTTGGTGCTATTACTGCGCAGTAATACCGCTGACGGCAATCCCACCAAAAATTCCCCATTGGGGAATTCCCAAATGGGCCCAATGGGGAATGGGGGTTTCTGGTCTTTTCATCGAAATCCAAGGCGTCGAATTCTATCCAACAAAAAGCATTTCCATCGAAATGCCTTTTTATTGAATATAATTTGATGGAAATTCGATGGATTTATTTATTTTAAAATTAGAGTTTGGGGTAGGGGTAGATTTAGGTTTAGGGTTAGTGTAAAGAGTAGGGCAAGGGTTAGAATTAGGGTTAGTTTAAGGTCTAGGGCAAGGGTTAGAATTAGGTTTAGGTTGGATTAGGGTTAGGGGGTGTTTTGGGAGTAGGGGGGTTTTGGGAGAACCCCCCCACAAAAAAAATGCAACGTTACATGAAGGTGGACAGTGCTAAAATCCTTTGAAGATTTCAGCACTGGCTAGCTCCATGAAGTATTTAACGTCACAAAAAAATGCCTCGAAATGCTGTTTTTTACATTTAAAAGTGCATATCCATCTCAACTTGTCCATTGAGAAATTCAGCATTTCGATGGAAAGGCATTCAATGCTTTTGCATCGATGGAAATGCTTTTCGATGCATTTGAAATCGATGCATTGACCATAAACCGGGAATAGGGATTACCGTTCCGCCAAACCCGTGATCCGGCGCTAATAGCGCTGGATCGGGTGTCGGTAGCGCTATTAGCCCGGCCGGTATCCCGGTAGGAATACCGCCAGGATACCACCCAACTCTTGATGAGGCCCAGAGTGTACACTTTCAGGAAGACAGCTGGGCTGTCATGGCGAAGTAGTAATATGTAGGTTTGGCAGGGGTGCTATTCAGGGGGCTGTGGGTTGCACCTTTAAGGTACCCGTTGTGAGGGACCTGATGTAAGCGAAGAGTGGGAGTGATTTAAGACTTCGGACCTCAGTAATTGCATTACCGCCACATTACTGCACCACCATACTACAACTCTTCTGGTAAGGTGCAGGATTTTCCTCCAGCAAAACGCTAGAGGTAAATTTGCCATTTTACCTACAAAAAGTTGTAAAATATGTGGAATTACTGCCGGGAAAATGTACCACTGGCGCTAATTCCGCTGAAATCCCACAGAGTCTATTGGACTCCACAAAATAGGCACTTAGACCACCTACCACCACTTGTAATCCTGCAGTAAATCCAAGGGACAAAGTGGAGAAACGGTAATTCCGTTTGACGGTATTTGAAGGGATTTACCTCCAGAATACTGCAAAACTTGTAATGAGGCACTTAATTTCGTCTGTTCTGTAATTTTTCAATAATTATTTCAAAACTAGAGCAATGATGACAAATTGTGTTCAATGAAAAACAGATGTAAGACAAAATGCCTTTGGAAGATTTTATGGCCATTTTGCAACTGCTGAACATGATTAACTTTTTTGTTTATTAAATTGATGTAAAGTGTTATTGCCTGAAACCTACTCTCAACTTGCATAATGTCACTTGATTTTAACCAGTTAGGTGAAATATATGGTTTTTTAAACCTGTTTGGCCAGATGACCCTTATTTGATGTGCTTCCACCCTGGCCCCACTTGTTTTATTTGCACCCCTTGGTTTGCACCCCCTAATATTGATACCCTGAAACGCTAGTGTTGGGGTGAGTGTGATGGTCATTATGGTCCCGTTATGCACTTACTGTTCTATTCCAGCGAACTTTTCTACACGGCAGCCGTAGAATGCGACAGGGTATTTCCCCATCTGGTAAACATCTCTGTATGCTGGCTGATATGCTGCATCCCATTCAATTACTCCCAGGGGTTGTGTGGGGTCCAAAAGCTCTGAGCCTCTCTGTGCAGTTGCTGGGGGTTGCCCTGGGAGACAGACAGGTGGGGGAGCGGGATGGGCTGCGGTTCGGTGCTTCGCCCCATCCAGGAAACCAGTTCACACCCACCTACAGAGGCGTAGGCAGGGTAGGGCCTGAGGTGCAAGGCCCACCCAAAATATGTAAATGCCCACTCAGCAGCGCTGTGTGGGAATTTACAGATATTTTTGTCAGTGCAGTGGGCCCAACTACATTAGCATCAGGCCCCATTTGCTAGACAATCCTGGCTACGCCTCTGCCCGCCTCCCGCAAAAACTCCGACATGGAGGCCGCTATGTAGGGTGGTGCTCCTCCTTCGAAAGTGGGTGCCACCAAAATGTCACAAAGTGTGGTGGGAATAATAGAAAAAGCTGCAGCAGTTACCACTGTACAACAGCCTACTACAAGAGGGGAGGTAATAGTCCATCCAGTCCTCTGTTTCCTCTAGTAGAGCACGTGTTTGTGGGGCAAAGGGGTACTGCATCTTGGAGTTATAATGGGTACACTACTGGAGCCTGCAGTGACCCCTCGGTATTTCCTTGGATTGGATAGGACATGCTACCATGTAGTCATGATACATTCCAGTGGGCTGGTGTAACCTTTCAGTATTTCTTTATGGGGGTGAACTTGGTATGTTTCCTTTGCGTTATAACTTATGCAAGCCCCTTCTCCTGTTTCTTAATGGGAGTCTGCACACATGCACTTGGGACTGGGCAATTAAGTAAAGACGTAACCAGTTATAGGATTATCTGGGAAGCTGGTATTGTGGGGGGTGGGCCATGTCTTCACAGGTCTTTGCACAGGAGTATGGGTTTGTTCTGTAAGCACTGCAGGTACATATTACGGGGTGGGGGTGGGGGGCTGGGTAATGTCCCCTTTGCATCGTAGAACTGCTCCTGGGGCACGTACAACAACATAACTGAGGAGCGGGGGGCACGGTGGAGAGGTGGAAACACGCAGCATCCGGGGAAGCAGGGCATCTGTAGAGCAGTAGTGGGGAGAGGGGCAAAGAAACGGAAAACAAGCAGTGACCCTGAGCAGGTATTATCAGACATGTTTTTGCCGAACTGGCCGATTTGTTTGAAAACGACCGGCCGCTTTCATCGAACTCGGCCAGTTCGGCGAAAAAAAGTCTGATAATAATGGCTCAGGGTGATGTTTCCACAGAACATGACTCTGCATTCACGTATCATCCTGGTTCTACTTGCTTTACGATTCTTGTCCGCTCCCCCCAATCCTGCTCGACAGATGCCCTGCTCCCCGGGTTGCCACCTATTTCCACCTCTCCTCCATGGCACCACCCCTTTTTTTTAGTACATGCCGTAGGAGCAGTTCTACGAAGATACAGGCACATTACCAGCCCCCTTCTGCCGTAGTATGGCGGGCGGGCTGCCTTCAGGAGAGTATCTGGCATTGCAAGAGTGTGGGTGGCAAGCCACGAAAAAAGTCTTGCTACTTTCACCTCTAGCGTAGTGCGCGCAATTCCATATGGTCTCATTCGTGCCCACAAACTGCCTACCCCTTTCCCATCTACTTTTTTGGTAACATTAGTGGCAGGTGGCATTTAACACATAACAAAAAAAATAAAACTGCAGAATTATTACAGATGCAGGGAACACATCTATTAGAGCTCTGTCCAGGCGCTCCAGGGCAAAATACATACAGACCTCCTAATTTGCATATGGATTGCACCAACAGAAACTACTCAACAGAAAAGGACATTGCAAGGAGCATCATCAGTCTTCTATACTTGGAGGCACCATGGAAGTGACTTTAGAATAAGTTTCCATAAGTAATCCAAGTGGCAAATAACTTTGGGGTGCAAAATACCTAAATTGCACTATTGTCCACTGGCTCTCTGTGCCTGCAAGGATCAAGTTCAAGAACTTTTGCATCATCCACAAGGCTTTCTGGGGCATGGGACCGAACTACCGCCAACTCTCTCTTCCTAAACATCTTCCTTCTTGAGCTCTCTGCTTATCCACTTCCAATTCTCTGAGAGTCAGACGCTTCTCCAAGCAGAGAGTGCGGGGCAGAGCTTTCTCCTCGTCTGCGGCCTCACCCTGGAACAGCCTCCCTGCCTTTCTCAAACTTGAGCAGAACCACCTCCGGTTCAAGGAGCAACTCAAGACCTTCCTTTTCGCTTTCTCTCTTCCTCTACCCTGCTGATGTCTGACTGCTCTGCGTGCTGATCACCTGGCTACCCTCTGAACTCGGGCCCAGGCTCCTGCATATCCAGTTGCCCTTGCACTGCCTCCGGGCTCCCCCTGTACTTAAGGGTCTGACCTGCAACCCTGTAGTCCCCTCTCACTGTGCTTATGAGCCACACGCTGGCTGCACTTATTGAGTTCCCTGTACTTCCCCCCCCCCCCGGCACTTCTCCCCTTCCTCTTCCCCACACTTGCGCGAACTATATTACACATGGCCTAGTAAGATTGTTGTTTCTGTCCTCCCTTTGTTTCCCCTCCTTGTCTTGTCGCACGTAGAGACACTTGTGTACAGGCGCGTTACAAATGTCATATCATATCATTGTTATATATGGAGCAACTCTATAGTCAGGCTTTTTTCAAATAACATCATATATTAACATAAGCTCTGAAGGGAATCACTTACAGAGCTGCAGATAAGACACAGTGGCCCCATTGTTTGCGGACTGGCAAAGTTGTAACGAGGGCCAGTGTGATTAAATGATCTGCCCAGGTTCATACACTTTGGTTAAATTGTGAAACCGGCATGTGGACAATTTAAGTAACCAAGCGCACCTTCACAGGTTTAGTTGATATAGATATTTATTAAGGTTTGCCTTTGCATTTAATGTGCTCAAATAATACTTTATAGCAATGCCTTGGAAGTAAAGCACTTTACATAATAAACTATCCTTTCATAATTAACTTTATACTATATAAATCATCATAGAAATATTTTGAACAATAAGAGGATGGCTTTCGTTTTATTCTCCACATCCTGCATGCAAAGTCACAATAGCGCAGATGAATGTGAGCCTAACAAATCCCCCTTCGGTAAAGCCATAGTCATTATTTCATAAAGCCTGAAGCATTACGCACCCTTCTCACTGCTGATCACTCATGTCTTTTGCAACTGTGAGATTAAAGGAGTACATTACAGATGGATATAGGGCCCAGGTGCCTTATAAAATGTCATGTAAAATGCATTGATTGTGTGAGTTAAAAGCCATTTCTTGCAGAATTATACATGCAACCAGTCATTTCTCCTGAAATGAAACTTTAACCTCAAAGACCTTTCTTCTGCTGGTCCCGGAAAGGGAGGTCTGGTTGTCAAAAATCAATCAGGTCCATTGCTTACAAATGTAAAGAAATACACTGCCTAGATTTAAACCATGGTGGAAATAGGTAAAGCCATGCTTTTCCTTCAGCAGAAGTGACCTTGAGGTCACAACTCCCATAAAATGTGCATTAAAGTGGCAGCCAAGAAGAGATAGGCTAAGATAAACATGAGCCAACATCGGGCTGGTCACATGCTTAAGAGAACAAAGGTGGTGGCCAGAGTGAGCGAGGCATGGGAGGCTGGAGTTTAGTTAATAGAAAAATGCATTTTATTGCATACAAAGGGAAGCCTATTTGCCACAACGCTCATTCCATACTTTTATTAAAGGTGACAATAACCCTCTTTAAACCATGCCAAAATGATTTTTGTGTGATAAACATAACAGAAGTTATTAAGGAAAATTGGATTTGGGCCTTCCCTTGATTCTGAGAGATTTGAAAGTTGCTGTGAGGGTGAAGGACAAAATTAACATGGGAACTATGAAGTGGCATATTTTTCACTGATACGGCTCCTGAGTAAACAAAGAAAAAACATATCTCTGCATAGGAAGTGTGTGCCGACTTCAGATTAGCATAATCTGATTGGCTTTACAATGTAGTTCTTAAAACTATAGCCATACAGATTTGAAAAATTAGGGTACTTGCCATTTTGATAGATTTTCAGTGTTTGAATATGCCAAACCCATATGTCAGTTTGGGATGACAAAGCTTTCTCCTCTCACAGCTTTCCTAACTCACACCCCTCATCTTCTTGTCCTATTAGCAAACAGGTGGGAGGTTGGTAGAGAAAACGAACCAATCCCTCTAGCAGGAATCATGACAAGTTTGGGATGTCATTTGCCCTATAAGTAGACCCGTTTGTATTAGAACTGGGCTTTTTCACTTATTCCGGGATGTAACCAGCTGCTAAACTCTTGCAAGAAACACCCAAGCAGAGAGGCCCCAAATCTTGCATTGGAGACAGGGACCAGGAGACAGAGAAGCTGACTGAGACCCCTTGGAAGGGCCAGAGGGGACTATCCTTGAATTACACCCTTGCTGTCCCAGAGGTGCCCTGCTGTTCCCTGATGCCCATAACAAGGCCTCTCCTGTAAGTTAAACTATCCCAAAGCCATAGATTGTGTAGGCCTTGCATTTTTCTCAAGTATTGTTCTAGTATTTTCCCATAGCAAAATATCCTGTCTGTCTGTGTAGATCGTTAGCATATTTAGTTAAAGTAAATCAATGAATTCCCCTATAGAAATCACAGGATGTGTTTTGTTGGCATTCCAAACTAACACGCTCCTCCAAGTATGTTTTGGGCCGGTATAGACAAAGATTTGCCAAAAGAATTAATCCCAAAACCCTGTTTCCACATGAGTGTGCAGGGTGCAAACGAAATTCCCCATTGATCCCATTGTGCTCTGTCCCAAACCACAAAGCCCTGTCTTTTCTTTTTAGGTGTGGCAATACAAATGTTCCCATTGCTTTTCTTTCCCTCAGATTGCATCTGTGGTACTAAGTGAAAAAAAGATTTTTCCCCTTGAAACTCTTTTTCCAAAGAGTGCATTTCTATCAGAACCCAAAACGATTTTCCCATTGTGTTCCCACTCTCTGCCACTGGCCTTCAATTCAGAGGGTTCAAGTCCAATTGAAGTTTGAAAGGTGGGGGTTGCTGGGAGAAAAAAAGTATTCTAGCCAAATCAGCAACCACTGTGTGCCTTGAATTGTTATTTTTCTGTATTGGTGGGTGATTTGAAAAGAAAGCTGGGGGAAATTGTGACTGCATATTACCGTATTATCTCTGTGTTGGTGCCATTACGGAAGTAATTTTTGTTCTTGTGTTGCCACAGCATTGGTGGCTGATGTTAGTCTGTTTGTCAAATGTGGTTGAAATAAATTAATAAATATATATATTCTTACTACACACGGCCTGGTTCCTAGTTCATTGTGGCACCGGATATTTGTTGCGGTTGGGTGCGAAATGGGTTGGAGGCCTTACCAAATTGAACCTGAATCAAAATTGTAGCGATGTGTTGTGTGCCACCTTGATTGGGGGGAAAGGAACTCCCTGAGTTGACTGTGACCGCGTAATAAACCGCCACAAAACGGGTCACGGGTAGTAGGGTTGTCCCCTGCCCGATATTCATCTTGGCATGTGGGGAGGAGGGACGAGGAGAGAACCTGGGGTGCGGTGGTGTCCCCCGCATAAGGGAAGGGTAGGGAAGGGGATGAACAAAGGGAGAGTTGTTTCTCTGCAATGCCGACATCAGTGCCAGTCAACCGGGCATTCTACGAAATTGGCCTGCAGGGAAAGAAGGTAGAACTATTTTTGCTCTTCTCTAAATAGAAGTCACCAAAAGCACTGATTGCAGCATGTTTGCTTCTATTGACCATGACTGAAGGCTCTGCATCTTCTCTACATGTATTAAAACCTGCACTTATTGTAGTCCTATCTGCTCAGAAAGATAGAAATATCCTCTTGCCCAGCCAAGGGTGAGACCCTGCCATTAGAAGCTCTGTAGTTTGCTTCTTTATCCCTGTAAGCTGGTTGAGCTGTAGGCTACCCCTCGATTGGACCTATTACTCCTTTCATTTTTCTGTCTTTCAATCATGATTTTTGCGTTTTTAATGTAAAGTTAGTCTTGTTCAATTGAGCATTGTATGCACAAGGAATATCCAGCGGAAGTGATCATTGCCTGCTTTTATAGCTTTCATGCCCTGCCAGGAGGGCGACGTGGCCGGTAAAGGCCCGCCAGCCGAGCTAAGGTAGGACAGAGCCTCCGTTCAAGATATGGGCCGTTAATGATCGTGTCCGACCGACTAGCGGGGCATGAAAGCTATTTGCATCCCGGGGTTCATCTAGCGTGCAAATGGTTTTCATAATTTTTCAGCAGGAGACCCGCGCTGCTTGCCCAGACGAGCTCCCGAAGAAAAATGCAGAAAAAAAAATGAAGAAAAGATGGCTGCCGCCATATGGAAAAGGAACTTTGTTGCTTTTCCAGGTCTATGGTGGCAGCCAGACAGGAGTAGTTTAGGGACCGGAGCGCAATGCTCCGGCCCCACAAGTTAAGTGGAGGGGTCAGGGGGGAAATTGGATCATTTTGGGGGAGGGGGATTACAGGGAGAGCCTCCCGGTTGCCTCCCTGCATTAAAAAAGGGGGAAAAAGCATCACCCGGGGAAGGGTCTCGGGTGGCTGGGACAGCGGCCAGGGATTGTGTATTCTCGCCCGCTCTTCCAGCCACCTGATTGGCTGAGCGTCCTTTCCTGGGTGCGGATGGCCTATATGTAGCAAAGATTCGTATTTTTATGGCGGGGAAGGAAAGTAAAGAAAAAAGGAAACGAAAACAAAATTATAGAAATTAAAGTTGAGGGAGTGATCTACAAAGCAATAGGTTTGCTACAATAAAGGCTTGTGGCTAATTAGAGTGGGAGTGGGATTTAAGTCAAATGATACTGGAAAGACCTTGCCGTGGATGTCTCCTTTTCTTTTTCTCTCTCTAGTAATAATATTTCCATTACAGGAAGCGCGAAGACGCCATGAAATGAACCAAAACTAAAAAAAAACAAAAGGTCCAAGTAGACATTTCTCAACTTTTAGCCCCATCCCATGCCCCACCAACCCACTGCGCCTCCTACTTGAAGAAAAAGTCCTTGAATACAACTACTTAAAAAAAATGAATCCCGGACTATTTTCCACACCTCAGACAGAACATAAGAGAAGCTGCCATTATATATTATTCAAATAACAATGAAAACAGCCAAACAAAATGATTTTAGCAGCAGATAAGTCTGATTGGGGGCAGGTCTGGTGAGGAGGGGGAACAGCAACATGGCATAGTTGCATTTTCTAAGACTGAAGTGCAGGAACACTATGGCCGTAGGAGTACAACGGCGTGTAGTTGGTCGTTCAGATAAACCGCAGAAATGCACGGACCAACCTCTCTCCCATTTTGTTCATGACTTGGTAAGCAATCTCGTCTTCCCATCCCCAGCACCTCTTTTTTAATGCCTGTAGAATGGACAAAGGAAGCAGAACAGATGTTTTCACGCAGGGCCCTTTCACCAAGGAGGCGTGAGTAACTTAGTGCTGATTTCATAGGTTTCTTGCCACCAAATTTGACAGGACTGCATTTCATCAGCCTTAGAAGGATGAAGTGCTGAGTCGACCTTCTGGGATTCGAACCTGCAACCACACAATCATACACAGATACCTGTAGTGGAAGCATTAATCCATACACGGGTGAATGGATGCTGAAACTTGTGCATAACCATTATGCGCTGCCAATGATTACAAAGTCACAATGGAGCAAACATCATTTTTCATGTAATTGTAACAGAGTATCATATAGACAGGCAGCCGGTAAGATGCGTCTTCGCTGTTAAGGCAGCACAGCCGGTTATGTACCCACTGCTGAGAAATAGGTCAACTCTTTCACCACTCTACAGTTGCTAAAGCAACAACTTTAGTTGGGTGATAATAATTGTATACGAAAATAGTCCTTTGGCGCAAGCGCTATATAATTAACAAATTATTTTTATCGTATATGAAGCATATAGATTTCACACTCACACAAGCACCCATCTACATATCTACAGATCAAGCAAGTGATCACACTTATTACAAATCCTTGCAAAAAGAACCATGGGTACCGGGAGCTTTAAAAAATGTCTATGCAGATTCATCAAACCACAGTACAGTTATTAGCATCTAAAAAGGTGCCTTTATCTGATACATATACAGTACACATGTCACTTACAGACCTACATACAGTGCCACGATATCATTTTTAATTTATATCGGTGTTTTTCTTTAGCCATAATATGTCTCCTTGCAGTTCTCCTTGGTATATTTTTGAACATATTTATTGCATTCTGTTGTAGTAACATTTTATTATTGAAACATACAGTACAAAATCACGGAAATATAAATAGCCACTTTCTCTTTTACATTCAAAAAGGGAAGGAACGCACACCACAAAATACATTTTAAAAAACGGAGTAAAAGGAACAAAGTAGTTTAGTGACAATATGTGTCCAGCAACAGCAGCGTTGCTGGAGGGATGAGGGGAGGGCTCAGGGGGCTATAGCCCTGGGTCTTTTTGTTGTAGCCCGGGATAGAAGCTCAGGGGTTACAACTAAAAAGGCTAGCTAGCCCCGAATCCCGTCAGTCCCAAAATTAGCGTAGCTCCAGATCTTTTTCAGATCTAGCAATGCCCCTTTCCAGCAACAATATTTCATAGCATAGATAACTCTGCAAAGGAAGGCCCAGACACTCCCCAACTTGCACAACAAGCATCTTCTTTTGAAAGATATTATTTAAATTGTTCCTCGTCTGTTAAATCAAGGACACATTCTAGATGTTGAACGATAGCACCGAAAGCCACGACCAAACGTGCTCTTTGTAGGATTCGCAGATCTGGCAGACACAAAGCCGAAAACTTTACACTTCATACAATGCCATCGAGCTAATAAATGATTCCTCCCCAAAACCAAGTAGTGTATTCTCTGAGGTGTGGTCCTACTGTGTTATTATTTGCATTGACCACTGTGGCAATTCTCGAAATCTCTTGTTTGGAGATCTCCGGAAGGTCAACATTGACTTGAGCGCCAACCTGACTTCACGGTTTCTCAGTCCGTATACAATTGGGTGGAGGCAGGGAGATATCATCATGACCACAGTTTGGTTTAGCATAGCCCCAAGGGCAAAGACTTCTACGTCTATCCATCCCAGTGACAGGAAAGTGTCCATGGAGATCTTGAAGAGAAAAGGCAAGGCATTAAACGTGTACATCAAACCATAGATGAAAACAGTTTTCCGGGCTTGGTGGTTGCTCTGCTGAAATGGTTGGACTGTGTCCTTTGCCACTTTGTACATTCGGCAGTAGGAGTACACAAACACCAGCAAGCAGGAGAAGAACCACAAAATCCTGGAGACTTTCCGATACAGGACGGCTTCTCTGGGGAAGCCCAAGTTCTTCTCCAAATGATCGACTTCACAGAAAAATCCCCCAAGCTCTTCACCCGTGGACTGGCCTCTGGTGAGTAGTCCTAGATACATGGACGCCATGGTGAGAGCAAGAACCCACATGGCGCATAGACCTACCTTAGTCCGCCTCCGGGTGAACCTGGAAATGTAGTGGATGGAGTGGCAGATGTAGTAGTACCTCTCGAAGGCCATGAACGCGAGGTTCATGAAGGAGCATATGACGGCGCTGATCATGATGAAGATGAGCAGGAAACATGTGACTCCATAACGCACGACCTCCCGGTGCACCAGGTGGTAGAGAGTGGGGGGGATCGTGACCAGGACAAAGAGCATGTCACATAAAAGCTGGTTCCTCAGGATCAGAAGCCGAGGCTCCCAGGAGAAGTCTTCGGATTTCAAGGTGCCGGCGAAGACCACAGCGTTCAGCGGCATCATTAGCAGGACTATGGTGGACAACACCCCAATTAGGCAGCGAACCAACACCGGCGAGAGAATCAATGTATTGTTCTCAAACGGCAAGTCTTCTGCAGGGTAAGCCCCAAGCTCAGTGGTGTTGGGGAGGCTGCCAGAGCCCTCCTGGATGCAGCAGTCACTCATTTTGCTATTTTAGCACTAGTTGCTCATGGGCCCTTTGCAGTCCCCCCCCCCCCCCCACAAAGCGTTTAGAAGTTTAACGGTCCCATCTGTTGAATCTCCAAATGATTTTACCCTACTGTGCGTCACTTTTCCCTCCGACGTCTCCTGGCTGCTGTGCTTCACAGGTCGCCATATTCCTCAGAACCGGTGTGTAAAAGCATTCCAGATGGACTTTTGCAAAGCCGGATTGTTTCTAAGCCGCAGGTCGGTCCCAGTTTTTCAAATGATTTTTTGGCCGGTAATTACATGTAGCCCCTTGACTTGTCCAGGTCTGGTGCATTTTCCTCTGGAGTGTCGGGGCGCTTACCCGAGTCACCTCAGCTGTAAAGAGAGAGCAGCGGCCACTGGAGCAGCCAGCGAGGTGGTCGCTTTCCAACCTCCAGCCGACAATTCCTCCGAGTCTCAGCCTTCGGAAACTGCCCGGTTTTGTCTCTGCGCGCCACTTAGTCACACCTACACAAACAAATCAGGCGCGCGCAAAGGCACGTGCTCTATTTTACACAAATCCCATTCCTGCGTTCGCTCATTCTTTCTCGACCATCCGCTCCTTCCCCCTCTGTCGCATCTTCCTGCCCCCTCCCCCCGCCCGTAACAACAATGACGAGCAAGCGTTCAACAGTGAAGATTCTCGACGCTACTGAAGTGTAGTAGCATGTACTGAAATGTAAGTGCATGTAGGTTTTAGAATGGG
The DNA here is from genome assembly GCF_040938575.1 of Ambystoma mexicanum. NCBI lineage: Eukaryota > Metazoa > Chordata > Amphibia > Caudata > Ambystomatidae > Ambystoma > Ambystoma mexicanum. Next base: position 562,296,990 of record NC_090940.1, read on the forward strand.
GATAATTCATTCTTTTGAACGCACTCATATATCTCCCGTGTCCTGTTGACACGGATGATGTCATAGGAAGTGACATCACAGACGAGACACCACAGGCACGTGCCTGTGGTATCACACCTGTGACTGGGCAGAGGTGAGGGTGTGGGTGGGGTTTGTTCTCACCCCTCCCCCATAACGAGTTTTACCTCTTGGAAGATTAATCATGAATACCTGCAAAAATAACCCAGAAGAGGAGTGGTTCTTAAAATGTTGCAAGAAAGCAATAAAAGGTGCATACCTTTAAAAGCCAAGCAGCAGTTTTTGAATATTTCCAAGAGAATACAATCCTAATGAATTCGTAGCTTGGGCATTATTATTTTTGGGGTGGGGCAGGATTTGAGTCTGATGCACTGTACCCTAAAACATACCTTTGGATAACATCAGATGTTTTACACGCACGCTAAATTGCTTCCTTCTTTGAGTTGTGCCAGCAGCTGAACTTTACAATGTTAATTTATTAAATGGATTTTTCCAACTTTGTGCTAAGTTTCACTGGCCACCTCAAGGCTGCACACTGGAAAGAAAGCAAACCGCATGCCCGTCCTTCAAAATACTCAATTTGCAGGTTATATTGTCCAAATTGAGTTAATCCGGGGCATGTCTTTCACAGCGAATAAGCATCACATGGCCTCTCTGCCATATGCCAAGTGCAGTCTCAAATGCACCCGTAATGCCATTGAATGTCTAGAAATGCCTCGTAATAAGAATTATACAACAGCAAAAATAATGATCAATTGGCCCCATGTAATGTGCAACCTGACATTGCAGTTAATAATGCCATATGCCAAGTTCAGCCTCAAATTCCCCAGTGATGCTGCACAGTGACAAAAGATGCCCTTGTGTACAACAGACGGGTGTTAGTAGGGTATAGCGGGAATAGGTAAAGCAAGAGTTGTGATGTCTAGTTTACAGCTTCAGTTCGGTTTGCACTGTTCGCTGAGTTTGGGTGCGGTTTACGGCTCGGTACATTCCCATGTGCTGTTGTGCATGGCTATGTGTGGTTTGTTTTGTTGTAGCAGTGTGGTGAAGTGCGTGCGGATTGCTGTGCAGAGAGGTGGTTGTGGTTTTTTTGCCTTTGAGAAGTGGATGCAGAGCTTGAGGTTTTAGGGTGGGGTTAGTAGGGCTTTTCTTACCTCGTTACTTCTGTGCTTTTTTATTATGATTACTATTTTAAATTATGATTACTCATGTGTGGTAGTTTAACTAATGTGTGCTTATGTATTTACCTTGGGTCAAGCAGTTTCACTGTGTTATATATATTTTCACTGTAATACTGCTGGCAGGGTAAGAATGATCTTACTGCGTTACCGTTCTATGTCACTCTAAGTGCGGATGCCCAAGCTCATGGGAGAAGGTCCGGGGATATTTGGACTTCACTGCGGGACCCCAACAGTTCTTTTGTTTTCGCCATGCAGCCCCCATCTTTCCCGCACACGCGATGTAGAGAGCCTCGCTCATGGGAGGAGCTCAGCTTGGGCCTTTGAGAGGAATTCAGAGACCCTCGTTCGTGGGGTGCTCCTGTGGAGTTGCAGCTTGATTGTGGGTCACGCAGAATTAAAAAGAAAGTGATAAGCCTTTTGTCCATCATTTATAGGAAGCTTTCTATTCATGCAACAGGAGTTCCCCCAGTCTCTGTAAATGCTTAACTGGAAATATTCCCCTGCGCCACAGTACAGAGGATCGACATCAGCATCTGGACAGAGGTTAGCCTATAGCTCAAGAGCAATGATCCTGTCTTGAAATCAGGATAATGCTTGTTACATGTGTGCCCCAGATGCACATACCCGTTGCCGTGAGCCCCCTACCAAACAAACACTCACACAGAGATGATGTTGCTAGTTCGTGCTCCCCGGTCGCTCCCCGCAGCCTGTACACGTCCCGTTTATTTATAGCGAAACGTCATTCTGCCGCGTGCTGAACCCTTAAAAGGGAAGCAACACACTCCTCCTTTTCCATGAGGACAACAACAAACAGTATAACAGAACAATACTTAAACTACCAGTAACACTCTAAAGCAACACCCAGAAAAAATCCTTTAATGGCAACCGCCCAGATCCCAACACCAACTGCAGTACCCCAGATGTTGCTCCAGAATCACATGTCCAGGACATAGTCACTGAGGTGGACAGGTTTCCCTCGCCCTGTCCTCAGGGGGTACCTCCTGCCCGCCTCCCGGATGGGGACTCCTGCACCAGGGCTTGGCCTGGCCCTTCCAGCCTCCCGGACGGGAACTCCTTCGGTGGGGCTCACTCTGGCCGGAGAGCTGGGAAGGAAGTCCACACCCCACCCTCATCCAGAACCTCCATCATGTCCTGGCCTGGCAGGTCACCTCCATTCGATGTTCCCCCAGTTTCTTAAAGAAGCTGGCGTTCCGGGTGACACACGCAGTTCCATCCAAGGCCATGACCATCGACCCCTTCACCGCCACCACGGCCATTGGCCCTGGCACATATGTCAATGACAGCTTCCCATGCGGCAGTCTGTTTCTTACGAGCACCTCATCCCCAGGAGCAAACTGCTGGGGCCTGAGTCCCCTCCGGAGGTTCTCCTGCTCTATGCGGAGCCTCCTGTCCATTTAGACCTGCTGATCTTCAATTACCGCCGGCACTTTCTCACCAACCTCGGGCAGCAGTCCTCTTGGGCACCTCTTGAACAGAGCCCCCGCTGGTGCGACCCCTGTGGATGTATGCGGGGTGGCTCGATATCCGCATAAGAATTGATAGAGCACCCACTGAAAGCACTCGCCCTGCCCTTGAGCGATGCGGAACACTTTGTTTAGGGTCCTCATCATTCTTTCTACTTCCCCATTCGCCCTCGGCTAGAGTGGGTTCACCTTTCTGTGGTGGATGCCATAGTCCTCCATCAGCTTGGCAAAGCTCTCCCCCTGAAAAAGTGCTGCGTTATCCAAGCACAGCACCTTGGGTAGTCCTTGAGCGGCAAAGATCTTCTCCATTGCCAGCATCACATTTTCAAAGGCGACAGACTCAACTAACTCCACCTCTCGGTATCTGGACCACTCATCCACCACGACCAGGAAGTGTGTGTCGTGGGTGGTGGAGCCAAAGTCTGCATGCACTACCTCCCACAGTGTCGTGCCATGAAGCATGGTTTCAATGACAGGTTCCCTTTGGGCTGGGGAGGCCAACTGATACCACACACACGATGCAACAAACCCCTCCACTTGCCTCTACAACTCTGGGAACCAGACCTTCTGGCGCAAACAAGCTTTTGTTTTGGCTGTGCCTTGATGCCCCTGGGGGGCCAACTCAATGACCGGATGAATCTTCACCTGCGGGACCACGATCCGGTCACCCCTGAGCAGAAGCCCACTCCCAGAGAACATCAACTCCTCCCTCACCTTTCACAGCTGTTCAAGGGTAACTTTGGCCTCCTGGGTCGGTCGGGAGAGATTATCCAGCACAGCCCTCCATGACCCTTGTTGAAGAGCAGACTTCAAAATGAGGAAACATTCGTCCTGGGGCGCTGCTGCTTCAAGGTCTGCCAGCTGCACTGAGTTGGGAGTCGCCGCCTCCACCAGTAGTTGGACATGGCATCCGCCTCCTCTGCACAGGTGTTCTCCTGATCATCAGGGACCACTCTGGGGTGGCGAGCCAAGTAGTCGGCCGCGTGGTTGCTTCCAGGCCTGTAGACCAGTGAGACCCCGTATTCCAGTAGCGCCAACATCCATCACTCATTCCTCGCAGGGGGCTTCGAGGATGAGCCTGCCAGGATGGGCAGCAGTGACTTATGCTCCGTCACCACTGTCACCAGCCACCCCAGGACGTATAGTCCGAAATGCCAACACCCCCACAGAACCACCAGTGCCTCCCCCTTGATCCGGGAGCATCGTTGCTCAGTCTCCGAGAGGGCTTTACTTGTGTACGCCACTGGCCGGAACCCTGAGCTGGCATCAACTTGGGTTAGAACAGCCCCCAGGCCAAAAGGGCTAGCGTTCACCACAATCTCTGACTGCAAGGCCGGGTCGAAGAAGGCCATGGTGTCCTCAGCAGCGAGGGCACTCTTGATGTCCTCGAGTGCCGCCTGTTCCAGCGGCCCCCACTGCCAAGTGGTGTCCTTTTTTGTGAGGGCTCTCAATGGTTACGACCGAGCGGCCAAGCTCCTGATGAAGATGTACAGTATGTTAGCATGCCCAGAAAACTCAGCACCTCTGACACATTCTCTAGTGGTCATGCTTCCTTGATGTCTTTCACCTTGCGGGGGTCAGGTGATACACCACCCTCTTTGAACACATACCCAAAGAATTAGATGGATGTCCTGAGGAATTCGCACTTGTCACGGTGCAGGGTTAGGCCCAGTGACTGGAGCCATTCAAACGTCTTGGCCAGCTTCCGTAGATGGTCCGCTTCTGACTTGTCGAAGACCAGGATGTTGTCACTTATGTTGAGGACGCCATCCAGGTGTTCCAGAGCACCACGTATGTTTTGAAACTCTTCCGCAGCCGATGACACCCCTAAGATTAGTATTTTGTACTGGTACAAACCACGATGTGTGGTGAATGTTTCAATGTACCCCGATTCGGGGTGCAGCACGACATGGTGGTATCCGGCCCTTAAGTCCAGTTTGGAAAAGAAGTGGGCGCCCTGCAGTTTGGTGATGATATCATCAATGGTAGGCGTCAGATGCCGCTCTATCTTAATGGCCTTGTTGGGGAGGCGCTTATCGACACAGATCCTCACATCTGGCTGCTTTGGCTTCTGAGCAATGACGATGGAGACACCCACAGGATTGGGCCTTGAACCTTCTCGATGATGACGAGGCTGACCAGATTATCCAACTCCTTATCGACCAACTCCCACAGGTGGAAAGGCACACGTCAATGCTTTAAAGCGATGGGTTGCGCCGATTCATCAATGTGCAGCCTTACGGGGTCTCCTGCCATACACCCAATCCCTTCAAACAAACGGGAGTACCGGTCCAGAAGCATTTGAATGTCCTCAACATACACTGAGTATGCAAAGCTGATAATACCCAGGGCCTTGGCTGCCGTGCAACTCAGGAGGGTATTGCTACTCACAATTGTGACGTAAAAGCAAGCTCTTATGCGAGAGTGCCCATGTCCCATATCCGCCACAAAAGCGCTCGGGGCAGCCAGCTGCGTGTGTGGTTCCATGGCATCATAATGTTCTCTTGCCATTACCTTTACAGAGGCCCCAGTGTTGACTAGCACTGAGACAGATGACTCATTCACAGTTACCAGACACCTGGATTGCCGCCTAGTCTTAGAGCGCAGGACCCCCACGCTAGACACAAAGAAAATGTTGTCTTCCTTATCCTCCTCATCTTCTTCAAGTCGTGCACCCTCTTCTCCCTGGTCCACCTGGGCGACATTGGGTGAGTGAGACTGCCGAAAATAGTCAGGGCACCATCACGGGCAGGGGAGCTCGACACATGCAAGCATAGTCATTGTCTAGACCACACCAGCCACATGCTTTTCTCGCCGCTGGGCACTCCACAGGGTGGGCAGGTCATACCCACACTTTAGGCACGACTCACCCGACCTTCCACCTCGATCCCGGATGTTGCCTCCTGATCTCCTGGCGCCTCTGCCACCCATGCCACAGCCTATGTCACACACTTCTTCTGTTTTGCCATGCCGCATGCTGGCCTCCATCCTGGATGCCCTCACTTCAGCGACCTCCGGGCATCTTCCCAGCTCAGGGATGCATGGCAGGGTGATGCCTGGATCCCGCAGTACCTGGCGGCGTAGCTTGCCAGATGCACAGCCCTGGATCAGCTGGTCCCTGACCATTGTGTCAGGGTTGTCCCAGGCGGCGCAGTCTGCCATAGAAATTGTCCAAAGTTTCATCGTCCTTCTGACGGGTCAACCTCATCACAAACCGCTTATAGTACACATTTGCGAGCGGCAGAGAGTAGTTGTGAAGCGCAACCTTAGCTGCATCGTATGAGGTGTCTGCCAGCTGAAGGGATTTAAAAACGTTGTGCACCGCAGGCCCAGCAGAGTACAAAAGGATAGCCAGCTTACCTTCATTCTTAGTTTCCATAGTGGCCCCAAAGTACATGTCCAGATGATCTATCCACCTTTTCTACCGGGACCCCAGGTTGGACGGGGCACCCGAGATATCAAACTCAGGGATTGGTTACAGTTACTCTGGTATTCTCATCAGGGCCAATGCTTGGGGTACAGGGGCCGGATGTCCAGGCAGAGGCAGTCCTTGGTCAGCCTGATCGTTCATGGCTATGAGCACAGGCACCCCACCCAAATGACAGATGGGGCTGCAACTCACTCACCCTCTTCTGGCGATGTGGGCTTCTCACCCCTTGAGGCAGGGCAACACCAGGTCACTGGGTCCTCCAATGACGATGAAAATGGTGGAAAAACTGATGACACAAAATCCCAGCAGGAAGATCACGTTGTCACAGCCACAGGAATAGGCTAGCCAGGCCAAAGGAATCAGCTAGCCAGTGGTTCCAGAAATTGAGTAGGGGGGGCCCAGGAAAAAAAACAAAGGAACAGCAGGCCGCCCTGGCTCCTCACCTCAAAATCAATGAAAATGTAGCAGATTCACTCCACAAAGCACATCATGTGCAATTAGCAGCTGTCCGCCACTAAAGTGTCCGAAAATTGGGCTTGGATGGCTCACCGTCGCCCTAAAATCAAGCCGCAACCATCCTGGCCCCTTTGTGTAAAATGGCTGCCAGCCACCTGCTCTGCACCCCCTTTGCGGCATTTCGAACGGTGAAATCATTATTAAAAAGAAAATTCAATCGCCGCTGGTTTCACCGCTGTGCCCGAGTGGCAGATCCCGACTTGTCGCCACTGTTACATGTGCGTACCAGATGCACATACGCGCTGCCATGAGCCCCCTCCCAGACAGACACTAACACGGAGATGATGTTGCTAGTTCGGGCTCCATGGTCGCTCTGCGCGGCCGGCACATGCCCCGTTTATTTATAGGCACGCGGTGGAGCAAAACGTCACTCTGCCACATGCTGAACCCCTAAAGGGGCAGCACCACACTGCTGGCATGTGATCAGCGAGAGCTTTCCTTTTCAAAATGCTGTTTACATGTTTTATTTTCATAAAAGGGGTCTTGGCGCACTGGGTACATACCCTGACTGCTTTAACTTAACCATTAAGGGGCAAAGAGGGCTACATTACCAGCCCCCACCTTGCTCCTTGCAAGTTGCACAACAAGGAAGTTGGGGGAACATGCACTCTGCTTGGGTGCCCTTAACTGCATGCATGCATGCATTTATGTATGCCATTTTGAAAGTGTAAGACATTCCGGCTCCATTCAAATACTTTTGTTTTGAAACAAGGAATTTGGGGGGGTAAGGGCACTCTGCTCATCGGTGTGCCCACAATGCAATCATGCGTTTATATATTGATGTATGCAATTGTGTAAAGTTATTTTACATCCCTTCTCTGCCTGAGAAATATTTCACTCACACACCAAAACCCAAAACACTACACTTATATGGGATAGATTGCCCATATGCCTGCTCGGTAGATTGAATAATGGGACCGGATGATTGGTATTATTGTTGTTACACCTGTCTGTTCAGCAGTGTCTGCCTGCTCAGCAGTGCTTAAAATGGATCTGGTATTGGCGTTATACCTTCTGCTTGCTCGGCAGTGTCTGCCTGCTCAACCGTGGATAGCTGTGGACCTGGTACTACTGTTACACTGTCTGCCTGCTTGGCAGTGTCTGCCTGCTCAGCAGTAGATAGCTATGGAACCGGTATTGGTGTTGTTACACCACCTTCTTGCTCAGCAGTGTCTGCCTGCTCAGCATTGGACAGCTATGGACCTGGTATTACTGTTACACTGTCTGCCTGCTTGGCAGTGTCTGCCTGCTCAGCAGTAGATAGCTATGGACCTGGTATTTGTGTTCTTACACCCACTTCTTGCTCAGCTGTGTCAGCCTGCTCAGCAGTGGATAGCTATGGACCAGGTACTAGTGTTTCACCTTCTGCCTGCTTGGCAGTGTCTGCCTACTTGGCAGTGGATTGCTGTGGACCTGGTATACCTCCTCCCTGCTCAGCAGTGGATTGCTCTAAATGGAAGAGATCATTGTGTTATGACATTTGTCAGACTGCGCACTTAATGTTGCTCCCGGAAAAGAGGTCAGAGCTCTGTTTCCCATAATTCCATGCATGTGATATTTGCACACAATACAATCTATAGGCTTGCCAAGGCCAATGTGGTCTCAATGCCAATCAGGTTTTTATCACCTGCCCAGGACCTCCATCCTGCTTGGAAGCATTTTATCATGGGATACCGGTTAGTATGTATATGTATACACTGCTATTGTATTGTTCAACTGAACTAACATATTATTGCTGGAGGATCTGGGCTTGTTTCTTTCTTGGGTGGTTGTTGGTGACAGAATGACCCTTTTTTTGAGGCACATGGTTACTTCATCCTTAGCTACTGCCCTTACCCCGGCACAATGCCGCCCAGGTGAGAAAGGTTACTCACTAACACAACTATATCACCCATATCCTAAGCAGGTACAGCAAGAGATGATCACAATTTAAGCTTAGGATGACACAGGTAAAACTAAGCTAACGTTGCAACATCACATGTGCATGCATTAGTCACACGCAATGTGCACACAACATGAAGAAACAAAACAATGGGTCCAATATGCATCTACATGCGAAGAATACTAACATGACATCCATAAAGACATGAAAAATACTAACATAAGGAATGTATAAGCCAAATGCAACATGAACGACACGCAAATATAACCCACTAAAATATAAATGCAACAGTAATGGGCAGCCATCTTTTCCAAAATGGATGCCACAGCACCCTTCTAAGTAAATGAAAGGCCTCAAGGCTTCACGAAAACTCAACATGCTGAATTTACAGAAATAGAGATCTGTGAAGAGCTCAGACAGTAGCTGTGCAGGCCAAGCCAAGGTTACTGAGTTAAGGAGGGTCTGAACATCTCAGAGAGAACAAGAGATAACAATTCCCAAGATGTAAGCCATATATTCTAAGATTAATTAGAAGAACAGCCAGCCTTTGTAAGCCAGTTGCAGGATAATTATAAACCCAAAGACTCCATGAGGAATGGATTAAGAGTGTCCTTAGTGGTAAAAGAAACCATAACACTCATACACATTTTAGCTAAATTCCCAATAAGTACAGGGTGAAATAATTCCAAATGCAGTCTCATCACAAATGACCCATAATTGAAGAACACTGTCTTCTCCAGCATTGGATCTTTCATAGATTCAGATGCTTGAATATTCCCCGTCGTCAGACTGGGAATCCTCGGTGATAAATTAAATAATAATAATAATATATTTTTTTTAAATATATATATATATATATATATATATATATATATATATATATATATATATATATATATATATATACTGCCACCTAGCAGTGCATGTACATAGCCCATTATAGCCTATGAGCCACTTCATTGTGTAGTCCCTCCACCTCACTTTGGTCCTTTATGGCCCCAGCCAATGAGGTGGCAGGGCTTAAGCTCCGCCCCTGGCAGCCATCTTCAGATTTTTCACCGCAGTCTATCAGACACAGGGAATCCTCAAGCTCTCTGAGCTTTCTCAAATTCTTTCTACTTTTGTGTGGAATATATTTGTAAAATATATTCCATCTTGTTCCCCTTCTTAGGGGCTTTCTTTCCAATTAACCTCGGTGGCAAAACTTGTTGTTTTCCTCTCAAAATCGTCGACTGAACTTCTCTTCAGAAATGGAGGCACCTCAGGTTGTCAGGAAGCCTTCCCTGTTCAGGGACTGCACGAGGTGCAAGAAGAAATTGGTTTACTACAAGGACCCTCACGAGCATTGCATTTATTGTCTGTACCCACATGACATTAAAAAATGCGAGATTTGTAAAACCTTTTCCACCAAGACCCTTCATGACAGGCATAGAAGACTCCTTTCATACCTGGAATCCAGGGATCAATCTTCGGACGAAGAGTCTGTCAGAACAGCTCCTGTCCAATCCAGCATTCCATCTGAGAGGCAAACTTCAAAGAGAAGGGCCTCTTCAGTGGAAAGGAGTTCCTCTCCCAAATCCAAAAAGAGGAAGCTGGAATTGATACCCTTTCTGCCTCCAGTTGACCTATCAAGCCAGAAAAAGTCAGCAAAATCTGCCTCCAGAGGTAAGGAGGAGTTTGCAAAAAACGGGTGGGGGGCAGTCGGCGGCGAGTAAGCCGCCCACGAATGAAGGGAAAGGTAAAGGCCCGTCATCGGCCATACCGTCGACGAAACCAGCATCGACGACGACGACGCTTAAGACATCGTCGACAGTTAGATCATCGTCATCGGACATGTCGACCGCGAAGCAATCGTCGACGAGCAAGAAACACCACTCGTCCACGAAGCATTCCTCCATGACGCAGTCGTCCACGGAACACACTCCACATTCGTCAACGAAGCCCTCGTCGATGGGAAAAGATCAGTCGTCGACGACGAATCCCTCGTCGACGGGAATATCTCAGTCGTCGACGGGAAAAGCTCAGTCGACAGCGAAGCCTCCGTCGACGGGACAATCTCTGTCGTCGACGGGAAAATCTCAGTCGACAGCGAAGCCTTCGTCGACGGGACAATCTCAGTCGTCGACGGGAAAATCTCAGTCGGCGGCGAAGCCCTCGTCGACGGGAAAATCTCAGTCGTCGACGAGGATAACATCATCCATAACGCCTTCAGAGGCACCGCAAATTTCGGCAGTTACAGAGGAATTACTGCCTCTCACTCTTGAAGCTCCTGTCATTACAAGCAATATCATTGAGAAGAATACTGTAACTGAACCTCCCGTGCAGCAATTTTCACCTTTGGGGCACATGGCAGAACTTCCGGATATAATTCTTCAGGAAGAAGTGGTGGAAGAGTCCATCGGTCCCTTACCGAAACAATACAGCCCTCCTTGGCACCCGTCCACGGGAGAATCCGAATATCCTCATGACCCGGTGCTCATGTTATCCGTGCAGAGGATTGTAGAAGAATTTTACAAACGGCAAAGGGAGAAGCAAATTCCGATTAATCCCATTCCTAGAGAGTCATCCCCGATTCCAGGCACATCGGGTTGCTCTCCTTACAGGAGTAGACCGCAAAAACGGATGAGATCACCTGCTCGAAGACCGAGGAGCAGCACCCACAGTGCTTCACCTACAAGAGTCCCGTCACCACAGTCATCGCACAGACCGCGATCGCCGGACGTAGATCCCACCATGGTACCGTCCACCATCTCGGTATCAGACTGGCAGGAGGATCCTTTTGGTGAATTTTCGGAACCAGAAGAAGGAGAAATAACTCAGGAGCCAGATGCACCCAGTGATTGGGATGACTACGTCGTCGAGAAGCCCAGGAGGAGAGACTCGCCGGGCAAGGCCTCACCACCGGATGATCTCGTCTCTTTCCACACCATAATAGGTAAAGCCGCAGAACTGTTTAAAATTCAGGTTTCTTCGGAGGAAAGGCAATCAGTGCTCTATGAGCACAGGGACAAACGAAGGAGGACAGTGACCACAATTCCCCTCCTCGATACCATCTGGGATTCCGGATCCAAGATCCTATCTACGCCCTTATCGACTCCGGCGTTGGTGTCCAGGCCAGAAAAGAAATATAAAGCTCCGGATTCGGCACCGCTTTGTTTAAGGGGTCATACGAAACCGGACTCAGTTATTACAGTGGCGGCCAGAAAGAAACTCGCCAACCCCTCCTCACCGTTGTCGGCCCCACCGGATAAGGACGGACGTAAATTGGAAGCCATGGGCAGGAAAGTGTCATCTTCTGCATCACTTACAATCAGAGCCGGTAACGCACTGGCCATGACCGCAAGATTCGATCGCGAGCTTTGGCTCCGCATGTCTAACTTGGCGAAACAATAACCACCGGAGTTCCAGGAGGAGGCAAAATCCATAATCGCGGATGGTGAAGCAACATCGGATCACATGATCGACGCAGCAGTTGATGTGGCCGAATCAGGCTTCAGGCAGATGGCGCACGGCACAGTGCTCAGAAGGCAGGCCTGGATGAAGGCTACTAACTTTAGACCTGAAGTTCAGGCGCAGATACTAGACATGCCATTTGATGGCCAAGATCTCTTTGGGAAAAAGATAGACGACCATTTGAAGGCAATCAAGACAGACACTGACACAGCCAGAGCCATCATTTCTTTAAAGGACAAAAGTAAGGACCATCGGTCTTTTCGTCCCTTTAGAGGTTCATCTTCCAAGTTCAGGGGATACAGTTGTTCCTCCTATGGTCAAAAAGCACAAGGCGGCACGTACCAAGCCAATAAATATCAGTCATCCAACAGATACGCCCATAGAGGCAGACGTGGCTCCGCCCAAGGGAAGTCGCAAGGCAAGCAGAACTGACGACCAATCTCCCCCCCCCCTTCGCCACGCCCCGGTGGGGGGAAGGGTGAGCCAGTTTTTCCAGCGCTGGCGGTCAATTACATCGGACAAATGGGTGTTACAGGTGATCCGAAAGGGTCACACCTTGGAATTTCTGGACCAACCTCCTTCCCTGCCTCCAACTCCCCGCAGAGTGCATATGCTAAGACAGGTCATGTCCGAAGTGCAAAAACTGCTCCAGAAGGAAGCAGTAGAACCAGTACCCTATTCTCAGAGGGGAAAAGTTTTCTACTCCCGATTCTTCCTCGTCAGAAAGAAAAACGGTTAATGGAGGCCCATCTTGGACCTGAGGGCTCTCAACAAGTTCATCAAGCGCATAACTTTCAAGATGGTAGCTCTACAAGGGGTGCTACCTTGGTTAAACAAGCACGACTTCTTGGCCACTTTAGACTTGGAGGATGCATACTTCCACATTCCGATCCATCCAGCACACAGGCAGTTCCTCAGGTTCACAGTGGGAGGGCTCCACTTTCAGTTTCAAGTGCTTCCGTTCGGTCTAAAATCGGCACCAAGAGTTTTCACGAAATGCCTGGCACCGGTAGCGGCAAGTCTCAGGAGAGCAGGAACGGACGTTTTTCCATACCTGGACGATTGGCTGATAAAGGCAAGTTCAGCTGCAAAGGCTCGTTCGGCAGTGTCGAGGACGGTCAACCTCCTAAAAGAGTTAGGTTTCTCCATCAACCAGACGAAGTCCTGCCTCGTTCCCAGCAAGGTAGCTCTCTTCCTGGGAGCCGAGCTCGACTCCAGCATTCCCAGAGTGAGACCATCCACAGAGAGAATAGCAGCGATTCTACGCTTAACTTCGAACTTCCTACAGAAAGAGACAACATCTGTACGCTCTTACAAATCCCTATTGGGCATGATGTCATCATGCATATTCCTCATACCGAACTGCAGGCTTCGCATGAGGCCGGTTCAGGAAGCTCTGGACCACCAATGGAAACAAGCTTTCGGATGCTGGGAAGACATTGTCCAGATTCCATCGACGTTGCACAAGGCCCTTCGATGGTGGAACGCTCCGAGGAATCTTCTACAGGGAATGCCGTTTCAAGCACCGACATCGACCCTCCTGCTGTGGACGGACGCTTCCTTATCAGGCTGGGGCGCTCATCTTGCGGACCTCCAAACCAAGGGATCTTGGTCAGCACAAGAGTCCCAGCTCCACATCAACGTGTTGGAGCTCAGGGCCGTAAGGTTGGCGCTGAAAGCCTTCCTACCGGTTATAGCTGGTCAAGTTCTTACGGTCCAGACAGACAACACGACCTCCATGCACTATACAAACAAGCAGGGAGGCACGAGGTCTCAGATTCTGTCGCAAGAAGCCCAACAGCTATGGGCATGGGCCTTGCGCTACGGGATACAGATCAGGGCAGAGCACCTTCCAGGAGTCGACAATGTCCTAGCGGACAGATTAAGCAGAGAATACACAGCGTCACACGAGTGGGAGTTGGACGACAGAGAAACCCAACGGATATTTGCCTTATGGGGCCATCCGCAGATCGACCTTTTTGCCACCAGGAACAACAAAAAATGCAAGAGATTTGCGTCAAGATACCCCGAGCACCAATCGCTGGGAGACGCGTTCTCAGTGGATTGGTCGGGGAAGCTCCTCTACGCCTTCCCACCCATTCCCCTCATGTCGAGGGTACTTCGCAGGGTGAAAGAACAGGATTGTTCCTTGATTCTTATTGCACCCGATTGGGCACGGCAAGTCTGGTACCCGACGCTGAGACATCTATCCTGCAAAACCCCGATTCGTCTCAAATCGCATCAATATCTACTGACACAACAGAACCGCAAGGTCCTCCACCACGACCCGAGGAGCCTGTCCCTCAAAGCATGGTTCCTGAGCAGCGTAAACTGATGCACCTAAAGTTACCATCAGAATGCTGGGATATCATCAGGGCCGCTAGAGCCCCGTCCACGCAACTCACCTACACCAGAAAATGGACCAGGTTTTCCAAATGGTGCGAGACCTCTGCGATCGATCCCCTCACGGCCTCGGTTGATCAAATTCTGCCTTACTTGTTGCACCTGGCTAAATCAGGGCTCTCACTGTCCTCTATCAAGGTCCATCTGTCAGCCATAGCGGCCTACACAGTAACTGCGGAGACGCAAGCCTTACTCTCCTTACCAGCGATCAAGATCTTCCTGAAAGGACTGATGCGTACTTATCCGCCTACACCTACACCAGTTCCGGACTGGAGCCTCAACACCGTCTTAACAGCCCTCATGCAACCTCCCTTCGAGCCCATACATAGATGCGATATGAAATTCTTGTCCTGGAAGACATCCTTCCTGGTAGCCATCACATCGGCCAGAAGGATCAGTGAGTTGCAAGCTTTGTCTTCGGAACCTCCGTTTACCTTGTTCCAGAAGGACCGCGTCATCTTAAGGCCTCACCCGAAGTTCCTCCCCAAGGTACTTTCGGAGATGTCCTTCACTGAGCGCATTGTTTTACCAACCTTCTTCCAGAATCACGCTTCGGAAGCGGAAAGGACATTACACTCTCTAGACGTTTCTAGGGTGTTGAAGTTTTACTTGCAAAGAACCAAGGAGTTCCGCTCCTCAAACCGGCTATTCATTTCCTTCTCTGGCCGTACCAAGGGCCAACATATATCCAAACAAAGCCTGGCACGCTGGGTATCGTCCTGCATCACCCACTGTCATCAGTTGAAAGGCGACCCTTTAACTAGACCGCCGTCTGCGCACTCCACCAGAGGAAGGGCGGCGTCAACAGCATTCCACGCAGGGGTGGCCTTGAAAGACATATGCAGAGCCGCCACGTGGAGCACTCTGCATACTTTCGCGAAACACTACTGCCTGACTGAAGATACCAACAAAGAAACTGCAGTTGGACAGGCAGTGCTCCGCCATCTCTTTGTATAAGGTAGGACCAGCCTCCTTTCCCACCTTTCCCGAAGTATGTAACCGTTGTGTTGCTGCATGGTAAAGGTTTGATCAGAAATATGTTTTTTCTGTAATTATGCATATCTGTTTATAATGGTGGCATGTTTTAACTGCTTGGTATTCTATTCAAGCATCTGAATCTATGAAAGATCCAATGCTGGAGAAGTCTTAGTTACTTACCTGTAACTGTATTTCTCCAGCATTGGTATCTTTCATAGATTCACATGCGCCCGCCCGCCTCCCCTGAGAGGCTGCTCCTATGCTCGGCATCCATCATACTGTAATCTCTACGGTTCAAAATCTGAAGATGGCTGCCGGGGGCGGAGCTTAAGCCCTGCCACCTCATTGGCTGGGGCCATAAAGGACCAAAGTGAGGTGGAGGGACTACACAATGAAGTGGCTCATAGGCTATAATGGGCTATGTACATGCACTGCTAGGTGGCAGTGTATATATATATAAATATATATATATATATATATATATATATAAATATATATATATATATATATATATATATATATATATATATATATATATATTTAAAAAAAAAATTATTATTATTATTTAATTTATCACCGAGGATTCCCAGTCTGACGACGGGGAATATTCAAGCATGTGAATCTATGAAAGATACCAATGCTGGAGAAATACAGTTACAGGTAAGTAACTAAGACTTTTCATTAGCAACGAACAGGACACCTGCCCATTCCTCACGCATAATTCCAGACACGAGACGTTGCACAAGGCCAACTACAGAGGAATCACCCTGGCTCATGGCCTAAGAATAAGGGATGGTATCTTTTTTAATTGAAGGGAAAGCCGTCCATGGACCACTCTCCCCCTTCTCCTGTTTGGCTAATGTCTTGACGACCTGTCAGTTGTCCAAGGTTGGTCAGTATAAAACCAACCAATCAAAACCCAGAAGGCTATGCATTTAATGTTTTATGATTCAAAGTGATTTTTTTTATTTTATAAAACATATTTTATTGGCATTTGTATTGTATGCATACAAATACAAGAAAATTAACTAAAACAATAAACAACAACAGTCTTCATGCGAAACAGTTCCTCTTACTTAGGTGGGCATGGCTGCAAATAGGGGTTCCAATTTCACGGGAAGTGGGAGGGATCTCGGTCAAGAAGATCACCATATCCAGGTGAGTGCGAGGGATCAGTTATGGCAAAGTGGTGGGGTTTATCAAGGGGGTTTATGGTCTGCACTGAAGTGTAAATCTCTCAGGAGGGCCTTCCAAGAGTCTAGAGTGCCACTCGCAATGTCTCCGCTAGAGATGATTCCATCTTGCCAGGCTCTGGTTTCGGCTGCAGTCCATCTCTCTAGTTTTTTCATCCAGCGTTCATGTCTAGGGCCCCCTGGTGTCTTCCATGCCATGGCTATAGTTCTTTTTGGAAGGATACATGCAATGTCCATCAACTTAAGAACATGCTTGTATTTGCTTGGTCTCGGGTAGACCCCTAATAAGCATTCCCTGGGTGTCCATTCATATCTGCTTATCCCGGCATCTGTGCAGGTCTGTTTAACTTTGGACCACAGCGCCATTGTCCTGGTGCAAGTCCAGAACATGTGGATCAGATCAGCTTTGTCGTTCCCACACTATGGGCAGGCCGGGGAGGCTTGTTTGTTGAAGGAGGCCACCCTGTGTGGGGTCATATATGTCCGATATAGGACGTTTAGTTGGATCTGACCGAATCTGGAGTTTCTCGACACCTTCTTGGGGTATAGTAACGTTCTTTCCCATTCCTTGTCTGTAAGCGTTGTTTCGAGGTCCGTTTCCCATTTCGCCTTCAGTGTCGCACTTTTGGGGTTGGGTTTGTCGATGAGCCTCTTATAGAGTCGAGAGACTGGTTTCCAGCCATCCGTAAGGTCGTGCATATCCTGTAACAGTGAGTCTGGGGTGGGTTCCTCCGGCCAGCTGCACCAGATCTTCTTGGCGGTTTGTTTGAGCCGGTGATACCAAAGAAACTGGCCGCTTGATAGCCCTTCATTAGCCTGCAGTGACTCAAAATCCCTGAATTCGCCCTCCTCAAATATATCCCCCCATGTGTAAATTCCGGAGCCCTCCCACCTCCTAGCTGTGGAAAGATCTGATTCTGTTCTGCACACATCAACCAGAATGGGGTTGTCTGGCGAGTAAGGGTGTTTCACCTGCCTGATGTAGCAGGTTCTGGTCCAAATCTCCCTACCAAGTTCGACGATCAGGGGGGCATCTGGGGATTGTCGTAGAGGGTTCCAAAGAGTTTCCTTGGGGAACATTCTGGAGGGAGATTGTCGCAGTAGTCCCAGCTCGGCTGATGGATCGTCTGAGAGCCACTTCGTCACGTGGCTAAGCTGTGCCGCAAGATAATATAACTGGAGGTCTGGGAGTTGTATTCCCCCTTCCTTGTATGGGAGGGATAGGGTAGCCAAAGTCAATTTATGCCTGGTAGGTCCCCATAGGAAGTCCTTGATAAGTGCCTCCAATTTCTTAAAGAAGGGCGGTCTGATGTAGAGGCATATGTTGACGAAGAAATACAGAAATCGGGGGAGGATTATCATCTTAACGATTGCTGCTCTGCCTACCATTGCAAGTGGGAGTCTAGACCAAAATTTCATGGATCTGCGAAGGCTGGTTATTGCTACTTCCGTGTTGTGCTCGTGTGTGAGCGTCGGGGTGTGGCTCACATTAATTCCTAGGTACCGAAACGTGTCAAGTTGCCACTTTATCCCAATGTCCGGGAGATCAGTTTCTTCTAGGCCTCTCAGGCTAGCCAAGGGAAAGGCAGAGGATTTCAGTCTACTGAATTTGATCCCGGAGTATTTCGCATAGTTGTCTAGTACATCCAATGTGATTGGTGCGTTGACCTGGGGATCTTTCAAGTATAAAAGGACATCGTCCGCGTATAGGGATATTATGTTATGTTCGTTGCCCACTTTGATGCCAGCGTCAAAGAACTGTTTCCTAAAATATATGGTAATCTGCTCCAGGCCCAATATGTATAGCATGGGCGACAGTGGGCACCCTTGTCTGGTGCCCCTTTGTATTTTCCAGGATTCAGACACTCTTCTGCCGGTTTTGACTCTTGCCACAGGAGAATTATAGAGTACTGTGATCCATCTGACAAAGCCCTCGCCAAACCCGAACCCTCTCAGCACCTTAACAAGCCACTCCCAGAAGATAGAATCAAAGGCCTTGATGGCATCGAGTGATAGTACTGCTAGCTCTTCTTCATTCTCATAGGTGTCGGCTATAATGTGTTGAAGCCTTCTCAGGTTGGCTGTGGTATTACATCCTGGAACAAAACCATTCTGGTCTTCGTGGATTAGGGACCCTACCACCCTAGCGAGTCTGCTGGCCAGTATAGTGGTGAGAATCTTACTGTCATAATTTAACATGGCCAGAGGGCGATAAGAGTCACAGTCAGTGGGTGGTTTGTTTGGTTTGAGCATGGGAATAATTATTGTCTCTTTCATAGTGTTAGGTAAGACCCCGTTTTCGTAGGCCTTTAGGTAGACCTCGTGGAGGATTGGGGTGAGGGTGGATTCGTATGTTTTGTAAAATTCAGGCAGGAGGCCGTCACTTCCGGGAGCCTTACAGGTGGCCAGCGATCTGATTGCTCCTGTCACGTCTTCTGCTGTGATTTCCATCTCCAGTGCCTCTCTCTGTTTGCTGGATATTTTGGGGAGGCCTATCTCATCCAGTGTTTCTTTAATTTCATCTCTGGCTATTTGTGTGTCATGGGAGTACAATCTGGAGTAGAATTTGGCAAACGCTTTGTTAATTTCTAGTTGTGTCTTGTGACGTATCCGTTTTTTCGTCCATTATCTCCGCTGGCAGGTGCCTGGGGCGTTCACGCTTACACAGCCAGGCCAGCAGTCTGCCGGGCTTGTCGGACTCCTTGTGAGACCTGTTAGTGTATGTTGCGAAGTCAAACTTCTCTAATCTGTCCCAGGAAGATTGTCATTTCTCGCGAGCTTCCTTCAACTTCATTTCGACCTCTGGAGTAATGGCTGAGGTGGATTCTAGACGGGAGATCTCTTCCTCTTGTGCTTCGAGTTCAGTCCTCAATTGCCTGCGAGTGCCTCCAGCTTTTGATATTATTTCTCCTCTAGCCACCACCTTCATGGCTTCCAACAATGTACTCCAGGTGGATACTGAGCCTTTATTAATGTCAATTTATTCTTCTAGTGTTTCAGCGAAGTCCTCTATGAACTCAGGGTCGGCGAGGGCCGCAGTAGGCATCCTCCACATGGGGATTGGTGGTCTAGGCCCCGTTAATTGCCATTGCATGATCAGTGGGGAGTGGTCTGAGATTGATCTCCCTAAATATGCCGTGGTTTCTGCCAATGGTATTTGTTCTCTGTCGATGAACAGATGATCGATTCTCGTGTGGATCTTGTCCGGGGCTGAATAGTAAGAATAGATCTTTTCAGCAGGATGCTGTTCCCTCCAAATATCCACCAAGTCGAGTTGTTGCAGCGTTTCTATCAGAGCGCATGTTGCGGGGTTACTTGGATGGGGGGGTGGTGCTGACCTGTACATAGAGCCATCAATGACACAGTTGAAGTCCCCCCCCGTATAAAGGTCCTATTTCGGTGGTGTGCCAT